>NW_004955437.1:15602794-15608573 GCF_000276665.1 Chinchilla lanigera | reverse complement strand
TCTCTTTTCTCTCTTCTTTTAATCAGCTCAGAACAGACAGTTTCCCAAAACTTGAAGTTCTGTTTCTTTTATCTATGCAAACTACTTTTAAATTCAGTTCCTTCCTGCCAATTTACTGTAAGCAGTGAGGAGAAATAAGCTGCTTCTTTGACATTTTGCTTAGAAATCTCCCCAACTAAATAGTCAGTTATTCAATTTTATCTCTTGCAGTTTCTATCTTCCACAAAACTCTATATTACAGTTCAGCCAAGTTCTTTGCCATTTTAGAACAAATGACTTTCTGATAGTTTCTAATTGTATGATTCTCATTTCTGTCTGAGTTCATGAGAGTGTATATCAACATTCTGTTCACCATTTTAATATATTATCTAAGGAGATAGACACTTTCTCTTCAGCCTTCTTTTTTTCTTTCTGATTGCCTTTTTATGTGCAAATTTCTAAGAATGCACCTCAAAACTCTATCACACAGTTACAAAGTTACCTCCACATTTTTAGGTATTTATTATTGCAACACCCCCAAATTGGCTTTAGATTGCTCTTCCATAACAAAATGCTATAGACTAGTTAGCTAGGCAGATTTTTTTTTTTTATACTTCTGGAGCTAAGAAATCCAAGCTCAAACTGCCAACAGATTTCTTTTTTGATGTGTTTTTTCTACTGGCTTACATATGACTTTATTCTTATAATATCACATGGGGTACATAGATGGAGGTGGGCTTTTCTTATAAAAGCACTCATCTCATTGTGGGGGCCCCACCTTTACAACCTCAACTAAATCTAATTATCTACCTAAGGTCCCACCTCCAATAGCACCACACTGGGAGATAGCCCCTGAACATATAAACTTTGGGAACACATAAGCATTCACTGTTCATTATTTATTTTTGTATTATATCAAGGAATCCACTGCCTAATTCAAAATCATGAAGACTTACCTGTATATTTTCTTTTGAGAATTCTATAATTTGAGCTGTAGGTCTTTAGGGCATGGATCCATTTTTAAAGCATTTAATGTGTACAATATGAGGTAGAGGTCCACCTTCATTCTTTTTCAGTTGCAATGCTTCCATGTATTGAAAAGACTATTTTTTGTTTGTTGATGAGTTTTGGTTAAAAAAGTCAATTGGCCAAAAATATACCAGACATTGAATTTTAATGCATTCATATATGGGCTCAATAGAAAGTCAAGTAAATCTTCAGAAGGCAAAAGGCCTGTATGGGTGCTATCATTGGGCATGCTGTGTTGGACTTCCAGCAGCAGATGGGAAGATGATTCTAAGACAACCTCATTAAGTCAAAGATCTAAGAAGTAGCACCCTAGTCCCTGGCAGAAGCAAGCACAAGCCCTCATGGGCACAAAGAAGCATCACTTTTAGTCTCCTGAATTCCAGAGATTAAGTACAACAAATTGAGAATGTACTATTTAAACCTCCCAAACATGGATGAATTTAGGAAATAAATCAGAGGGAAAATTTTAAAAAGGCACAATAGGTGATAGATTATCGGAGAATAAAGGCACTAAAATTCTCAGATATAAAATATAAAATTGAGGTGAATGATGTTTAAACAATTTAAAGATAGAAGCTTTAATGAAGGAACTGGAAATGTTCAATTATGATCATGTGGGGGACAAGACTAAAAGTAATTTAGAGAAGAAAAGTATAGCTATTGAAATTTTAAAAATAAAAACTAGTGAATTGATGAAAACTCAAATTATACATAACAGATAAAATAATTAGTGTACTCAGGATTGGATCTGAGGAAATTATTCAGGATGCATCACACAAAAACAGGGTAAGAAAAATGAGCAAGAGATAATGAAACATACAGAATAAAATAATAAGGTCTAGAATTCAAACTGTAAGAGTTCCAAGACAGAAATTAGTAATAATAAAAAGGGAAAAGGTGAAGATATATTGGCTGAGGATTTTTGCAAGCATCATCAAAATATTAAATTTGCAGATATAGGAATATATATGTTACTTCATTACAGAAACTTTGCATAACAATAACAATAATAAATAGTAAAATAACAAAACTACATTACATCATAGTCAAAGGCTCTTAAAAGCAACAAGAAAGAAATCCAGACACTTAAAAATTATACTGAGATGAAAGCAATAGCAATAATTGGCTCCAAAGCATGATGGTTATTGCATATATAATGCCGAACAGTGCGCCTAGCAAAATTGTCTCTGTAGAGTAAGAATAAAAAAGAAAAAAAATAAGAATGAAAAGCATCCTTTCTTAACTTTTAAGAAAGTATTTAACAATGAACTACAGCAAGTATCATACTTAATAATGAAGTATAATTATTCTTTAAGAACACAAGAAAAAATCCTAACAGCAACATTTTCATTAAACATCATAATGGAAATTCTAGGTATTGCATTTAAAAAAGGTTAAGAAGTAAAAAATGTACGGTTAGAGGAAAAATACTACAGATACAGATGATTCAAGGAAGTACACTGAAAATTCAAAATAATCTAGAAGTATGTTACATAAATCAGGAAGAGCTTTCCAAAGTTGGTAGATCAACAAACACAAAAAAGTCATATTAGGTAAAAATAAAAATATAAAAACAAAGGGTATCCAAATTAAAAAGGAAGAAGTCAGACAAGCTCTGTATGCAAATGACATGATTTTATATGCTGAAATGTCTAAAGACCACACCCCAAAACCCCTGATAGAATTGGTACTAAATTCACTAATTTTGCAGAATACAAAGCCTACATTAAAAATCAGTAAATACTTATTGTCAAGTAAGAAACTTACAGAAAATTAAATCAAGAAAGCAATCCCATTCACAGTCACAAAATAAGATAAAACAAGAATAAATTTAACCAATAAAGTGACAGATCTCTACAGTGAAAATTAGAACAGATCCATGAAACAAATTGAAGAGCACGCAAAATGCAAAGATATCCAATGTTTATGAATCAGCAGAATTAATACTACTATTATTTATATACTACGAAAAACAACCTACACATTCAATGCAGCCACCATCCAAATGCCAATGACATTATCACAGAAATAGATAAAACAATCCTAAAATTTGTATGAAGCTATGAAAGTAAAAGCCAAAGCAATCCTGAACAAAAAGGAAAAGATGTAAACAACACAATACCTGACTTCAAGATATCCTAGAAAGTTTTAGTAACCAAATAACCTGGTACTGACCTAACACAGACGCATAGATCAGTGGAACAGAACAAAAACCCAAGAAATTAACGCACATAATGATAGTTGATTAATTTTCAAAAATAAATATGCCAAGAACATAAATTGGAGAAAGGACGGTCTCTTCAAAGAATTGCAAGGGAAAATAGACCCCTATGTTTCACCATGTACAAAAAAGCCCCAAGGTCAAAATGGAACAAAAAACTTAAATGAAAGACCCCAAACTATGAAACCTCTAAAACAAAACTTAAGGAGAAATCTTTGTATAGGCAAAGAGTTTTGTTTTAAGAAGCATAAATAGATAGGATTATGTCAAAGTAAAAGCTGTTGCACATCAAAGTAAACAATCAGGAGAGAAAAATAGTAGAATGTAAGAAAATATTTTGAAAATATTCACCCCCAAAATGATTAATATTCAGAGAATATAAGTAACTCAAGCAACTCAACAGCAATGCAACAATTTGTTTTTAAAAATGTGCAGGGGCTGGGGATTTAGCTCAGCGGCAAAGCGCCTGCCTGGCAAGTGCAAGGTCGTGAGTTCGGTTCCCGGTACTGGAGAAAAACCAAAAAATAAAAAAAAATAAAAAATAAAAATGTGCAAATAATCTCAATGGATTTTTCTGAAATGAAACATGCAAATGGCCAACAAGTATATGAACAAACACCCAACCACACTTGCCGTTAGGGAAGTACATTCAAAATCACAATGAGATATACTCTCTCCCCATTTAGAATGGCTGGCACCAAAAAGACAAAGAATAAGAAATACAGGCAAAGACATACTGAAAAAAATAATCTTTTATATGCTGTTTCTTTGCATATACATTAGTACAGCTATAATGCAAAACAGTAATGAGATTCATGCAAAAATCTAATAAGAGATCTATCATATGACCCAGCATTCCCACTTTTAGGTATATAGTCAAATAAAAGAAAATCAGTGTATCAGGGCTATGCACTCCATGTTTATTGAAGAGCTATTCACAAAAGTGAAGACATGGCATCAGTGATGATGTGCAGAAATGGATGAGTGGCTAAAGAAAATATTATTCGGCCTTAAAAATGAGTAAAATCCTTTTATTCCTATTAACAAAGGTGGAAGTGGAGTATACGAGTTTAAATGAAATAAGCCAGGCATCAAAAAAGCAAATATCATATGTTCTTATTCATTTATGAAAGCTAAAATAGTTTATCTCATAGAACAATCAAGGAAAAATAAGTGGGAGGGGAAAGAGAGAAGTTTGATAGCAGTTACCAAAATGCAACTGTAGCGGACAGTTATTAATGGGATCTTTGAAAATAACCAGAAAACGAAGGTTAATTTTTCCAACACATAAAAATAATAAATGTTCTACAATGAGAAATGCTAATTACTCTAGTTTGATCATTACAAATTTTACACATGCATCAAATAATTGTACTATATCTCATAAATATGTGCAAATATTCCATGTCAACTAGAAAATCTAAAAATCAGGTGCATCATCTTATTTCAACAATAAGCATTTATAAGATGTTATTATTTTATTACAATAACAAAAAATTAATACGAAGGAATAAATTTTGTAAACAATCTACAATTCCTTGATGAAAAACTGTTCAAAATCTGTGAAGAATGTCCCTTATTAATGAGTTAGAAGACATAAATTCCTAAAGACAATAGTACTCTGAAAAAAAGAGATTGAAGAGGATGTCAGAAAATGGAAAGATACCTATTGCTCTTGGGTAGGAAGAACAAATATAGTGAAAATGGCCATACTCCCAAAATTGTTATACAGATTTAATGCAATCCTTATCAAAATACCAAGAGAATACCTCATGGAATTAGAGAAAATAATCCTAAAATTCATTTGGAGCCAGAAGAGACCTAAAACAGGAGAAGCAATTCTGGGCAACAAAGGAAAGGAAGGGGCATTACAATCACTTACTTGAAATTCTACTATGAGGGTATTGTGATAAAAGCAGCATGGTACTGGAAAGAAAAAAACAAAAACAGACCTGAGGATCAGTGGAACAGATTAGAAGAAGCAGAAACAACTCCGTCTATGCTCAGCCACCTTATTTTTGACAAAGGGGCCGAACAACTTCACTGGAAGAATGACAGCCTTTTTAATAAAAGGTGCTGGAAAAATGGGATTTCTACATGCCAAAACTTAAAATTAGACCCATGGCTATCACCATGCACTAAACTAAAATCAAAATGAATCAAAAAGGGCTGGGGATTTGGCTCAGGGGCACAGCGCCAGCCTGGCAAGCACAAGGTCATGAGTTTGATTCCCTGTACCGGAAAAGAAAAAAATCAGAGTTCTAAATATTAAGGCATAAACACTAAATCTGGTGGAAGATAGAACTGTTAGAACTCTTGGAGACATAGGTGTAGGCAACGACTTTAAGAACAACACCCTGATCGCACTGGAAGTATTACAAAGAATCAACAAATGGGATCTCATCTTGCTAAAAATCTTTTACAGAGCAAAACAAATCACCAACAGAGTAGAGAGACAACTACAGAGTGGGGAAAAAATTATGCCAGCTGTTCCTCAGACAAAGGACTAATATCCAGAATATATAAAGAACTCAAAAAATCTCAGATCCT
>NW_004955437.1:15538494-15602433 GCF_000276665.1 Chinchilla lanigera | reverse complement strand
CTTGCCAGGCAGGCGCTTTTGCCGCTGAGCTAAATCCCCAGCCCCTGTACTAACCATCGTTATTCTCCTACAATCTGGTTTTGAAATTTTATATCATTGTCTTTATTGTGTATTTTTCTTTTCTTTAAAAAAAATAAAAAATGACCCAATCCAAAAACTGGGCATCTGAAATGAAGAGATACTTCTCAGATGAAGAAGTCAAATGGCAAATAAATGTATGAAAAAATGTTCAACATCATTAGTCATTCGAGGGATGCAATTTAAAACAACACTGAGCACAGAAAGAATGACTATCATCAAGAAGGAAACCAATAATAAATGCTGGTGGAGCTGTGGGGAAAAGGAGCCCTTCTCCACTGTTGGCGGGAGTGTCAACTGCTGCAACTACTGTGGAGATTAGGGCTGAGAGTCATCACAAAACTAAAACTAGAGGTTCCATTTGACCCAGCTATTCCTCCTCTTGGTGTCTTCCCCAAAGAGTCAAAAGCATCATACCATAGCAATATATGCACAACCATGTTTATAGCAGCAGTTTGTAATCATTAAATCTTGGAAACAGCTCAGATGCCCATCAACCAATGAATGGATAAAGAAGATGTGGCTTTTTCTGCAGTGAAGTACTATTCTGCCATAACGAAAGATAAGATTGAGATATTTCTAGGTAAATGGATGCACTTTGAGACCATACGTTTAAGTGCAATAAATCAAACACACATGTTCAAATGTCACGTGGCTTCTCTGGTATGAGAAACCAAAAGTTAAATAAGGACAAAAATGTATAATAGATATCGTGAAATAGGAAGAAAATGTTCAAATGGGAAGATGAACTTGGAGGAGGGGGTGGTAAAAGAGAGGAGGGAAAAGAAAGAAAGAGAAAGAAAGGAAAAAGTGAAAACAAAGCTTTTGTAAATAAGGAAGGGAAGAGGGATTGAAGGGAGGGGAGGGAAATGGGAAAAAAAGAAGAATCAAGATATATCATGTACAGGTACAAATTCCCTATGATGAATGTGATCATTATGTATATATAAAACCTATCAATAAAATTAATTAATAAAAAAATTGAATTGCAAGCTGGGTGTGGTGGTAAATGCCTAAAATTCCAGCACTCAGGAGACAGAGGCAGGAGGATCACTGCAAGTCCAAGGCCAGCCTGGGCTATACAGTGAATTCAAGGACAGCCTGAACTCTGAACAGTGAGATCCTATCTCAAAAAAAAATTGACTTGCAGATTCAATGCGATTCCAATAAAAATGTTCACTGCGGTTCTGTTTCTGTTTTAGGGAACTAAATGAACTGATTTTGAAACCAGTATGAAGGAGCAATGCTCTCAATTAGCCAAGACACTCCTAAATAAGATGAACGGAAGTAGGGACCTTCCCTTCCAGATATCAGAACTTATTTAAAGCCAAATAATCAAGGTAATGTTGCTATTATGCAGACTAGTTAATTTGCAACCAAAGACTCCTAACAGAATGCCATGCATATATGAACACCTAAGAGATGACTGACAAGAAATATTACATCACTGCTGGGACTAGTAAATAAATGTTGTTACCTGTTCTGCTTATGAAAAATAAGTAATAATATATATACCTGCCTTGTACTACATACTTTGTCAATTCCAGATGCATTGAATACTCAATTTATAAACATTAAACAATTAAAATTTAAAAGAATATGTAAGAGAATATCTTGGTCTACTTGAGCTAGGAAGTAATTTCTTAAAACTGAAAAAGTGCTAATCAAAAAAGGTAAATTCAACTACATTAAATTAAGTGTATTTGTTCCTCTGAGGACACCCAAAGAAAATGAGAAACAAGCCATATAGTGTAAAAAGTAATCATTTTGCATGTCACCAATGAAGGATTAGCAACTGAAAAAGGTGAACTTTTCCAAATTAAAAATAAATATATGAAGTTTTAAAAATATTTTAAGGGCATTCTAAGAATTACACAGGCATATATATTTATTAGAGTTTTTCAAAGTCCACAAAATTGTGGAATATAAAATCAATACACAAGAATCTATTTCTATACACTAATAATCATCAAAAATGAAATGAAAACAATGACATTTCTAGTAGCATCAAAAAATAAAACATTTAGATTTTAGTTTTGAGGGTGTTGTTTTGTTCTTTTTTGGTTTTTTTTTTTTTGGTTTTTTAATACTTCAGAATGAACCTAGGGCCTTCACACTGAGCTACGTCACCAGGCCTGTTTTATTTTTTATTTTGAGACAGGATCCCACTAGTCAACTAGGTTGGCCTTGAGCTTGTGATCCTACTGCCTCAGCCTCTCAGAGTGCTGAGATTACAGGCATGCACCACCACATTTGGCAATATTTTGGAGTAAACTCAAACTAGGAGGCAATAGAAACTGCAAAACCTTGCTGAAAGAAATTAGAGAAGACATAAATAAATAGAGAGGTATCCCATGTTTATGGATTGAAAGGTTGAACATTCTAAAATGTCAACATTACCCAAACTGATCTACAGATTTAAAGTAATGCCTATTGAAATCCAAATGGAAGTTTTTGAATAAAGAAAAACATTCATTCTAAAATTCATATGGAATTTCAAAGGACCCCAAGTTACTAAAGCTATCTTGAAAAGGAGAACAAAGCAGGTTTCATACTTTCAGATTTTAACACTGGTTACAAAGTTACAATAATGAAAAAGTGTTGTATTGGCATAGAGAGAAACATATAGACCAATGGAATAGAAAAGAGAAACAAATTGTGACCTAGTGAGTGAGAGCACCATTAAACAGAGAACGGATGATAGCTTCAAAAATATGGATGACTGGATAAGAACATTGTGGTACTTTTATATGATGGAATATTACTCAGCTATAAAGAAAGATAAACTCAAGGTCTTTATATGTAAATGGTCTAAATGGTCACAACTAGAGACCATACTCATAAGTGAAATAAATCAGACCTGCATGTGCAAGCACCACATTGTTGCACTAGTATAAAACCTGAAAGTGTTAATTTAAACTAGTAAGTATGATAGACATTGTGAAATGATAGGAAAACACTCAAGGGTAAAGGGCAACTCGGACGTGGGAAAAGAAGGGAAAGAAGGAGAAATTTTGTATGTATGTATATACAGGATAGTTGACATAGTTGTTCTACTGTCTTCTATTTCTTTGCTGAAAGAAACTGTCAATGAGTCTTTGGTTGATCAATATTGCATGTCTCTATCTGTTCTCATGGAAGCCACTTTGAAGATATTAATATGTAATACAACAAGCATTATTAATTTCCTACCACTTTGTTTGTGACTCTGTATTGTCTGTACTGTTCTTTTGCTATTTTGTAAAAGGTTGTCTGTCTGTTAATGTTTTCCTCCTTTTATTTTTAAAATTAAAAAAATATGGAGGAATTTGGGTATCCACATGTAAAGCAATGAATTTGAATCCTTACCTCATAGCACATACAAAATTATTTAAAATTGATCAAAGACTTACACATAAGACCTAATACTATGCAACTGCTAGAAGAATACATAAAATAAAATCTTCATGATTTTGGATTTGACAAGGATATCTTAGCTATGACACCAAAATGATAGACAACAAATGTAAAAGTACGTAAATTTGATTACATCAAAATTGAAAATGTCTATGGCTCAAAGGCAAGAATGAACACAATGGAAAGGAAACCAACAGAACGGTCTATTTGCAAATCTTATATCTGGCACGGGATTAATATCTAGAATATACAAGCAGCTCCTACAACTCAACAATAAATGACCTGATTTTAAAATTGGCAAAGAACTCCAATAGTCACGTCTCTAAACATATACAGCAAGCACATAAGGAACTGCTTAGTATCACTAATCATTAGGGAAATCAAAAGTATAAGACATTATATCACATACATTAGAAAGGCTACTCTCAACACAAACACAAAAGCAAAAATAACAAATGATGACGATGTGGAGAAACTGGGAATCTTTCGCAGTGTCTATGGTAATCTAAAATGGTATAACTACTGTGGAAAACTGTATGCTGGTTCCTCAAAAAATTAAAAGTAGAATTACTTTGGAATGCAACAATTCCACTTCTGAGTATGTATATTCAAAAAAATTGAAAGGAGGGTCTAAAGGAGATGTTTGCACATTTGTGTCTTTTGCAGTATTATTCACAGTACCCAAAGGTGGAAGCAATGCAAGTGTCCACTGATGAGTGAATGGACTAAACAAAACATGGTATATGCATACAATAGTATAGTATTCTCCTGTCTTAAAAGGAGGCAGATCTGACATCTTTTGTATGTATAAAATTTACATATATTAAGTCTGAGCATTCAAGCCTGGCATGGTGGCACACACCTGTAATCCCAGCACTTGGGAGGCTGAGGCAGGAGGATCAGTGCGAGTTTGAGACCAGCCTGGGCTACAAAGTGAGTTCAAGGCCAGCCTGAACTGCATAGAGAGAGTTTTTTTTTTTTTTTTTTTCAAAAGACAAAAAAAAAAAAAAAATCTGAGGGTATTATGCTGACTGAATTAAGGCGGTCACAAAAGCAAGCACTGTATGATTCCACTTACATGAGTTAGCTGGAGTAGTGAAATTCATAGAGGAACAGAATGAAAGTTACCTGGAGCCTGGAGAAAGGAAAGACATGGGGAGTAGTTTATGAGAACTGAATTTCAGTTCTGAAACTCAGTTTTCAAAAACAAAATTTTGAAACAGTTTTGAAAAACTTCTGGAATTTGGTTGCTGGAAAATGTGAACATAACTCTGCTAAAGTGTAAAATGGTAAATTTTAGTTATGTGTTGTTAACACAATTTTAAAAAATGGTTCAAGCACTTGAAAAGACACTTCACAGAAAAGCTATTATAATGGCAAATAAAAATATGGAAACATGGTAAATTTAATTGGTAATAAAATGGCTATCATAATAAGATATGATTTCACACCCACTGGATTCCAAAAATTACATCTCACAACACTAAGTAGCAAAGAGATTGTGGAATACTGGGAACTTGAATATGAATGACCCTGGGATGAGTAAGTTTCTTAACAAATATACTTTTCAGGGACTCTGTCCCTGTAAAGAGAACTAGGGTCATGCCAAATAAATCATCTTATCAGCACTAAAATAATAGACAAAAAACATGAAATCCTACAAAGAAATTCTGTCTTCGCAGCAGGAACACTGCTAGTAAGGCTAACTTGAAATAGAGACCTTGACCTGGGAACTTCTCAGAGGGCATTTGGTAAACTCGTGTGTGTGTGTGTGTGTGTGTGTGTGTGCGCGCGCGCGCGCACACACGCACTTGCTACGGCAAGAGAGTGAGGAAGTAGCCAGAAGAGGATTAGATAATCAGTGAGTACCCAGGAATGAAATTAAATAAAACAGAGATTGCCCTGCTCAGAGAGTATTCCCAGTCCCAGTCAGTCTTGGGCCCTGCAGGGAATTTAGGAAATGTTCAGAAGATGGGCCATTGAGGTGTGGATCTCAACAGAGAGACCTCTTGCCTGGATTTAAAGGCGGTACTGTGCCTATTTACTTCTGATAGAGATGGGTCATTGGAATTGCTTGGGAAAATAAGTTCTCCATTTCTGTCAATTTAAATATGCACATTACTTAGGACATAGCGTCTCTATTCTTAGATGTACACAATAGAGAATCTTTCCCATATTTGTCATATGAGTTATTTTTTAAGAGTATTCATTCTAGCATTACATACAGTAGCTAAGAGTGGGAAACAACTATGTGTCAATCTACAACAGTACAGATACATAAACTGTAACATACTAACTTTAAAATTTCCATGATCTATAGTTATGCACGATAACATAGATGAATGTTAGACATTTAATGATTGGTAAAAAAATAAGCCATTGAAGGCTATGAAATAAAATTCATTCATTACAGAATTTCATAAAATTAAAATAAATTCTTTAATGTACTTTTGATGAAAATAGGAAAGGGTTTGTAAGTAGGTCCAGAGCTTACTGACAATGCTGTCATTTCAGGTTGATCGGAATTTATGACTACGATTTATAAGGTATATGCCATATATTATTTTTAGGTATCAAATAAATTTTTCGCATAAATTTTAAAGAGAAAACAAACTTTTAAAAAACACATATTTGAGATCAGGCCATCGTTTCTATGGTACCTTTATTAATACACCCAATCAGTGTCCTTGGAATGCTTTTTTTTTGTTTGTTTGTTTGTTTTCTTCCGGTACAGGGAATCGAATTCATGACCTTGTGCTTGCCAGGCAGGCACTGTGCCACTGAGCTAAATCCCCAGCCCCCCTTGGAATGCTTTAGGTCCCTGAGTGAGGAGTACACTAAGCTTTATTACTGTGGATTCCCAAGAGTGCGGCCCAAGATAATGTGGGATTTTTGTCTTTTCAGCAGCAATAACAGCAATGCCACCCAGGAGGAGGGCATTTTCAATATTTCGCTTTTCCGAAATTGGGAAAGGAAGGTATTTGGGACGACAATAGGTATTTGGGACTATAATCCTGAACCTGATGTCACCAGTTTCTCCCTTCCTTTGCTGTTGGAGAGGGTGCACATTCTTTTCTGCTCAGAGAAATGTTAGCTCCAGCTCTAGTGTAACAATACACAACTTTTAGTGGCTGTCTGCATAAAAACAATCCATTATTTCCTTGCCCACAGCCTATCTCCTTTCTCAAAGCCTAAACTGTGAGTGAGAAATTATGTGTAAATTGCCCACTGCGCCTTCACAGTGAAGAATGCTGGCTTTTGAAGACCAGTGATCTCAACCTAGTGCTGGATAAGAAGGTGCTTTGACTCTTTGATCAGAAATAAAACTTAAGAAACTAGTTATGCACAATCATTTCTCCCTCTCCATGCAGGAAGGAGATCTCCAGGGAATGTGGCAGTCATGTTCTCTTGGCTGAACAGACTCTGAAATCAGGCCCTTGGCCATGTAACTAATGCTTACTCATTCCCAATTCAAGTCAACAAATATTTATTATGATTTATTGAGTGTTGGTTTTACTCCTGGCTCTGTATGGCTGAATACAAAAAAGATGAACCCACATCATTCCCTATTCTTAAAGCTGAATGAAAGAAAATGTTGAAAAGAAATAGGCTCAGGCCCCCCTTTCAGCGGTGCTGTTAACTTGTTGGGTGGGCTCAGGCGAATCGTTTCATCTGTCCAGGGCTCTTGTTTCTTGTTCATAAGTTATAAAGTGTCAGGGCTGAATAGTTTTGAAAATTCCTTCCAAAGTTAAAAAAATTGATGTTTATGTGAATGGGATAAGCAGATAAGACCCATCAGAGAATTTTATGACTGTAAGCCACAGAGGCTGTTTCAGGATCTAATGCCCTAGTTCTACAAAATGGCAGGTAAAGTCCTAAAACTGATGGTACCCACTCAAGGCCCTACAGCCACAGTCCAAAAGCCCCCTGGAAATTGGAGGAGCCATGGGGTGGGAGGTATAACTGAGCATTTTGGCTACTCAAAGGCTTTTGTTCAGATTAGACTGTAGACTGGCCTATATCATAAGCCCAGTGGACAATGGGAAATGTCCTGACCTTCCTCCCTCAGGCATTTCTATAAAAGAAAGGGAAAGACAACTTTCCATGCATGGGAGAGAATGAGGTGAATTGTGTCCATGGGACCAACTCTACAGAAAAGAATTTGCTTTTTTATAAAATGAATGATATTAATGAGTTAAAACAGGGAATGCATAGATATCAAAGCATTACTGATAGCCAAATACCTGCTCCCCCATTTGGCCTCAGTAATTCATGAGCATTTACATTCTACTATCGTCTTACTTTTATTCTGCTGATATCATTTCTTGATACTAACCTGAACTAATAGAAGGCTTTGTATCATATGAGTCCTATCTACTGTAATGAATGAACAGGACTCACTGATCTTACGGCAGTGTCTCAAGTGATCTCGTAGCAGGACAATGACCAAACAGTTCTGGAGCAAAGCTTTGTGGCATTATCTGCAATAGTCTATGCATGGGGACAGATAGAAAACAGTCATCGAAGCTTGAACTTCAAAGCATGTCTTACTGATAGAAATAGAAGATCTTAAGGAGCTCTCCTGACATTTTAGTGCAGGCCAGAACTCTCTCCTTAAGTAGGGGCAGCTGGGGCAGTAAACTATTGCTGTGTAATAAAGTATCCCAAATCAGGTGTTTAAAACACTCATCACATTTCTATGGTTCAGGTGAGTGTTCCTGATCAAGACCAGATTGGGTTCATCTCCACTGGGTTGCTCATGTGTCCGGGTGTCGGGTGGGGACTCTTGCTCTGAACTAGTTTCAGCAGGAACACCTTCATTATGGCACCTCCAGATTCCCCCATCCTCTTCTCGGCATCACAAGCTGGTGCGGGGACATCTTTTCTGCTGTGTCAATGGAACCCAAAGGGACCAAACAGAAATATGTTCTGTGAGGAACTGAAACGCTAAATGTTCTCATTCATTTGGTTAAAATCACAAAGCTGAGCTCAAATTCAGGGAGTAGGAACATAAACTTTGCTTCTTCAGTAGCAAGAACTGCAAAAATCATATGATGGAAGTTAGGATAGAAGGAATCATGAAAAACTTAATATTAACAGAATCTATCACAAGTGCTTAGAAACAGCAATGTTTTTCAAACATTAAAAAAAAAATCAGTAGGTCTTTGGAGAGTGAAGTGAGAAAGAATGAAAACTCACTCAACACAAGTGTACCATAAGCAAGCTGTTGTATTTGTCTTTTGAGTCTATTAGTCCTTTGAAGTTTATCCATGGAACTCAAATTAAAAATTTTGCAGTAAGGTTCAAGTTGGCTGTCGATGAGACAGCACTACCTTTCCACAAAGAGAGATGGCCATCTTTCTATCAGTGAATCCAGGAGGCCTCCCAAGCCTGTGACATGTTAATCTATTAAGATGAAGGATTTTTCTGTCATCAAGTTAAAAGAGTTGAGACGAAGTATATAAGATCTACTGCCAAAGAATATACAGAAAGAAGAGCTCTGTGTGGGTGGGTATTCTAGAACGAACCACACTTAAATCCTTTTTGGCAGTATTTTCATTAAATACAATACTTTATGAATTCTAATGTTATTGCTTCATTATCATAGTGACAGGAAGTTATATTTCACTTTTCAAAATAAGATTATTTGTCTCTTCTTAAATGGCCTACTGCTTCTGGAGAGGACATATGCAGGGAGAGGCAGTCCAGCTTGCAAAATAAGTGAAAGAAACTGATTCTTAAGAAAATGGATTCATATAAGGCAGAAGGAACCTTTCAATTCTCCTAGTTTTCACCCCACTCCCACCCCTCCCCAGCCAACCCAGGCAAAGCCGGACAGGCTCAGTGACTTCCCAGTCGTAGTTACTCAGTGCAACTGACGTAGGAAACCTAAGCAAGTCCAATGACCTTAGAAGGACACCTAGTGAATAAACAGTTCTCCAAAGCACAAAGTAGGGAGTTTGATCTGCTAAGTCAAGCGTGGAGAACCATCTCTTCAGGATTTGGTCATCTTTTCTTGGTTAATGGAGTCCAAGCAATGGACTTCCTACAAGGGTCTCATTTTAAAAAGCAAGGAACCTCGAACACAGTAGGAAAAGGGAGCAACAATACTCAGTAGTGTACTGCTGTGATGTGGAAATGACCTTATCTGTGAAATCAGAACTCAGGGCAGCAGCATTGATCTTTGTAGTCTTCATTGTGTTTGCAATTCTTAATTTATATCTGCAGTTTTCCTCAGATCATGATCACCTTGGAGTGTTAAAAGCGAGGCAGGTTGATTGCCCATTTTATTTCTAAGGCCTAGCACAGTGTACATCTCAGAGTGAGCACTCAGTACGTTTGTCCGACAAACACAAATCTTGCCAAAACCCTTAAGCCTGGTTCCTTCCCTCTTGCAGGTGCTATCTTGAATATTAGTCATTTCAAACATTTCTTAAAACCTTCTTTACAACCAAGATCACTTTCCTTGGATTTTGCTGTATTTCCAGGATTCCTTAGGGAGGACAAGGAATTTTTAAATTGTACTATTATAATAGTGTAATTCTGAGTCAAATCTTTACAAGGAAATTAAATCCAAACAAGGATCTACAATGAGAAATTTGAAAGCTGTTTTCCCACAAAGACTTTATATGATGAAAACATTTTTCAGAAGCTATTTTTTCTTTTGACTCAGTGTTTAACCAGAACATTTTAACATGTTCTATTTTACATAAAAGTTGAGCTTATTATTAATAATAGGAATATTAATTGATAGTCACTGTGAACTATCATCCTGTCTAGCCTTTGGGATGTACAATTAATTATCACAATTTTTTGTTTTTATTTTAATTAAGCACTTAGGCAACACTTTACATATTTGATGTATTTTATAACCATTAATTACAGAATTAATGTAGAAACATAAATTATACATATTCGGGAAAAAAAGAATCATTTTTAACTTATAAACAACAAAGCTGTTAAGTTTGCCTAGATTTTTCTCTTGAGGGGAGTGAGTTCTGCATATATGCAATAAAAAGTTCAAGAAACATTTTCCTATTGAGAATGGCAGGATTAGTGAATGTGAACTAATAGATTATAAGAAGGATATGTGGCAGATACTAAAAACTGAGTATGGTAGAGTTTAGAAACATCTGTTGCTCTAAGGAACACATATTTTCAGGAGCTCACAGCTCCATACACATACCCAGCACCCCTTGGGCTGCTGAGTTGAAGGAGTAATGTTCTTGGGGAATTTTTTTTCCTTAATGGGAGACTTGGGGAGGAGGATGGAGATATACTGTCAAATAAGGTGCTTCAGAAGTAGAGAAGGAGTGGGAAGGAGATGTGGAGATGGGCATTGGAGGCTGTTATGAGGCATAAGGAGAACAGATAAGATTTGAGGAGTTGTAAAGTAGAGTATCCTTGGAAGATTTCCAGATGTCTGTGGATACAAAAAGCTTTGGATGCTCAACTTCCTTATATAAAATGGCACAGCATTTGCATAAAATATACACACATCCTACTTGTACACTTCCTCTAGATTCCTGGTAATACACAATGCAAAATAAATGTTATGTAAATAACACTGCTTAAGAATTAATGGGAACAATGACAACATGCTCAGTATGGACTCAATTTCTTTGTTGAATATTTTCAGTTTGAGATTGATTGGGTCTATGGAAAGAGAACCCCTGGATTGGATTGGGGAACAGACTGCATGTCTTATGCTTGGACAACTTGTTCTATGGACTCTGGAGGAGAAGTCACATTTTCAGAAGGTACAGTGCTGAGAGAGGAATAACCGTGGCTTGCTGATAACAGGCCCTGGAACTACCCTTCCTGATTTAGTAAACACAGTGTAAAACACAAAGTGTGGCACTTGAATCAACACTGCCAGAGTTCAGTTATCTACCATGACAGAACAAGTTCATTTGTGAGTTGAGAAAAACCAACTGTACAAACTTTATAGGAGCCGGTATGAAGATAATGAATTATTTCATGCAAAGTCCTATAGATAGCAGTTGACCTACAGTCAATTCTCAACAACATTTGTATTTTTTACTCTTTGTTGTAAACTGGAACTTCCTTGGGAAATTATTGCAAAAAGGGCCTTTGTCATTAGAATGCTTCTTAGAGGAAGATTATGGTTCTGCTGAATTGGTTTTCTGGTCATCAGCATGAATACTGAGATGATGAAGCATACTGGAACAGACAACTCAGTAGGATGAAGGGAAAGAAAACTGTCCTAAGGGAAGAGTTTGAAAAGAAATGGAGACATTGCAGTGAAGAACAAAGTTCTCAGGTTCATCCCTGCTGCCTCCAGCAATAGGAAGGACAATGAGTATCCATGGTACCAGAGCATGTGGTAATTTTGGAGACATTCTTTCTGGCTAGGGATGCTGCTGTGTGGTATATAACCATGATGTCAATGGTATCATGTGATGTTATGCACCATGAAGCCCAAATATGGCTCTGAGAAAGTTCTTTCTTACATCACCTGAATGTACCCTAGACTATTTGTCACATGACTCCAGGAAGACTATCTAGAAGACCTGTATGTAGGGAATCTCAGTCCAGTGCTTAGAGAGCATTCTCAAAAAGAATTATGAAAAAACAAATAAATAAATCTGAGTGAAAAATAACTTCCAGGCAGTCTCATAGTCAGTTTCATTGAAAGAGAGGGAACCATATCACTGAGGTGGATAAAAACATAGTATGGAGAAATGGTGACTCAGATTTGAATTCTTTAGAGTCAGATGAAAATTTACCCTCTTGCATTGAAAAGCCACATGGCCTTGGGGATTTTACCTAACCCTTCTCAGCTACAGCTACTTTATCTGTGAAATGTTTATGTCAGCTCTACTACTCTCATAGGGTGGTTGCAAAGATTAAATGAGATAATGCATGCACCATAACAGTCAATAAATCAGAACTGCAAGAGCAGTAAGACTGATTATTGCCATCATCAGGCTGAATAAATCCAGGTCAAAGGTATTAAAGATGAGCCGTGGGAATCCTCTAGGCAATAGGACTGAAAGGCTTTTAGGTTTACTTTCCAATTTTAGATGCCATACTTATATTAACTATAATATTTTTAATAAACTTTTGAGAGTGCTCCATATCTGTGTACTAAACAGAGTGGGAAATATTTCCATTTAATTGTAGTCAGTATATCCCCTTGGCTAGTACACTGGAGGAAGGATTACATCTGTAATCTTTGTTTCATTGGCACTATATTCTAAATGTCCACCTATCTGGGCACAGACTCCGATATTAGAGACCAGAGGTAAAGAGAAGTGAACTGAGTAGTTTCCTAAGCACTCACGAGCCTGCCTCACAAGCTCTGGGTCACTCTGATGATGGGTGTTCTCCATGGTTTTCCTGTTTCTAATATAGGTTCAGTTACAAACTTCATTCTCTTACTGATTTGTTTTCTCAGTTCTTCACAGACTTAGGCTTCAAGGTGAAGCTTCTGCTACTTGGAGGAATCACTTCAAAAAGAGATCCAATTGGTTCTAAGTGGTTCCAGGTGGCAGACGCAGCACATCAGGTTACACTGAGGTGGGGTGAGCAGAAATGTTCTCAGAGCCACATCTGGGCCTCTATGTTGCAAACCTCCAGATAACACCATTGGTTTGTGTTTATGAACAGCACAGCGGCATCCCCAGCCAGCAAGGCTTTCTCCAGCATTTCCACATGCCCTGTCAACGAGATGGCCCTGGCCTAGTGAAGGCTGGGAGACTAGGACTTATTAATCATCAGACTCAGTTCTGATGATTAGACGGAATGTTGCTTTTCTTAACTCCAGAAACTTCTTGGATGCTAAAACATTTTAGGATATAACCCTTTTCCTTCTGTGGCAATCTACAATTAAGACACAGGCATATTATGATCAGATGTCAGTAGAATGGTGCTACTTCCCTAATCTGGCCAAGGCAAGATGGTGAGAATTTACCAGCTTGTATGGAGCAAAAGATTCATTAACAAAATACTATCCACCCAGAGAGGAAGTTTGTCTTTTCCCATTTAGTTATATGCTTTTTAACACATAGACAAATAAAACAAGTACACTTTTGTATTCATAATGTCCTTTCAGTACCCAAGGTGATGGGTGAAAGGTAAGAAGACAGACAAGACGGAGCGATTTCCTTTGGCATGTTTTAGCCCAAAGAGGCACATTTGATGATGGAAACTTAAAATTCAAAAGAGGAATTACTTCTAACACACTGGACTTTATTTTGTGGACTCTTTGAGGATCTCAGGAAATTATGAATTCTTATCACAGACAAAAACATATGTGTTGGGGGAAAGGAGAAAAAAAGGAAGGGAAAAGCAAAAATATATATATATGTATATGATAGTTAAAGATACTTAGATTACTAATTTCATTTAGTTCATTGAAAAGAAAGATTTGTGCTAATATTGTTTAGACAATTAAATGCCTATATTTTGTACTCTGAGAAACTAATTTAGAAGTCCAATGCGCTATCTATTGCACCGCAGAGCCACCTCTGAGCAACTAATTTAAAGATAACAATACGCAATGTACTAACCATTTTACCCTCCTATTATCTTATTTTGAAATTTTGTGGGTTTTTCTCTTTAAAATAAAAAAAAAATGTGTGTGTTCCTACACGAGTAAATGGCCTACCCTCATGCATGCATAGCCACTATTACACATAGGATTTTTCTCATTGACCCTGGGGTCCCAGGGATTCCACATGAAGAAGTGACATGTAAACTATACTTCACTGCTTGGAAATTATATTTTGCTCTCACTTCTTGGGAGAAGAATTTGCATCTTTAACTTCTCTGGGAGGTCCCCAAGAATAAGGACGTCGTTTTCCTTTCTAGCACATTAGTACTCTGTGAAATGCCTAATGTGGTGGTGCTTAACAACTTGAAGTCAAATAAGTGAACATTGGAAGGCTGATTCCCAGGACAGATACAGAATTAGCATTTCCCCACTATCCCCACGCCTAAAAATGAAACATGTTTTGAAGTGTTTTTCTTCTCTCATAGGAGGCACACAATGGATAAGCAAGACCTTTCAGCAACTTTGCTTAAAGGATGGTGGAAATTTCTCCACTCTAATAAATAAATAAAAATCTGGCTCAAAGAAGAGTTGCCAAATCAGGAAAGAATAGTTCCAAACATGCAAACAGACATCACACATCCAGATATACTGACTTTTGGGGGTGCAGATGCCAGGAACGGTAAGGGACCAGAGGGTCACCTTGGAAGGCATAAAGGGAGATCTTCCCTGAAGCCCCTGCACTATCTTCCAATGGGATGACCTGGGGAATGTGTCTGCCTCCTCCATTCTGACCAACCGTCTTCTCAGCCAACACTAACAGTGACACAGGAATGTGTTCTGGGCAAGTGTGAATGCTAGAAGGGACCGTTTTATGAGATTTCTGGAATCCCAGGGGTACTCCAGCCCCACAGCTGGGATACACAGACTGGGACAAGCCTTAGACATGACCCCAGAGGCTCTTTCAGGCCATGGCTCAGACCTGGGAAAGTGGAAAATACCAGCGAGGTTGTTGGGAGCAGTTAGAGGAGACAGAGTGGGAATGCAGCAGTAGGACAGGCCCCCCAGGGAGGAAGGATAAGCTCGGGGTCACTGATTTGGCGTGAAATAAGACAAAATATGCCTGCCGCCTAGTTTAACCAAACAAAAAAGGGGCCTCTGGTGGTGGAGAAAAATGAAAAGGTTTCAGCTTCCATCCACTCCTCTGAGTCTGGGTGGGGTAGGGTTTAGTCTCCCAGGGCAGAGGTATGACTAAATCATCTGCATGTCTGCAAACACAAGCTATCCACCCCTTGCAAAGAATATTTGTGATGATTTGACTTTTTGGAGTCTGAAAGACTACGTTTTTGTGGCTCGTAATAAGTATGAGGCCTTGGGCAAAGAATCAATTGTAGCAATATGGTTTATTCCCCATTTGTGGATTCAGTCATCATTTACTGAACATTGGCTTTGAACAAAAGTGAATAAAACTCAATTCTTTTGCTTTAGGCATATGTAGTCTGGAAGGACTCCTGGATACAGAACCCAGCAATTGTATGTGCATGAGGATGCACCCAAAAATGGCCCTGGCGAACACGGAGCAAAGAGGGCAAATTGTAAGTACAAAAATAAGAAAGTCTTCATGGAGGAGGAGGAGGTCTGTAAACTAAATTTCTCTTTCAGATAGGAAAAGGACAAAAGAAAATAGTACATGTTCTACCCAGTGTTTAGAGGCTCTAAAAATGAATGCGTATGTGAGCATAGAGTTACAGTCCTGAGACTTACTCAGAAGTAAATGTATGTGTACATATAAACTCTTGTCCTGGTGGTTGGGGGGCTCATCTGATATATCCTAGTAGTCCTGTGTTGACTCCTGAAAAGAGCCAACAGAGGCCTGAAAAACACTGTATTTTCCCCAGAGAAGGAAGATATGCAGGTGAGATATAGCGTGGTGACAGTTTTTAAAACAGAAATCTTCCCCAGCTTCAGATCAAATGAACATCTCTGATGTCCTCAAGGCATGCTACTTAGCAGAGGCTGATCTGAGTTAGGATCCTGGTTCTGCTACCTGAGTGACCCAGGGTAGGCTGCTTAGATAATCTGAACCTGTTTCCTTAAGTGGGAAAGTGTGGCAACTTCATTTACAACACAGAGTTTTCTCCAGTGTAGAAGTAGGGGTGCTTGTAGAAACCCAGGCCCTATCAGTATATGTCAGCTCCCCTTCCTTTTCATGTGTCGCAGAATCTAGATTTCTTTTTCCTCTGAGCTTTAAACCCAGGACCTTCACACTGAGCTACATCTTCAGCCTTTTATTTTATTCTATTTTAAGTCAGGGTCTTGCTAAATTGTCCAGGCTGGGCTTAATATGTCTAATTCAAGCTAATCTCCTCCATCCCCAAAGTGTAGAGATATTCTCTTATTTCCTACCCCAATTTCTATTCATATGGAGTACAAAGAAAACCTCATGGACTTGTGTAAATTTCATGGGAGCCACATATTTACACCTAAGAGAGGTACAAATGGCCCTGTGCAGGTGGCAGTTGTGGGGACCCTCAGCTCATCCCTCTTCTCCCTTGCCAATTTCTTACTGTGGTCTCTCTCGTATATTCTTTCCTGAAAGGGCTCCCATCTAGGCCATATAGTACGCTTTTTTATTAACCTTAACTACAACAATTTGAGGAAAAAAATATACTAGTGGCTAAGATTTTAATTCTTATAGGCCTAGATCAAGCTACAAGAAAGACCAGAAGGCGTACCTGTTGGGATAGTCTGCTGAGAGAGGTGGTGCCATAGCAGTTGTCTACCCTCATTTCCTGCCTGTAAACTTGTCAGTGTGCTCATTGCTTCCAAAGGACAGGGATGTGCTGGAGATAACCTGATGAGGGATATCTTCGATCTATATGTATGAATCATGAACACTTTTATTAAGCAGGGAGAGTCCCTCATATTACTTCATAAGACAGAGTTTCCTGGACTCTGTACAGATATAAGGGGTAGGAGGTGAAGGAACATGCTTGGTACATTCTCCAGGTCATGCTGAGGCCCACGATACTTTGGTTTTTATCACCCACTGCTGACCTGTGTTAAGAGGTGGCCATCAACAAGTTCATGTTTCCAGGAGGAAGCCGTGACTGAAAGAACTGAGATTACACTAGAGAGGAGGACAAAGTCACAGTTAATGTAGAGCCAGCGTTCTGGAAGAGACGTACAATCTGGAGTGTGCTGCGCTTAGGGTGGGGGAATGGCCAGCACCTAAAGTCAAAACAAGACAAGAGGTCAGAATCATGCCAAGTAGACACATTCAGAAAAGAAAGACCAGAGAAAGCCACACAGGAGCAAGGCGCAGTGTGGTCATTTCCAGAGGTGTCGTGGCTGGAACAGGGCATCTCAACGGTGTTTGCCCCAGACGCTAGAGAAGATGAAACCAAGATATCAGATGCCTAGTCAGAGCGGAAGAAGACCAACCCTGGCACTTGTTTATGAAACTCTCTAAGCACTTGTGAGTCCCAATGTCCATCTCCTGTCTGTCACTTAACCCTGACCATGGGGCATTAAACTCCCTCCACCCATCACAGGGGTGTGAGGAGCAAAACCGTGCATCAGACAGTCCTGCACACTTCGGATATTAATCTTGACAGAAAAATCTTTAGCAATGTATGGATTAGTCAATGTAAATTCATTAACTACTTGTCATGACTGTAATATAATCGGCCCTGACCGTAAAGACTCGACAGCACCATGTTAATTGAATCTACACCGAAAACAACGCATTTCTGTTTAAACTCAACAGCTGCTTCTCTTGCTCTTTAAGAAACAGAAAATAAAAACACTCCTTTGGACGTCTCTGGGAAGAGCCAAACTGTCTGCCAAATGGCCTCACAAGTCTCCAGCAGTGACAATTTGAAGGTACCTTCCATTTCCCGGCAAACCGCACACCCTCGAAATAATGGAAGTCCGTCCACCTCCAATCTCCATTAGCGAGAAGTTCACAGATAATAAACCAGAATGTATTCTGCAGGATTGAACATTTTTCTCCCAGGATGAGTAATTACCAAGTTTTAATCATGCTCATTAGCTAGCTATTAGAGTCCTGTCCGGTCTTTCACCGCCAGAGACGAGCCGGGAGAATGATTGTGGTCGGGGGCTGCACCCGACCTGGTGAAAGACTCAGCCATCTGTTCCAAGTTGTAAACCCCCTGGATAAAGCACTTTGGTTTATGGCAATAGCAGTCTTAGAGTCCCAGCCCTGAATATCTTTTTTATTTTTTAATTTAGGTTGAGCCAGGCTTAAACCATCCATAACTTGAAAGACTAAGAATTTTGTATTCAATAAAACCAGAAACAAACCAGCAAAGAAAAGCATTTTCATTTCCATAGCTTGGTGCATGAAGCAGCCTTATTTAATGTGTGTTTGGTAAAAAGGAAGTACAATGGAAATGACTCTGAACTTGTTTGTCTCCTGTTTTCAAGGCAGCTGCCACTGAATAAAGCCGCATGGGTCTATAAGTGTGGAAAAGCGGAACACTTACGATTTCTAGCATCTTACTGTTTGGTTACCGTTCTCTACCTTTTCCTAATTGTCCTCTAGTTGTCTCTGAAAGGGCTGCTCTGTCTTCTTTCATTCAAGTCTGTTTGATTTGAGTAGAGTACCTGACAGGGACGGATAGAGTTTTGTTGAATGATGAAACACCACACACACCTATTCTTAGCTAAGAATTGTGACTATAAAGTGATTTTGTTTACTTCTAGCATGTGAGTTTTCCCTTCTGTCCTGAAGTCTAGTACTCCAAAGCACTCTGCCTGTAGGAGCCCGTGACCTTACCTTTAACCTCCTTGTGTATAACCTGCTTGTTTAGACTTTTGTCTGCACGGTCAAAGAGTAAATAAATAAATAAGGTTTTCCCTTGCTTCCTTCATCTCTGTGTACATATAAAGTCTCTGGTCCCATGTCTGTCTCTTCCTGAGGTGCAGGGTCTACATCAGTGGTGACTTTCCCTATGCTCCTCACTTAAAGAACCCCCTGCACCATTCAACACAGCAAGCCAGGGCAGCTGGGTAAGCCCTTGACCTCTAGCTTGATCCCTCCCCTTCCTGTGGTATGGGAAGTCTAACAAGTGGTGAAGCAGTATCCCAAATTCCCAAGTGCCAGTAGCAGTGTGGTCCAGGGGAACCTGAGTGTGTTAGTCAGGGTGAATGAGGGGAGTATACTAAGGGAAATAAAGGGATAGACACGTAATGCACCAGATCGGCAGATGGCCCAAGTGGAGAG
Source organism: Chinchilla lanigera (assembly GCF_000276665.1). Classification (NCBI taxonomy): domain Eukaryota; kingdom Metazoa; phylum Chordata; class Mammalia; order Rodentia; family Chinchillidae; genus Chinchilla; species Chinchilla lanigera. The sequence goes on along the minus strand of NW_004955437.1, from coordinate 15,583,195 downwards.
CAGTCACAAGAATCAGCATCCCACACCCATGGCTGGGGAAGCCCCAGAAAAACTAAAACATAATCATTGCTGTGCACTTACTTGTGTCCACTAAAACATATATACTGAAGCCTTAACTCTCAATATGACTGTCTTTAGACATAGAATTTTTAGGAGGTAATTAAGGTGAAGTGAGATTATAAAGGGAGGGGAGAGTCCTGATCTGCTAGAATTGATAGTCCTACGGAAGTGGAAGGAAACCCTCCCCCTTCTCCCTACACACCTAGACAAGCTAGGAGAGGAACCCTCATCAGAAACAGACCAAATTGGCGTTGTGAACATAGACTTCCAGCCTCCAGCACTGTGAGAAAATTAATTTGCCTTTCTCAAGCTAAGTCCATGGTATTTTGCTCAGCAGCCTGAGTTGGCTAACTCAGTTTTTCTGCAATTCCAGAGGAGCAGGGGGGTTAAGACAAAATCCAGTCTCTAGAACAGGATACCTGGCCTCAGGAGAGAAGGAACTGGAATCAAAACCCACACCCAGAGCCAGCATCATGTTCCCTGGGGATTGCATCTGAGCTCCTCAGTTACTGCTTGACTTAGAGCATGAGTCAGCTAAGAGCTAAAGAGGTGGCAGACAAGTGACCCCAATGGTGGGGAGTACCTGTCTCTGACAGAGTCCATCCATGGAGACAAACAGCACACAGTCCAGGGTGGCCCTGGCTGATCAGAAGCCATTAGCTGTCTCATACTGAATTCACCTGGGAAAGACCACCCCGGATAAATGTGGGCTGTTGGGCCCTGGTCTGACACCAGTCCAGAGAATCATGTCAGTGTTAAGATTAGAAATTAGATTACAAGCAGCACTGGATTACGAGAGAAAAGCAATAATGTGCAATAAATCAACATTTAACTCCAATCCTTCAAGGAAGCACCAATTATGAAGGACATTAAATGTGATTTACTTGAAGAATGCTGTTGGCAAACTGGGTCCTATTTGATTTAAGCATTTCACGCCAAGGCCTTCACTGCTAATACAGTCATAGGACAAAAGAAAAATGACAGGGCCTTCTCCTAGCAGTCTGCTGTTCCACCCATATGCCAATCAATAGGATCATTCTGCCCCTTCACATCCGTCCCTACCCTCACCTTCCACCACCACTTCCAGTGGCTGGATGTCAGTGAGAAGATCAAAAGAGGACACTTTCTTTGCATGAAGCTGGAGGGTGCGGTTCTGTCAGCTCTTATCTCCCTGAAATTAGCACCAAGACACCAAAGCAGCCAGGCCCTTTGCATTTCCACAGTCCCTCAAATCTCCTGGCATGTGACCTTTTCTTGCACCCACGTCTGATTTTAATGTTCAGTGTAAGACAGTTTGGTGTAAGAGAGCACAGGGATGGGGCTGGGGATTTAGCTCAGCGGCAAAGCGCCTGCCTGGCAAGCGCACGGTCGTGAGTTCGGTTCCCGGTACCGGAGAAAAACCAAAAAAAAAAAAAAAAAAAAAAAAAAAAAAAAAAGAGAGCATAGGGATGTTACCAGTAAGCTCCTACTCTGTGCCGGCCAGTGTGTCAGATATATTATAGCATGCTGTAGTGTTTAACTTCCTTATACAACCTATGATACTTTATTAGGCACAATCCAGAGATAAGGAAACTGAGGCTGAGGATGTGGCTCTTGCTGTAACATATGTAGTTTATAAATAGGCAAAGTGGGATATGAACCTAACCCTCTATGGTTCCAAAATTAATTTTATTTATTTTAGAATGAGCTGAATGCCAGAAACAAGACCATAGGTAGTAAATATTGTAGAACGGGCCATAATGATACCTCCCCGATGGCCAGATTGCTGAGTTCAGTGGGGTCACTTATGATCACCACAGACGTGCCTTCATCCCTGTTCTTGGGCAAGATTTGCCCTTCTTATAATTAACAGAAGATCTTTGCAAAACCAGAGTTCTTCCATGTCATTTTTTCTACTATCTAAGAACTGGTAGACTGGTATGAGTGGCACAAAGTTTGTTTTGCTTTAAATTTAAAGATAGTGCAGTTAGTTTCCTCAAAACTATGGAGTTCTCTATTCTAAAGAAGGACAAATAAGAGAAAGAATAGTGAAACTCTTCATCCTTACAACTGACCCCAGAAGGATTAAGAAAAAGAAGCATGAGGTTGTACGCTGGCTGTCCAAACCCTCGGGGCATAGTGGGCGAGGACTATAATGACAGAATGTTCTGTCTGCTTCAAATGGCTCTTTCATATGTAAGGTTTGGGGAGCTCTTGAGACTGACCACAATAATTGGGAATTCTGTCTCTTTTCTCTCAAATGGGGTAACCTTGGCAAATTCCATCACTGTTGTATGTCTGTTTTCTTGACTTTAAAATGGGAATAATAACAATAGTGTTATTATGTGGATTAAGAAATTAATCAATATAGTGCATTCAGCACAAAACCAGAACATAACTAGCATTGCTAGTTCCTATTAGTACTATTACTGTGGTTCTTTGTTAAAATCACTTATTTTATTGTTTCTCTGTTTGGTGGGAGGTAAAGATATGGTGGAATAGAAAGAGATTAGCTCTTTTGGTGTTAGAAGGACTTTAAGAGTTAGATTATTTTGGAATAAGTGTTAGATTATTTTGGAATATGAGATGGGAGGGGTGGTAAGGAATCATCCAATTTAGGATGTTTCTCTCTTTCTTTCTTTCTTTCTTTTTCTTTTTTTCTTTCTTTCTTCCTGCACATTCCATTGATATTAAGGATAGAATCACTGTTGTAGGATACTGAACTTCTCCTTTTTGCTCATAAAATAACCAAGGCAGATGAGTGAGAAGGGCATACTTGGGATTACACAGTGAGTGAGAGACTAAGTAAGACTCCAACTCAGCCTTCTGGCTCTTGCTCTTTTCCCAAGAGTTTTACAAAGTGGGCCAGCCCTGGGGACACAGCTCTGGGCCACAGAGATGCAAGGTGAGAAGCTTCTATATTAGAGACACAGGTGACAGCTGACAGGATTCAGTGCTAGAACACTGGATTTTAAGATGTCCCACTCTTTCTCCATCACTATTTCCTGAATTTAGTGTTCCACATTTTCTTAAATCATGTTTAGGTCAGAGATGGAAATTCAGTGCTATCTTTTATCTTGCATATATTGATCAATTACCTGCTGTATCTGTCAAACTGGAGATAACAGACACACACCTCCAGCCTTGTGTCCTTTGCAAGTTGGGTTTGCTGTGTTGAGAATCATCACTGATCCTGTTTTCTGAAGGGTTTGGTGAGATATTTGTTTGTTGTATGGAAGTACAGCCTTTGGGAAGGGGAAGAGTTAATCCCTACTGACCTTTTAGGAACCCTTTGTCTATCCTCTTTAGATATAGAAATCTTATTCTTGCAGCAAGAGTGAGGAGCACGGATTTTTCTATGGCAAAAGAGGAAACCTTCCGCTTGCCGAGATTGTACGTCCATGGTGACATCCTTGTCCCTTCCATAGGTCAGGCCCTAAAAGTTACCATCATTCTCTAGCCCTGGCCTGGGGCCTCTATTTGGAGAGGATCTCAGGTGACCATGGCAGCGCTCATCAGAATAGTGAAGAATCCCCAAGTAGAAGACCTTGCCAACCCAGCAAATAAACTCATTCCAAACAATAGCAAGTTTAACACTACAATTTTGCATTTCCACCAGACTAACATGAGCTCCATGAGCACAAGGATCATCCTGACCTGGATTCCATTTATTTCCGTAGTGCCTGGCATAATGCCATGTACAGTAGACATTCAGTAAATATTTGTTGAGTGAATGATTGATTCTCAATGGCTAGATAGGATCTTCCAAAAATAAAGGGCTTTATTAAATGCTGGGAATTGTACAACATACTTTACATAAATTAACCTCTGTTGGCTTAATTTCTTCATCTGTGAAATGGACATAATTACAAGTAGTACTTGTGGTCACATAGTATGATTTAAGTAACTTGTGCCAAGTCACATATGTAACAAGTGATGAAACCCAGGTTTGACACAGGCAGTCTGGATTCTGAGTCTGTGGTGTCAGCTGACAAGGTTGTAGAGACATCTAACAGGCCAACTGTTGTACTGGTGCCCAAATCTCCCATTGTCACCCAGTATGACAGATGTAGTAACATCAAGATGATAATTTTTGGTAGCTTGATGAAGAGAAAATGCACATCAAATTGCAAGCTTTTGGGACTGAGTGCCAGCCTCTCCCATGTAGCAGTCCTAAGGAAAGTTCAGGATTCAAAGCGCTCCAGCACTCTTTGCTTTTTTCCCAAGCTCACCTTCATCAGTGTTCTTGTAGAGGAGTCATATGTAAACTGTGAACTTCCTGAAGATAGGGACTGAATGTTTCCAATTTATCCTTGACCCTATATTGCCTAGCACAATGCCTGAAAATAGCAGGTGCTAAACAATTCTGTTGAATGAATGGAGATAACACCATGGGATGGATGGAGATTGTCATCATTATTACTTTAATGAAAGAGCATCAAGTGCAACTGTTCAAAATTTGGGTAGGAAAAGTTAACAGACATCATTTTCTTTCTTTAGAAGAGTCATTTTGAATTAAATTTTAGATCTCAGCTTCCAGAAAGACAAGAGTCATTATCTTTCAAGTTCATGTAGTGCAGTGTGACTTCTCTTTGGAAATTTTCAGGATGTAATTTGGAGGATGCCAGCTGGGAGAGAGGGTTATGTTTTCCTAATAAAACTGTACAGACCACTTCAATTATCCCTGGGCAAAGGGCGTTTTGCTCTCTTCCCTCCTCTAGGCCTCTGATGAACTGCGACTGCCTCATGAAGAACCATGGGAAGCAATGGGATGTGTCTGCTTCTTTCCGTCCTTTAATAAGCTTTGTCATTTACTGAAAACTGAGAGACCAGTCTCCTTCCTGCATTAGTAATGCTCTGGCAGCCTCTTCAAACTGAGCTACCAAGCAGGACCAAAACCATTCTGTCTTCCTGACCCTGGGACCTGCCACACACAGCACACATGCAGTGAGGAACACACAAGGCACATGCATGCAGGTGCTCAAGACCACACACACACGGACACACACCCATCTGCTCCCTGCTTGTGCTGATCTGAGCCAACATGCTTATGAGATGGAGGCGGCCTTCCTCTTCTTTGCCTCTTAGACAGCCTTTGAGGTTCTCCTCTTGCTCTCTGCAGCTAGCAGCAGCTGAGATCAAAGGGAGACATCCTTTTCTTTGAGAAATCTAGTGAAATACAGAAAACATCAGAGCCAGCTGCCTTGGCTGAGAGGACATGCCGGCCTGCCTTAAGGATGGAAAGAGATGGTCATTGCAATTCTTTTTGTGTTTTTTTGAGACAAGGTCTCACTATGCAGTTCAGGCTGGCCTTGAGCTCACTTTGTAGCCCAGGCTGGTCTTGAACTCACATTGATCCTCCTGCCTCAGCCTCCTGAGTGGTGGGATTACAGACATGCACCAACACACCTGGCTGCATCTTCTTTCTGAAGCAAGCATGTGCTGAAAGCCCTAAAAACTGGTTCTGCAAGCACAGGCAACCTCAGTGGGCTCTGAGTCCACACAAACATGTCTGGTACACAACAAGTGTTCACTAAATATGGAATACTGTGTGGTTATCCTGCATTTATTTCTGTTTGCATTTCGAGGATCAATACCTTGTCACCACCTGTATGGACAGTCATTCACTGTCTGAAACCCCCGTGAGATTTTAAGCCCTCTGCTTATTTTATAGTAATGGCCCTATTGGCTTGCAATGACTCACTTACATATTATTCTCTTCCACTTGTCGGAAGGCTTTTCTAAGGCAGACACATGATTATTCATACATGTGTCCCCTGTATGATGGTTTAGGTCTAGATTGTCCCACAAAAGCCTCGTGTGTTCAGAGTGGGTTTTGGAAGGTGATTAGATCACTGGGATGCTATCCTCCCTAGTTGTTCATACCCGACTTGCTTAGGAGGAGGGGCCTAGTTGGAGATGCATCGCTAGGGGCGTGACCTGGAAGAGTGTGTGTCCCCTCTGTGCCACCATACCCTCTCTGCCTTGGAGCCAGCCAATTATTTGCTGGAAGCTCTAAAAACCAGGAGCCAAAATAAACCTCTCTTCTTTTAAATTGTGAATGTTGGATATTTTCTCTCAGCAACAGGAAAGTGACCAACACATTGTCTTTGTTACTCTTCTGTCATTATTGAGACACAATAGCCAACACCCAAAGATAGAGGAGGGAGGGTTTATTTGGCTCACATTTTGTAGAGGTTTCAATTCATTGTTGGCTGGCTCCAAAGCAGGGCATTACGGCAGAGGGGTATCACAGAGGAGAAAGAATTCATGGCAGATAGAAGGCAGAAGACAGCAAGGCAATGAGCAGCAAGCAGCAAGAGACAAGCAAGAACCCTCTTTCTGTCCTTTATATCTTATCCAGGCCTCACACCTTTAGGGTAGGTATCACTCATACACAGGGAGGGGCAGCTTTAATCCTAGCATCACACCATCAGGCAATCCCAGTATCACATCTGAAGGTTTACTAGTAGATATTAGCAATCAGCTGGGGAGGTTCAGTTTCTGCCCTCGCGGAACTCTTTCATTTGCTCTTTCCTCATGGGCTTGTCTGGGCTTCTTCACATCTTGCTGATAAATTTTCCCTAAAAAGATCATTCTACTTGCTCCCAATATAAGAGTCCCAGGCAGAGCTGTACCGTTTTTATGACCCAGACAGGAAAGGCACACAATACTGACTCTACCAGCCTCATTAGTTGGAGCACTCATAGACCAGCTGAAGTCCAACAGAATGAGAAGAGCAATGTTCCAGAAGAGGCCATGGGACTGGGAATACGAGCAAGATAAGTGCCTGTCAGCAAAAGCAGTGCCTGCTCCCAATTCAGTATAATTGTGAAATACAATGTGCCCCTAGGCCTTTTTGATAAAGACAGTGTTAAGTAAAAGTTTCTATCATTCCTCACAGAAAATAATCCTAATTATACTACATTCGCAGTCATTTTTGACAACTTGGCCCTTAAGTTTGTGGAGCTGATTATTTCCTCTTTCAATCAAAACAAAATCATAATTTTTATCATGTGCTATTATTCTCTCTCTCTTGCTCTCTCTCTCTCTTACTCCTTCACTCCCTCCCTATGTCTCTCTCTAGTACAGGAGATTGAACCCAGGGCCTTCACACTGAACTACATCCCAAGCTCTTCTTTTTCTATTTTTTTTTTAAATTTGAGACAAATTCTCATTAAGTTACTAAGTTAACCAAGTTGGCATCAAACTTGTAATCCTCTTGACTAACCATGCAGAGTGCTGGGATTATGAGCATGCACCACTATGCCTGGATCTCTATCTTATTTTTTTCAGGAAAAAGAAACTCTTACTGTAGGGAAACCTAAAAAACCCTGTAGCATATGCAGGATAGATTATCTCTACTAATTAGTCTGACTGACCAGGCTAGTTCACTTCTCTGAGCATTCAGCCACACAGCATCTGAGGTGCATTTGTATGAACACTTTAGCCCTCTCAAAACACTTTCCTAGCCATGAAATTTCTTGGTCCGTTTAATCAGAGGGGTCAGATGTTTTTAACTTTGAGTTGCCTGATCCTCTTTAAAGATTGACAGATCCTGATACGGCAGAGAAAATGATAAATATTACTACTTACTAGACTGTAATGAGACTGCAAGAATTTACAAAATAAATGGCTCTATGTTCATACAAATTTGAAGAAAGTTAGAATATACCAAAATTTTGTGCTTTCATTGTAGAACTTTCAGAGTCCTTAATGTGCCATTTTCCAACAGGGACTATAAATCACAGATTGTTCTGAGCTAATTTTTTGCTAACATTTTCTTCTAAAACCTTCTTGCTCAATTCTAGTGTTGCAGCTTGAGAAATAATGACATTCCTAAGAAAGATATTAAACACAACTATGAACTTTACGTACTTTTTTTCATACTTATGCTTTTTAAACATTTTTTGTTTGTTTGTTTTATTATTTCCTCCAGCCTATTAAGTTAAATTTCATAGTTTTCACATAAACCCTCCACAAATGGTGTCCATATGAGCCTGACCTCCTCTGATTCATAGTGGGGAATAAGTAGTATCTTCCTGGGTGGGATAATGCCTTTCATCTGTAGAATGTGACACTCTCTGGTGTGTGGTCACATTGACATGCTATTGAGCAAGATAAGTGCCTGCCACCAGGAGAAGTGCCTTTTCCCAATTCAGAGAGACTCTTAATTCTTTCTGACAGTCTCATGGGTGTGCTGAGTCTGGTATATATTTAGTAGCTCTGAATACTGGATCCAATCTTTCAGACCAGGACCTCTTTTTAAAAGCAACCCCTGAGGCCAAAAACCAAATGGATATTCCCCATTCTGTAATAGCATTTGTCTTGCTAATACTTACATGTTTTGTTTCTGTAGTTACATATTTCTCAGAATCTGACCACTTTGTAATGGGTTATTTGAAGCAGAACAGAGAGTAGGCCATTCCTATGAGCGGGGCTTCCATTCACCTTTCTTCATTTCCTCATTAATTGTTCTGGAACATTTACCCTTTAAGAGTCTTGTCAAGAAGCTCCTTGGCTTCATATGGATTTTGGTACCATTTGTAGGATATTTATATCTGTCAGCATTCAGTAAATGACACATACCAGATCCACACTGTGCTGAATGTTTGTTTAGCAATTAACAATATAATGTTTATGTTGTTGTCATTGTTGTTGTTGCTGCTGCTGCTGCTGGTTTCCGATGCACAGAATATCACAAACAAGGGAAAATCTTATTCAACAGTGGAATGACATAGATGGCTCAATCTCTCCAAAATGTGTCTTTTTTCAAGAGGAAATAGATCTCAATAATACAGAGGCATTGAAAAAAGACTATGATTCTTATATAGGTTATGAAGGCAATGGTAAGGTAAAAATGGTCTATAAAGAAATAAGAAATGGGCATGGGGAGAGTTGATGTTTGGGGCCCAACTTCGCTCAAGTATTTCCAGTTGAAATACATTCAGCAAGATATTAATAGTTATTAATTGAGAAAAAGAGATTAGTTTGTCAAACGAAATCCTGTGGTTAAGACTTTTGTATCACAGCCTTTAATACACAAAAGTGTTCTGTGTGTCTCTAAAATTTGTCAAATATTTTGACCAAGCAATTCTCTTTTCAGTCAGAAGATTTTAGTGCTGATCATCAAAATATTGATTATTAAGTTGTAGAAAAACATTTCCCAAAGTATTTTCTGAAGTCATGATTGTCAACCTGAAGAATACTATGGGGAAAAGGAGGAAAGAAGGCAGCTTGGTTAAGCTGGAAGGTCATAGATGCTGATGAAAGCATAAATACCAGTTGCTAATGACATTTAGGCAACATAAAATAGTGTGTTCCAGGCAATGGTTTAGGTATCTTGGGTGAATTAACTGATTTCGATAATGACAACTCCATGAAAAAGTTATGATTACTAACTCCATTTTCAAAATGAGGAAATCCATGCATAGTGTTCATGGTTACTCAACAAATATGTGAGCCCAGGTCAGATGACTCCTTAGCTTTTTCTGTTATCCACTATACTATATAGACTTCATAAATGTTAAGCAAAACGTGAATACATCATGGAATTTAATTTCAGGGAAACAGAATAACAGTGCCCATAATGTAATTTTTCAACATAGAGAATGTCCAAAAGAAATGCTATTTTTTCACTTCATGTGATAATCTTGTTCTAAAGTTTTCTCTACATGGCTCTAACTGCTCCCATTTACAGTGAATTGTATAATAAAATGACACTGTGATTCATGGGATTACGTTTGGTGGCTCCTCCTTGCTTTTGGAAATATATATGTTAAAAAATGAAAGTAAAGCTTAACAACCAAAGCTTCCATCTTAGGAAGCTATAAATATAGAAGTAAATTAGATTTTTTCTTAAAAGGTACAGTAAATACTGTGAAAAGGAAAGAAACTGCTCAAAGGGAAGGAACAACTGGGATGAGGGAAAAGAGAAAAGAAAGAAAGAAGGAAGGGAAAAATATATATGTATATATACAGCATAGCTGAGATGTACTGCTGATTTCTACTGGTCAATTTCTACCTGACCAATTTTGCGTGTTTTTACCCGGTAATCTGAATAACTAACTTGAAGACAAGAATATGGATTATAACAACCATTGTTGAATTCCTATCATCTTGCTTAGTGAAATTCTGCATTGTTTTTAATGTTTTTTTTTATTATTTTTATTCTCTTTAAAATAAAAAATAAATAAATAAGATAGTAAGTAATCAGAAGAAAGGAAACAACAAAAATGACAATAGACATACATAAAGATAAAAACATGAAATCAGTAGGGAAAATTAATGAGTACAAAAGCTATTTTTAAAAGGTCAGTAATCAGTAGAGTAATCCTCTAACCAGATATACACATGAAAAATAAAGGGGAGAGAGTGGATCCAGATGACTAATATCAGAAATGAAAAAAGAGTCATCATTATTGATCCCATGGACAGTAAAATGATAACAATACACTAACAATTTTATGCTATGTACTGGATAACTTAGATAAAATAACCCAATTTTTCAAAAGAGACAAATCTACTAAAAAACAAGGAAAGCTAGATAACCCTGTAGGCAGGGACTAATTCTTCAAATGAGACAAAACTACTAAACAATTGGAAAAAAAAAATCAGAAAGCTTGCGGCCCCAATGGTTTTACTGGTGAATTATACAAAACATCAAAATGAAGAAGTCATGTCAATAATCCAGTGTTGTCCAGAAAAGTAAAAGTAGAGGAAACATTTCTTATCATATTGTATGAGTCAAGCATGATTCTACTACCAAAACCAAGGGCAAAAAAGGGAAAACTATTGAACAATTATAGCTCATGAATATAGATATAGAAATCTCAATAAAATATTAGCAAGCTGAACCCAACAATGCATAAACTGAATTGTATACTATATACAAAATTGCACACCAAATAAAATTTATTCCAAATATTCAAGGATGTTTCAGCATGTTAAAATCAAGTAATGAGATAAAGTACATCAACAGGCTAAAGAAGAAAATTGTATGATTATGTCAATATGTGTAGAAAAAACATTCTATGATACCTAATACTCTTTCAGGATATTTACAAATATTTCAAGATTTGATTTTTTTTATTTGACTCATGCCACTCAGAAGTGTATGGTTTAATCTTCATATATTTTGGAATTTTTCAATTCTCACTTTGTTGCACTGACAAAAGACTGTCTGAGAGCATATACTGTATGATTTCTATTTTTTTAAAGTTTTATCAAGTTACATTTTATTCCACGATTTTTAAGTTGGTTAGTGTCCCATGTGAGCCTCAGAGAACATGAATTTCACTGCTGTTGGAAGAAGGATTACGTGTTAAGTAGATTCAGTCAATTGACGGTGCTGTTCTGCTCAACTACCCTTATATTTGACTGCTGAATCTGTGCTTTACTATTAGAGTTGTATGGAAATCTTCAACCATAATAGTGAACTTGCCCATTTCATTTGGAAGATCTATTATGTCTTACTCAAGTGTTTTCATGTCCAGCTGATAAACATATATACATTAAAGATTATTATATTCCTGGAAAAAATTGATATCCAATTATCACTGAGTAATCCCTTTTTTATTCCTGGTAACTTCCCTTGCTCTAAAGTTTGCTTTATCTAAAACTAATATCGTTTTCAGGATTTCTTTTGGGTAGTATTAACAGGGCACACCTGTTTCCATCTTTTATTTCTAATCTTTCTGTGTCTTTGTATTTATTCTTACATGCAACATACAGTTAGCTCATTTATTTTTAATACACTCTTATAATCTTTGTTTTAATTGATATATTTAGGCCATTTACATTTTAAATGATTATTGATATAATTGGTTTACTGTATACCTTATTTATAGCTATTTTCTATTCATTGCTCTTTTTCTTGGTTTCTTCTTCTGTTTTCCAATCTTTTTGGCTATCTGCTCGTAATTAAACATTTCACATTCTCATTAGGGTTGCATATATATTTACAACTCATCTAAGTTCACTTTTCAAATAACACTATCATTTCAAAGGTAATCAAAGTACCTTATTAAAAAGTCTTTCCAATTTTTTCCTGTCATCCCTTATAACATTGTTGAACATATTGTTCCTGTTATTATTTTGAACAAATTTCTGTATGTTAGGTCAATTAAAGGTAAGAAAAATGAAAGATTTAACTTTACTCCAGTTTATTCCTTCTCACCAGGCATGGTGGTGCACACTTGTAATCCCAGCACTCAGGAGGCTGAGGCTGGAGGATCGTTGCAAGTTCGAGACCAGCCTGGGCTACAAAGGGAGCTCAAGGTCATCGTGAACTGAATAGTGAGACCCTGTCGCAAAAAGACAAAAAAAGAGAGAAAGAAATCTCACTTATTCCTTCTCTAAATTTCTTTCTTTCTTTAATGTGTACTTGATTTTCTGACATATGTTACTTTCTTTTTCTCTGAGGAATTTATTTTTACCATTTGTTACAAGGTAGGTATACTGAACAGACAGTTCCACAACTGTTGTTGTCTGAGGAAGTCTTTATATCTCCTTCACTTTTAAAGGATAGTTTTGCAGATATAAAATTGAGGTTTTTTCCAACAATTTCAATGGGACTTAAATTTCCCCTTTAAGTGACACTTCTCCCATTTTCTCTGGATTAATGTGTCTCTGCTGTACAAAAGCCAAGTAGTTTCCGTACAGCTGGCTCAATCCTGGGATTTTTGAACACAATACACTGAACCCAGCTGCAGAATGTATCGGTGAATTTAAAGATACGTTTGTAGAAACTCTCCAACTAAAAAGAAAAACAAAAAGGGAATTTGGGGCTTTTTTCAACAATTTAAATATTTTGTAGTGCCCTTCCAACTCCCAGCTTCTTTGAAGATTTTCTCGTTGTCCTTTCTTATCTGCAATTTGAATAGAGTATACCTAGCTGTAGGCTTCTTGATAGTTATCCTGCTTGTTTTCTCTGTACCTTTTGGATCTAAAGATTGTTGTGCTGGGTATGGTGGTACACACCTGTAACCCCAGCATTTGGGAGGCTGAGGCAGGAGAACTGCTGTAAATTTAAGGCCATCCTAGGCTATATAAGTGAGTTCAAGACAAGCCTGAATGACATAGCAAGACCCTGTCTCAAAAAAAATGTTGTCATTAGTTTTAGAAATTTCTTGGTTATTATTACTTCAAATATTTCTCCTGCCCTTTTTTCACTTCTCTAATCTTTGTTATGTGCATGCTTACATTTTTTTGCAGCTATCTCACTGTTTTTTAATTATTATCATCTGTTTTAATTCCCTTTCTGTTTTTCTTCTTAGTTTGAGAGTTTCTACAAATGTATCTTTAAATTCACCAATTCATTCCGCAGCTGGGTTCAGTGTATTGTGTTAAAAAACTCCAAGACTGAGTCAGGTGTACCCAAACAACTTGACTTTTGCATAGCAGAGACACAATAATCCAGAGAAAGTGGGAAAACTATTCCTGAAAGGGGAAACAGGTACAAGGAAGATATCAATGAGCTATTAGCTACCAGTTCCTTAAAGAGCAAGACAGAGGACAGCTTACAAGGTAGACGTCAGCAAAGAGTGCAGTGGAAGCAACCTGAAGATGACTTCAGAAGCACAGGCCAGACAGGAGTTTTTAGGAGTCTGTGAAACTCAGTCAGGAGCCCGCCTCACCCCCACCCCCACCCCCAGCAGTGCAGGCTCGGCACCAACATTACTCTCAGATCATGATGATAACCAGAGGATGTGGTTCTTACTGTGGCTTCTTATCTATGCTGCTCCTCACCATCTCTAGCCATGAATCTTTATTTGAATTACAATAAATTTAAAATTCATTTTCTCGGTTGCACCAGCCACATTTTAAATGTTCAATAACCACGTGTAGTTGGCAGCTACCATGTTAAACTCTACAGAAGGGAACGTATTGTTCACTGCAGAAGGCTCCGTCGGGCAGCCCTGGATTTAACATTGCTTAAATCATTTCATCTATTTTCCCTGAGAAAAATACGTGTTTGGAATTACATTTTTTTTTTTTTTTTTTTTGCTATCCCATTTAAAACAAAAAAGGGAATGGAATCATTCTGATAATGATAGATCCAATAAAGACTCTAACATGAAAAGATTAAATTCAAACCTGAGAATCAATTCAGAAGTTGATTACCTGTTATTATTATTATTTACTAGTATTTATTATTATTATTATTATTATTATTATTAATTATTTCTTTCCCTCTGTGTGCTTTTTCTCTTTCCCCGAGTATGTCTTGTCAAATTGAAAGATAAGTTATGGTTATTGGAAGCCAATCAGATTGATCAGCAGATACAAATTAAGTATCTACTGAAAGAAGAGAACATGACGCTGGCTGATTCTGGCTGTTGGGCTCTATGGTCCTCAATGGGTTTATGCAGGCCTCCAGCAGGGATTTAGGAAACTGTTCTCCGATTGTTCTGTCTGCCACCTGCCAGGCACCCTGCATGGCCCTGAGAACACCAGAGGAAGCCAGAAGTTCTGGGACTGCGTCTTTTCATAATTGATGGAAAATATTTTCACCTGGCAAGGCCTCAGATTGTAATAGATGTTCTCTATGTTAAGGGAAATGCCATGCTACACTGAATATGTCCCTTGGGTTTTGTAATACAGTAGAGATAAATCTGGACTGTATTGGAGCGTCACTGTAAAATGCATGGCGAGCAATGGTTACTGAGCCTGTGCTCTGCCAGATCCTATGCCATGAAATGATAATAAAGACACTTTGTGTTCACTCCCCAAGATCCCTACATACTGTGGGACTCATACCCACTCTCACTGATGAGAAAACTGAGGCTTAGTGGAACCGTACATGTTTCAATCATTTCAAAAGTTGCCATTATGTAGCAGAGGTGGGATATAAATCCAGAATTATCTGAAACCAATTTTGAGGCTTTTTTTAAATCACTGTGCGCAGCTACAATGTTTCCTGAATAGATAAGGGAGCTCAGCCTTTCATCAAAAATCTGCATGGGGTCCCGTTGAGAAGTCCTAAGACTCTAGACAATATTCACATGGAGGTTTTAACATTTGCCAGGGGCATGAATGTAGTGATTTTAGTCACTTCTTGAATGCATATTTTCTTTGAAACATTTTTCTGTCAACAAAATTATGGGTGATTTATTGTGAATCAGTTGTTAAAGATATAAAGATACATAAGTAAAGCACAGTCTCTGCTTTCAAAGGGCTCCCAATATTCTCCCAAGAGTAGATGTATCAATAAAGAGTTGTAAATGAGGTGGCAGAGGTAATGAGAGAAGGATGTACAGGGCACCCTGCAGAAGTGTCCCAGAGGTCGGCTGGCAGGAGGAACAGCTGGTACCACGGAAAGTACACCATTGTACCACTTACATTACTATGGAGCCATGGCTTTTTATTTCAATTCATGAATTACAGTTGGCTGCTACTGTTATTTATTTTGCTCCTCAAGAATTTCCAGGCTTAGCCATTGGGAGCTGTGTCTTCTCAACATGTTCCCAATTATTTTCTCTTTCAAGTTAACTATTACTCTATATATTTTTTCTCAAATACAATACTGTAATATATGTCTCGTTATCTATTTCCTGACATCATTACATCATTTAATATTGAATCACAGCTCTAAGACATTCCATTCTGTGACCTCGTGGTTTTCACCCTCACTATTTTTCTTCCTGTGCTTCAGTTTGGATAATTGCTATTAACTTATTCAAGTTCACTGATCCTGTCCTCAGCTGTGTTGACTCTACTGATGAGGCCATTGAGAGCGTTCCTGTATTTGTTCCTATTTATTTTTATTCCTAGTAGTCCCATATGGGACTTGCTCTTTTCCTTCCTCCCTCCCTTCCTTTCTTCCTTCCTTCCTTCCTTCCTTCCTTCTTTCCTTTGTCCCTCCCTCTCTCCCTCCATTCCTTCTTTCACGTTCCCAGTTTATTGTTTATCAGTGTTGTCCACTGTTCCCTCTGGAGTCTTTGAAACATTAATCACAGTTATGTGATTAGATCACCCCTAGGTCTGATTCTGCTGATTGTTCTGTCTCTTGGCAGTGGATTGCATCATCTTGCTTTTTAACATTTTGTCATTTTTGAGTAAGTGCAAGATACTGTATAAATCAGTAGTGGCTAAGTATGATTTATTCCTGGAAATGGACACACTTCTATTGAGTCACTACTGTGGGTCATTAGTTGATCTCAGGATTTGAGCTAGGTTTGGGATTTATGGCTTCCACTGTCACCTACAATGGAATCTAGCTGTAAATGTCTGAGCACTACCTCATGTTTAGCTTGGGGTTCTGGCATGAGAATATGCTTCTCACTGCTCCTGTCCTGCCCTCTAGTGTCAGCCTTCCTGTGTACACGAGTGCTGCCCCTTTCGGATATTCTACCTCCGAAATGTATTTTAGCCTTCGCTATCTTTCCTTTAGGTTGCTGTACTCTTATCTTTTTAAGATCTTTGTGAAGTTGAATATTTAATTTCCTTACATTTATTTTTTTATTTTTAAGAGTATTTGTGGCTATTCTGTCTCACCCAAGCATTTCTCTAAACATATCAATAAATTTTGGTAAGCATTGTTTTCATGATCAGTAACCTTTACCAATTTCATACTGCCAATTTGTATTTTCGTTTTAAGTGAAGTTTTTTTCAATTCCAGGTACTCTTTTTTTCCTGTCTCTTTCTCTTTTGCTGTGCTGGGAATTGAACATAGGACCTATTAGATAAGCACTGTACCAATAAATTTTATGTTGTAAATGATATCAAAGTATGTGTGTTTGCACGATGATTAGAAATTATTATTTAGCTGGGTGGGTCCTGCATGCCTGTAATTCCTAATACTCAGGAATCTGAGGCAGATAGGTCTTTTAACTCATGGATTCAAGGCCAGCTTAGGCAATACAATGAGATCTCATCTCAAAAGCAAAAACAAAAAGAAAGAACAGAAGGAAGGGAAGGGAAGGGAAGGGAAGGGAAGGGAAGGGAAGGGAAGGGAAGTGAAGGGAAGGGAAGGGAAGGGGAAGGAAGGAAAGGGGGGTGAGGAGGAGAGGGAAGGGAAGGGGAGGAAAAGAAATGGAGGGGAAGGAAGGGAAAGGAAGGAAGGGGAGGGAAGGGAAGGGAAGGGAAGGAAAAGGAAGGGAAAGGGAGTGGAGGGGAAGGAAGGGGAGGGAAGGGAGGGAAGGGAAAAGAAGGGAGAACTTACTGCTGATTTCTTTATGATCTAACTGATCCTAATATGGGATCAGTTCTTTGAAGGGTTGTGAGTGCTTTAGAAGAAGATATAATGTTGGTGGAACTTAATTTGCAGGTAAAATTGAAATTATTTCTCAAACTAGTATGTGTGGTCTCATCATCATAATATTTTATAATTATACATATTATACTGCCTATGTTATTCCTTATCTCATGCATGTTCTTTGCTCTTTTATTTAAATATTTTTGTCTTTAGGGATGTTTTAGATTTCATCTGTGCTCATCTTTCTACTTATATATATTTTGACATCACTAATCTTTGGTTTTCTTCTTTGATATTTTAGCTATCTTGTTTTTCATTTTTAATAGTATCCTTAGTATCCATCTACAGCCTATGCAAAAAAAGATGAGTTCATTTTGCTCTCTTTTTTCCCTCTGATTTTCATGCCTTTCTTTAATTGTATTAGTTTTTGACACATTTTTAAGTTAATATTTCTATCATCATCTTATCTCTGTGGGAGAGTTAGATCCATAATATATCTCTTCCTTTATCAATGATAGTCACCATCAGTCTTTTTTCTTGTTTTTCCAATTCTTATAAGCCTCCAGCAGATTTCTGAAGAGTGCTAATGTTTACAGAATTCATTAAATACTGGTATATTTTAAATTGTTTTTCAGGAGTCTTTCTTCAAAAGACAACTGGGTTAGAAGTAAAACTATTTGGTTCATACTCCTCTCTTTGAATTCTTTATAAATTATGTAGTATCGTTATGTTGCTTTACATGCTGCTTTTGCAAATCTTATGCCATGCAGTATTTTTACTGTTTCAAGTTATTCAATTGGCTTCTTTTTGTTGTGGAAGTCTTGAGAGTTTTCCTTTATTTTTGATTTCTAATCATTTGACAAGATATAATCATCCTGGGCTGGGTTTCCAAAAACCTGACAGGCCCTTTCAACATGTGAATTCACGTTTTCTTTTACTTCTGAAAAATTGTGTTGAATTACAGTTTTAAATATTAGATACGTTCTAGTGTAGTACAGTTACTTGCCATGATCAAGGACTCCAATTATATGTATTCTATTTCTTCTTTGTCTATCTTCCTTTACCAACACTTTTTCCTCTGACTTTTTCCCTCTGTGTTTATCTCATTTCTACTCTCTTTATTTCCTAGTTTTAGTCAATACCCCTGCCTTGTAATTTAGTCTTCATTTTTGAAATAATTTTTATTTTCTCCTTTTTTCTTCTTCTTTTCCTGTCTCAGTCTACTCTTTCTCTCTCTATATTTAT
The DNA here is from genome assembly GCF_000276665.1 of Chinchilla lanigera. Lineage (NCBI taxonomy): Eukaryota > Metazoa > Chordata > Mammalia > Rodentia > Chinchillidae > Chinchilla > Chinchilla lanigera. The sequence goes on along the minus strand of NW_004955437.1, from coordinate 15,564,714 downwards.
ACCTGTAAGAAGCTTTCTTGTCATCAGCAGTCAGCTCTAGACATGTTGAGTATTTTTATACTTCAGATAGAATTTCTTTTTCTGGCTATAGATGTAGAGAAATTTCTATCTGTATTCTCCTTCCTTCCTTTCTTCCATCCTTCCTTCCTTGTTTCCTTCCTTCCTTCCTTCCTTCTTTCCTTCCTTCCTTCCTTCCTTCCTTCCTTCCTTCCTTCCTTCCTTCTTTTCTTCCTTCTCTCCTTGCCTTTACTTCCACCTTCTTTTGTAGTTTTTCCTCAAACTACCCTTTTGACTCCAAACTTTTTTGGTGGGATCATGAGTAATAGTTTACCGGCATTTTGATTTTTCTGTTTATATAAAGAGTTAGTTTGAGATTTAGTAAATCTGTCTTTTAGTAATGTGAGGATGTGGGTTTTCTGTAGTTTCATTTGTTCTTCTTGTTGTTTTCTATTGTTTTAACGGGATATTTTGGTAGATGTTGCTGCTACTGTTTTTAGCTACCTACAAGTCCTCCATATGTCATGGTAGAATAACACTCTCCCATTTTACAGTCAAGATAAAAGCTTTAGGACTATATGAGTAGTGTATCCCAAATAGCCAAATAGGTAGTAAAAGATGCTGAATACAATATTATTCAGTGATTAAGAGCCCAGATTGCAGCATGTAAGATAAATTGGGTTGTAAATATTGGTTTTGTAGCTGTGTGACCATGATTACTTTTAATTACTGTAATTCCTTATCATCTTCATCCTGAAAATAGGCATTATAACACTTATTTCATCATCCTTATAGAGAAAATTAAGTAAAATTAACTGTAAACTCTATAGTATGTCACATAGTATACTATGTGTGTAGTATGTCTACCCGACATGTCCTTGATTTCAAATACAATATTGTTTCTAATTTCAGGACAAGTCATAAACTTCTCATATATTTAACACTATCATTAAACCCTTAAAGCAAATGATATTCCCATTCCCCCAAACCAGTGTTTACCATCTAGTTCTGGTATTGTTAATAGTAGTAATACTCATATTAATAATAGATTTATTGGGTACTATGTGTTTACTGGGCTGAATATTTTCTGCACATTATTTTAGTCATCACAGTCTTCCATGGGCAATGCGTTTGTCAGAATTGGTCATAAATCTCTCTTGCTCTTAACCAAACTTCATGAAAAAGTCTCAACTTCACGACTTTCCTTTGCAACCCACTGGAATTTAACTCTTGCCTTCAGCATTACATTTATACTCCTCTACAGTGGTCATCTGACGGACCAGTTCAAAGGTTTCTCTTTACTTCTTATCCTGTTAAATCTGTTTCGAAGCTTTTAACATTGTTGACTATTCATTTATTTGTAAAATGTTCTAATAATTATTATGATCCACATTTTACAGATAAAGAAGTTGAGGTGCCCATGGCTTGAATAACTTGCCTAATTCCATAGCTACTACCTATGAGGAAGAGCTGGATCTAACATATATTGTAAGTTCTTACCCCATTGAGAAATCTCATATCTCAAACACAAGCTTCATAGTTTTTAAACTAACTCTATTTCAAAGATGGTTACCTCCAGCCCTACTGGGTAAGCCATCTCTACAGCTTCACTTTGTGAATTTGAGGTTTCGTATCTTTTTAATCACATAGCTTGCTTTTAATCATGTTTCTTGGTCATTGTGCACTTGTTTATTTATATTGTGTATATATGAAGTGCACAACACAATGTATGTACACATATGTAGTGATACGATTATTGTGCTTATCCAGCACCTCACAATGGTCCCCTATTTCATAGTAACAGCATCTAAAATCTACATTCTTAGCAAATTTCAAATTTTTAAGGTAACACTATTAACTGTGTTGTTCATTGCATACCTACACTTAACCATTTTATCTAACTACAGATTGTCCCTCTGGTTTACATATCTATATTCCACCCTCTGACTCTCATCTCTGGTGACCAACATTCTACTCACTGTTTTTATATATCAGCCTCATCTTAGATTCAAAATACAAATAAGGCCACATGGTCTTTTTCTTCGAGTGTCTGGTCTACTTCACTTAGCGTAGAGTATGTTAAGTTCATCCATGGTGTTATAAGTGGAGGGTTCATTCTCTTTAAGGCTGAATAGTATTCCATTGTGTATACAGCCATTTTTTTTATCCATTCATCCATTGATGACCCCTTAGATTGTTATCATATCCTAGCTGTTATAAATAATGCTGTCACACACACTGAAGTGCATATCTCTGTATAAGACACTCATTTCATTTCCAGCTACTATTTCTAAATAGTTGCTTCATTTAAAAAATGATATAATGTCAATGACATCCTTGGTGCACCATCATAATTTTCTCCCTTGTTTCTCCAAACTTATTTTCACTCATTGTCTTCTTCTCATATCTACATCTCAAACTTTACTGCACAAGAGGATCACAGAAGGAAGAGGTAATATGCTCAGTCCCCCAGCAGAACCTCAACACAATTAAATCAGAGTCTCTTAGAGTGGGATCTAAGCATTGATGTACTCTCTGAAGCTCCTTAGTTTAATTCAATGGTCAGTAAGTTTGAGCACCATTGTTCAAATGCCAAATAGTATGCTATATTCTGAGAATAATCTTCCAAACCATCTTGAGTAGAAGAGTGACCTGAGATGGGTATTAACTGCTCAGATCCCCAGGTCCCCAGCCCCACTAATTTATAAGGTCTGTACTGGGTCCCAGGAATGTAGTTAGCAAATATCTACAAGATGTTCTTGAATGTTGTTGTGGCTTGTATCTAGATGTTCCCTGAAAGTCCCATGTAGTCATAGGTGGGAGTTTCAAAGGTGGCTTGATTAAAATGTGTGAGTGGATTAAGGGTGTGATAGTGGGATTGAGGGTATGAATATGGAAGCCCCACCCTAGGAATGGGTAGCACCCATCAATAGATTTGTAGCCTGGATGGAATATAAATGGACAGAAAAAAGGCAGGCGTGCTGCTGCTGCTGCTGCTGCTGCTGCTGCTGCTGCTGCTGCTGCTGCTGCTTGCTGCTTGCTGCCTTCTGCCTGCTACTTGATGAGCTACTTCTCCTTTGTGATGCCCCTTTGCCATATCATCTTGCCCTGGCCCAGATTACTATAGACCAAAAGCTTTGCAGACTGTGAGTTGAAATAAACCTTTCCTCCTATAATTTGTGGGTGTTGGATATTTTGTCTCAGCACCAAGATAAGTAACTAAGATATATGCCCTGTTTAATATTTTCATACTCTATTTGCTTCTCTTCTGACTTCTAATATCTTTAACTATTTCTCATTCTTAAATCATCTTCATTCTTCTATAAATCTTCCTAAAGTTATCACAGTATTCCTCTTTTTTTTCAGTCATCATAAGTCTTGACATTGCCTTCCATTCAATCCTCAGCCCTGAATAATCTGTATTTTATTCGCATCACTCTTTCAAACCCAAGACTGCCAATAGTTAGTCCAAAGACTTTCTCTTCCATTTATTTTTATTCTGAGTTGATGTGTCTATAGCAATTGAATTTAACTATCCACCCTCTGGGAACCAGTATTCTACCTTGACTTTCCACCTCCTTCTTTGATCAACTTTTTTCTGTCTCTTTCAATGAGTTAGTGCTTCCCACCATCCTCTCCCACATTGCTCCTCGTAGATGCTGTTGAATCTCTGATCTTCTCAGATGCATTCTTTTTGCGTGTGTTCATTAATTCTCATGGCCTCCTTAGAGCTATAGTCTCTCACTGAGACAGTTTGAAACGAGTCTCAAAATGATATCTCCAATTCTAAGCTCTACACCATTATCCTCAACAAGCCACCTATTAGTATCTTGAAGCTTACAGTTCATCATGCCCAAGAGTACATTCAATATTTCTCTGCCTATATCACCTTTTACCCTTACTACCTCTGTTAACATTACTTTGTTTTGAATTACCCAGCTAGAACCATTGAAACAATTCCTGGTGTTATCAATAATATCTGTGTGTATATCAACCCATAGTGTACAATCATCCAATCTTTCCACACCAACATTAAGACATAGTGGGCAACAATTTCCTGCTCACTTCGGTCCTGAAAATTTTGCTGATCATATTTCCAACTGTGCATTCTGATCTCCACCAAGTCTTATGAGTTTCTCACCTCAGTGATCTCTATATGGCCTCACTTTTACCTTTAGATCATCTTCCATACTTGGCTCTTAGAGACTGTTTCCATGGTGATGTTTTTGGCTATCTTCTTAGCTTGGATTTCTCCATTTGGCTGTGTTGCCTGGGTTAGAACTGTGCAAATTCTTCTCAAGGTCCTACATTCCCCTGAGACCAGCTTTCTTGGAACAGATGCTTTGGTGACCCTCCAGCCGTATCTGCCCTATCCCTAAGAGCAAGCACTGGACTGATTCTATTTATAAAACATTTCTAATATCTTTGTCCTTCTCTCTATTCCCTGACCATTCTTAATCAAGGGTTTTATTTTATTTTGCCTGGAACTATTGTAGTAGTCCCTCCCTAGTCTTTCCTTGCTTCCACAGAGCCAGCTGATTGCATTAGTTCCCTGCTTAAAGTCACTGCTTAATTTCTCTTTATTGCCAATAAACTAATAAACCAGCATTCTTTGCCTTTCTTTTTTTCTTTAGACTGGGAATTGAACCTAGGATCTTGCATTTGCCAGGCAGGCGCTGTGCCACTGAGCTATACCCCCAGCCCTGCACTCTTTGTCTTGACACACAAATCCTTTCATTAGGTTCCAGGGAACCTTTCTAGACTTTTCTCTAACCATATTGTCTCTCAAAGACTTTCTCCTACTCTTGGCCCCTCCCATATTATCTCATCTAATTTGTCTCTTGTCTCTCTTAGTGGGTCTCCGTACCCTTCTCTCTGTCTCCATTTCTCTGTCTCTCTGCCTTTCTATCTCTGTCTCTCTGTCTTTCACAATACATGCACACACCATTCTGGATAGATTGGCTTTATAATGCCCTTGCCTACCTTACTTACCTACCAATTCTTGAATGCGTTGTCCCAAATCTCTTTTTTTCGGTCATATTCTCTGATCTCTCTTGCTGTAGGATGAAGGTCTTCCTTTCATGTGGGTCCTTTTAATGGCAGCATCTAATATTTTGCATTATAGTCAGGCATCCACATAGAGGTTTTCTCCACCTCAGTGCAGGTTCTTCAAATGCAGAGACAAGTTTTCCCCTCACAGATTGCTGGTCTTGTGCTTAACGACTGGGAAGCACTCCATGACTATCAGTCGGTTGACTGGAATGGCTACATTCTTTCTGATCAGTCTAACAAATGGTGATCAGCAACCCAAATTTATTCCACCACCTGTTTTTGTAAATAAAAACTTTCTTGGAGTGCAACCACTTCTATGCAGACTCCTATTATCTATGACCTTTTTCTGTGCTTCTGTGGTAACGCTGGTAGTTGCAACAGAGATGGTGAAGGCCACAAAGCCTAAAATATTTATTATCTGGCCCTTAAAAGTTTGGATGACCCTTGCTTTGGGACACGGAACTGTTCTTATGAAACATTTAATGCAATTTTTTATATAAAAGTAAAATTTTCATTGTTGATATCATTGCTCCAAATTTGTTCTAATAGAAATAGGCATGCTGGTTCCCATGCCTTTAATGGTATCAAGGGTAGAGAGTTCCAGTAAATGAGAAAAAAAATAATAATTTCTGTCCAAGAATCTCTCAAACTACTCATTTCCTTCTCTGGGAGCTGTTGTCTGTGCCACTAGGTACTTTTTTTTTTTTGGAACCACTGGATGGTTTGGGAAAAAACTTGCTATAGAAGCATGGGTTTAAAAGATTTAAATAAAGCAAAACACTTCTCTGGGGAAATATGTTAAAAACCATGTGTATTAATGATGTTCCCCAGCCCAGATTCAGAAGTCTAAAATAATCAGCCTATGCCACTAGGAAGAGGAAACTTGTGGATTGAGGCAGGAAGAGGCATATTCAGTGAGCGCCTTGCGTCCTTCCATGTTACTTTGGCAGGGTGTTAATGGGATTACCTGCGCTTCATTTGGAGAACACTTGGCCCAGAATATATATCTGGATCTTACCTGAATACCCAAGGAGAGCTCCTTATATCATAAACATCCCTGAGCCCTTGCATAGATATTAAAACCTTGGGTGCCTTTGTTGTGGTCTTTAATTCCGTTAATCGCCCTAGGTAAAGATTAGCTGCTCTTGTCAATTTAATTCAGCTTCAAACAAAGCAACAAGGTCACTATTTTTTCTCTCCTCTCTCTCTCCCTCTCTCTCATTGCCAGTAAGCAGGATTGAGTTGTCATGTAGCTCTAATAGGCAGCGCGGGGAATCGTTAGTCCACCTCAACGCCCTGACTGATGGGCACTTCACTTCAATCATCTGCCTGAGCAGTGGTGGCCCAGTACTATTGACACTGTGTCAGCTGCGAGAGAAGATGCCTTAATCGGCCACGACACCCTCTGCATTGATTTGACAAGTTGCTGTAATGACCTTCTTGTTTTTCTGAAGGATTACTGTTTACTCGGGAGGTGCTGCTGACTAAATGTACTGCATTGTCATGGAAACGCTGCCTCCCCACCAGGCCTGGGTGGAGGGTGACATTGATAGGAAACTCTGAATATTTCAATGAACTGGTCTGTCCCAACAGTACTAATTCTAGCCCATTAATCAGACCTACTCTGGAGAGTCAACTTGAATTAGAGACCATCTTTGTTGGGTTCTGTGTAAAAGACCCTTTGTGATGAAGCTCATAATGTCTCTAAAATTCATATTTGGGTTTTCTGTGTGGTGAAAGATGCTGCTCAGTGTGGCCACCACCTGGACCTTACTGCCTTTCATCTTTTTGAAAGAGGCTGCCTTGGAAGAAACCACACTTCACTGACAGTGCGTTAACACCATTAGATGTATTAATAAGAATGCCCTATGAATGCTAGCCATTATTCTTATCCTATTTCACTGATTCCAAGATAAATAATTTTCCCATCCTAACACTTCAGAAATTAGGTACATCTTATAAATCAATCGCAGCTTATACTTTTGGCAATCAAGTGGCAGTTATGACATAGCTGGGAGAAAACCTTCCATTGACACCTCGAAGGAACAAAACAGCAACATAAAACTGTCAAAGATTCAACACTGCAGATTTTTGCAATGAGTGCTTTATACAGATTGCTTTTTTAATCCTTAAAAAAAAACTTACATGATTACAGATTGCATTGTTTTCCCACATAACAAGAAATCCAAATACAAGAGATTGCTAGCACTGTTCCTCCAGCTCAAGGACATCAGAGCAAAGTCTCAGCAGCTCTCTTCACCCTTTACTCATGGACCCATGACAGTTGCTGAAGCTAAAGATATCATTTCCTAATTACAGATAGAAAATGAAACACAGGCAAAAGTATGGTTGTATGGTTTTCAGCTACATTGGCCCCTACAATGGATAGGATAAGGTTTCAGTGCATTGCCAGGAGCTCCTGTGTCAACATTTAACCCCCACTGTGAGGTGTGAACTGTATGGAAGTGGTCCGTGGTATTTACAGGCAGGGCTTCTGGGAGGTGACTAGAATTAGATGAGGTCATTGGAGTGGTACCTCCATGATTCAACACTGGTGGTTTTATAACAAGAAGGAGAAAGAGCACAAGGGATGTGCATGTGCACTCTTGTTTCTTGTCAGGTAATGCCCTGCACACACTGGAACTCTACCAGCAAGAAGGCGTCATCTCGGAATATCTAGAACTGTGAGATAACTTTATGAGCATCCAGCCTCAAGTATTTTGTTCTAGTAATACAAAATGGATTATTACAGCCTCCTTTAAAAAGATGGTTCTATTTTACTATTAATGATTTACACTTATACCTCTGCAGTCCCTCTCTACAGGGCAGACTGGGGCTTTTCAAAGCCATGCCTATTGCTACCCCTACCAAAACTAAGCTTATGTTACCCAAGAAGAAGAGCATAATGGATATTAAGTAAACAACTCCAGGCTCTCCCTTACCCATTGCACAGGTAATAAAAACTAAAGGTGAACATTATGGAGATGGTCAGTCCTTAACTATATTAAGAGTTTGCATTTCTCAGATCAGCCATGACCTCCAAAGTGTTGAACAACTCATCCTTCTCTTGGTCTCACCAAATAAATATTGGTGTGAGGATAAACATTCTTTAGGTAAAGATAAACCAAATTTACAGAGATTGGGTTACTTGACATCATTGTCACAAGTCTGTCTTACGAGTACTGTGCATTATGCCACATATCACTGTAGGAAAAGTTTATATGCAGTGACAATGTTGATAGCATATTTCTTTCTTGCCAGGGGTCCAGCTAGTGATTATAAGTGGAACCCATTTTTGTAGATATCTGTTGTGTGTTTGGTGTTTATTAAGTGTGCAAAGAATGTCTGGCTGCTTTTCTAAGTCTCTTAAATGGAGACCACGTGTACATCTTTTACTGCCTATTTTAAGACTTATTAGCCATGGAAGTATTTTATCTCTTGGGGCCTTGTTGGTGCATAACTTCCCTGGGAAAATCCTAAACAACTTCCACTATAATTTTAGAAACTGCTTATGGCTGAAAAATTAACTGAGGCCTGGGTGATGCAGTAAGGAACTGGTTGAGCAAGATGATTATCCAAACCAAGTCACTTGGATAAGTACCCATAAGTTGGAGCGGTGGTTTCTACTTCCTGATCCTATCCTCTGTGGTAGATTCTCTGCTTCTCACCTCACTCTGCCCCCTCCAAACCTCTCCTGCCACCCAGATAACCTTATCTGAAAACAATGCAATTGCATAGACCAGAGAATCCAAAGATAGCAAGACAGTGCTAGGAACAGTGTAGCAGCTCTTGGGTTTCTGAGGAGAGAAAAGGATGAGGAGAGCTTGCAGTTGGTATAACAGATAGGGCCCCAAAACATCACTTCAGTACCTGTATCCAGAAGTTTCTAACTCTATGTACCGTATCACCCATTTCAAACTAGATTAAAGAAATACAAAGAATTCATTGTTTGGTTTAACCAAAAAGTCTCAATTACTTTCAATAAAAATGATCCTAATACTTCAGGAATGACACATCATTGCTAAATAAAGCAGAGCCACAGCCAACTGAAAAGTTTCAAAGAATGTAAACAAAGCAGTTATCTAAGGTTGCTTAAGGACAAGTATGACATGAGCTGAAAAAAGGGTTCCCAAAATAAGGTCGAGAACACAGAGGATGATATTCATCCTATCTATCTATCTATCATCTATCTATCTCTCTATCTATCTATCATCTACCATCTATCTGTCTGTCTGGTTCTCACACATCTAGATGAATAATATTCAAGTTGATCTTGGGACATACATTTATATAGATATAAACACAGATACAGACATAAATACATGGTATTTATCACATGAACACGTGTACATGCACAGGTGCGTATACAATTTATATAGTTATTTTTCAAATCAAGTCCTCATGTGACTGAATAGGAAGTGCTTTTAAGCAAATTTCAATTTTCTGAAGGCTCCATCATTTTTTTTATTTACTTAAGCATCAAATTAACCGAAAAGGTAGCACTACGACTACAATGGCATAAAGGTCAGTGAAGATTATTGTGTGTGTGCGCTGTGGTTCAGTAACCAACTGCAAGCTCTCCTCATCCTTTTCTCTCCTCAGAAACCCAAGAGCTGCTACACTGTTCCTAGCTCTTATAACCACTTTTTCACACTGTTTCCTTTAAGGAGTTTTAAAATGCAATAGCTATGTATATTGGAGTAGAATCTATTGGGTCATCCTTGCTTGACTATTTTATTGGAGAGGAATCTATTGGATCATCCTTGTTTAATGTTTTGACCATTATATCATATAAGTATTTTCATAGAGGCATGCAGATATATTTCATGTGCCACACTGGATGTGCCTGCTGTACAGGATATTAGCAAGCACAACCCAACAGAGAGGCAGTGTTCAACTAGGCTGTAAGAGACTGCATTAAATAAACACAAAGATGACAGACTGTAACAGTGATTCACTATAGAATTGCTAATAGGCTCTGCATTGTCTGTTATTCCCACAGTGCTACCACTGAGTCAAATTAAAGGATGAGGGAAGTTAGATTTGTGTGTCACCTTAAATTGAAACATGTTTCAAAGTGCTACTTAAGCATAATAGAAGAATACCTATATACCATCATCTGTTGTCATGGTGATGTGTGAAGCCAGGATAAATGGGCAGTCAGCTGGAGGAGGGACTAATCAGCAGTTAACAAGCTGGGGCCCTGACATTCATCAGGCTGTGGGTGAGGGAGAAAACACTGATGGTCCTCCTCTCAACAGCTGATGAGGGGAAAAGTTAATTTAGTCTTGTGAACCCAGATCTTACAGGAAGAGTCCCTTTGTGCACCAACACGAGTTGCAGTGGTCAGAAGCATCAAGATACTGTAAGTCACCCTTCCTCAAGGCCCACTCCCTCCATTGTTGCAGATCCTCTGCCAGAATTGTGGAGGTACTCATGAAACATAGTTCTTGGCAGAAGAAAAATCAATTAGTTATTCATATTTCAGAACTGTAACACTCACCTTACTTTCTTCATATGAACGATGGTTTGCACAAGGTTTGCCTGATCTGAAATGTTGCTTGAAATTTGTCCTTATGATACTGTTGGGAGGTTGAGGCCCTTAACAGGCAAGATGAGAGTCTTACAAGGAATTCACACCTTTCTCACAAGAGCCATTTGTTATAAAGCAAGTCCAACCCCATGTTTTGCTCCTTTTACACATACTTCTTCTGCTTTCAGCTATGACTTGAATCAGCACAGAATCCTCACCAGATGCTGAGCCAATGCTAGTGTCCTGATTTTAGACATCTCACTCTCCAGAAATACAAGCCAAAACAAGCCTTTCTCTTTATAAATTACCTAGCTCCAGGTATTCTGTTGTAGGAACAGACAATGACCTAAGACCATATCCAACAATTTTTTTTTCTCCCTTCAGTATTTCCTATCTTGATGAAATATCAAGGTCATAATAAATGACCTACTCTGCGTACACATTTGCATATTAAGAGTAGTCATGTGGTGATCTAATAGCTTCACATAAATGAGTCCTATCAATAATGGATTTGGACTCTCCTGAGCAGATCATGGAAACTTTTAATTCCTCTCGAGGCCTTCTGCAGAGACAGCTACCTCTATTGTTTCCATAAGGAACTTTTCTCACAGAAACAGTGACACCATTTTAGAACAGAATACTAACTCACTGAGAAAGTAAGCTACTAATTTATCTCTGCTATGCTCACCACCAAGCTCGCTGACCGATAAACTCTGTCCACTCTTCGCCAACAGGATCTTGACCCATGAGCCTGATAGGAAGAAGTTTTACGCTTGGTACCTCAGGACTGCCCTTTGATTCGGTTCTTATTCCTCTCTTCTATTTCACTTTGTTTGCCCCATCCATCTTTTTTCCTTATTCTGAATTTTTGCTTATTCACAGTGACTGCCCATCTAAAGAACTTACTCTCACATTCTGTACCTAGGATATGGTTCCTAAAAAGTTGCCCATGTGTGCCTAGGGCCATAAAACTGTTCTAGAGAGGACATGTATGCCTACCTAGGTAACTATCAAATGGACTAACTAACCAATGGGTGTCAAATCCAATGTCTATAGATGATGTGGGATATAACTATGTATCATATCTGTCTGGTAACCAAAAATGGCAGTGGTCTCTATGTGGGTGGAACCCTCCATCAAGAAACAGAAAGACCCTCTGCTCCCCCAACCTCAACTCAGGACATGGATAACAACTAGATAATCTGAAAAAATTCTCACTAAAACTATCACCATGAAAATTAAGGTAGTAATAAATGACCTATTCTGTGTACACATTTGCATATTAATAGGAGTCATGTGGTGATCTAATAGTTTCACAAAAATGAGTGCTATCAATAGTGGAATTGGACTCTCTTGGGCAGATAATGGAACCTTCTAATTCCTCTCTAGGCCCTCTGCAGAGACCGCTATCTCTATGATCTCTATAAGAAGTCTTTATCACAGAAACAGTCATACTTGTGTGACTACACAGAAACTTGTGTGTGTTTATTAGTCTCAGGCAACAGAAGAAACTGCAGGTTAGTCTAGACTAGAGTAGATTCCCCAAGAGAAGATGGAGGAAGGACAGATAAATGATTGGAATTCTGACTTGACTTTCATATCAAAAAATGACTCCACTTTTTAGAAACAATGAACACTGTGTAGTACTCTGGTGGGATTCTGAGGAGGAAGTGACCTCCTAGAGAACTCTATAAAATTCATATGCTCCTGTGTTGCTTCTTCTGAGTCATTACCTTTCACTCACTAATTTTAAACTTTACATTCCTGACTCTCAGCATTACCTCTGTTTCTCAAAGTGACAACAGGCTGTTGCCTACAGACCTGGAGACATTATCTCCTCCTGCCTCTTCACCTGGAAATTTTTCAGTCAGACTGTAAGTCTCGCTTACTGCTTTTTCTGCTTAGAGAAGTCTCTCTAAGCCAGTGGTGATCAGATTGTGATGTTCAGATCAGCAGCACAGATCTGCCTCATGCAGAACTTGTTGGAGAGGCAACTCTTTGTGGCCCTGCCTTGCTTATCTATTTTGGAACATGGAGACAAACGGCCAAGCAGTTTCCATCCGTTATAAGGTCTCACCCATCACAATAGTGTACTGTTCTCTCAAAGTCCTTTGTGCTCAGGTAGTCCTGGTAGAAGTTACCAACACATAGTAGAGGCTTGATAAATATCTACTGAGTGAGCAAATGATTCCAAAGTGAATGAGAGGCACACACGTATGACAGCCAAATGTCCAGGCTCTGGAGCCAGGTGGCTTGGGGTCAGATTGTGAAGGACATTCCTGGTTATGTAGTCCAATACAGTCACTCAGCCTCTCTATTTCTTGGCTTAACAGAGATAGCAATGCAATGGTAAACAGAAACACTGAAATGACACCCAGGATTTGGAGGCAGACTTTTTTGCATCAAAAGGCACTGGTTGAGATCATTCCCAAAATATCAGGCCTTGAAGGCTCAGGCGGGAAGGTTTTTATGGAATTACACAAAGCACAAGTACAAAGGCAGAATACTTGGCTGTCTTTGATTGGTTCTTACAATATGCATCATAATGACCAGCTGTGCATCTCAGTGATCAGCCCTTTCCAGGAAACAAAAGTAACAGGAACTGTAACCTAAACTGTTACCTGGGCAACTCACAAACTAAAGTATACTGGCTGGGAGGGCATTTTCTGCCTCAGTAATGGCCCCAATGTCATAGGCTTGGCACAGGAATTCGAATACTGCTAAAGTACTTTGAATAAATCACGACATCTAGTAAGCATTCTATATTACTAGTATAGAAAAAGACTTCAGTTCTGATGTGGAAGTCAAATTCAGAGGGATTTGACTGGATTCTCCCAAGAAGGATACTTGGAATCAGAATCTGGAATGAATATATATATATAGATCTATCTCCTTATCCTATGTCTTGGCACTTTTTATAATGGTGTCTAAAGAAGAACTCCTTTGGTGAGGTTTTCCACACAAGTAATAGTGTTGCTATATTTGAAGCAGAGGCATTAAGAGTGAGATTTGCTGAAATGTCTCTCACTTTCCCCCTTACCCTCTTTCTTTCTCTAAACCCTCTTCTTTTTTCTCTCTCTTCTCCTATTTCTTGCTCCTATCTTCCCCTGTATTCTTTTGTCTTTCAATCTATCTCCCTCCTCCCTGCCTGCCATTACTTTCTACTGTTACCCTAAAGGCTTCCTTACATCTCTTGCCTTTTCATCCCCAAATGCTCCAGAACTATTGCAATTGGTTTCTGCCTAAATTTTTAAATACCACATGAACTTTGAGATAGACAAAAGTTATAAATCACTTTCCACCACCCACAGCTTTTAGTCCAAATGAACGTGCTAGTAAAATATCAGGGAAAAAGGCAAATTAGTGCAACCAAAGCCCTCAAAATCATTTTGTTCACCAAACTTAGAGTATGTCCTCATTGTGTTCTTTTGGCAGAGGTTTGTTTCACAACAGAGTATAAAACAAAGGCAGGAAGAAGAGGGGCCATCTCTGAGGCTTTGGGTACCTCACCTTGGCCACCTGAATGTCACAGGACCCAAGGTAGACAAGCCACAGCTAGCTGGGTTCCTTACTCCCTTCCAACATGCATGAAGCCCAGAGGGAGCCTGTAGGAAGAGATGCCTCCAGACTTTGTGATCTCACTGTGCCTAGAGGTTGGGCCAGCCTCCTCCAAAGTGCCAAAGGGATGGTCCTCAGGTTTGACGGGATTTTGGCCAAGATGACTTTAGTGTGGAAATTGTGTGATTGTGATTGTGTTACACCTTCCCAACCCTGTAGCTGTGGAGGCCTTGCTTAATATCAGCACCCTCTTAGCTATTTTGCAAACATGCCTCCTAAGGGTCCCAACTTAGTCCTGGTCCCTTTTGATGCATAAAAAATGTCTCCCTCCAGAGGCCATGATTATGAAGGCATTGCCCATCTGGGGCGGGAGACAGCTTGGATGCGGGTGCTGCTTCCTAGAGAGAAAAGTTGCAGTGACAAAAGATCATGCCCTTCTTTGTCCTCTCAACAGGTGCTCCCTCTGCTGTTTTGGGGGGTATATCTATCTCTTTCCCTAAAAGTCAAATCAAACATGTGTCCCTGATTCTACCGCCAGCCACACAGGTGACTCCTGCCAAGGCAGGAAAAGAAAAGGGCATTATCAGCTCCTACCTCTGACTCTCCTTCATTTCATGGAGCTCATGCTTTCCCTCTTCATGTCACTGAAAATGTTATTTATCGATCCTGCTGACAGCGGCAGTAAATAGAGCCCGGGCTGTTTTACATCGCTGATGAGAAGGCAGGCTCCATAACTCATCAGGCCCAATCTGACTCCCCATCAGTCCTCTTCCTCTTTTTCTCTTCTGTATCTCATTACAGAAGCAGGATTAATACACATGGACAGAAGAGAAATGAGTCCAGCTGCTCTTTGGGCTTTTGTGGGAAGGCAAGCACCCTCAACAGTTCCTTAAGAAAATTGACAGACAGAGCAATCACGTTGTCATCTGTCTGCAGACCCTCACTGAGGCCCATTAGCTGTGTGCTGATCATATTAGACTGCGGGTGGGGGGAGGCATCACACAGCTGGCTTGACCTGAGATTTGGGGGTTAGAGTAGGGAAAGAGAGCCCGTCCTACCTGCTTTCCTGACCTGGCTGCACAGTTTGTGGGTCATGGGCATTTTGAGCAGTAGAATAAGCACGGCACCCGCTCTTGGAATGCCTATTTTACTAAGATTTAGGGGGTAGATGTGTACTAAAATAAACATGCATTTACCTTAAGGTTGAATGTAAATAGACATGAATTTTAATGAGAAACTTCAAAGAAATTTCATCTATTATTATGATGTGCTCCTTGAGCTATTCTTCACACCCTTGGTGACAGGCAATCACTCTATGCCTGATTTGGGGCCTTCTCATATGAAATACTCAGCAACTGTCCCACCTCTTTATCCTGTTCATCTGAAGGTACCCTGTCTCTGGAATTCATCCCAGATGCACAAGGACTTTATTTCAGAGGAAAGAGCTTGTGGATAGATACCTGTGACTGGAGGATATTCACCCCAAGATAATTTTCCAGCCCCAACACTTTCATGGCTGGACCTCATCAGCCCCCCATCTCCTGCTCTGTGAAATTGGGATTGTGGTACCTGCCTTCCTGGGTCTGTGTGAGCATCAGATGAAATAAAGAGCAGAACTGTTTGTTAATTTTTATAAAAGGGATTTTTCTGCAGTGTGATGAAAACACAATGAACACTGTTTCAGCTGGCAGGTGTATCCAAAGGGAATGAGAAAGCTCTACATATTATAAATGATTCCACCATGTAGATCATAATTTGTATCATCCACAGAGCACCTACTAGTTGAATTAGGGTTACATGCAAGGAACAAAGGCTAAAGTTAACTCTGATCTAAGGAACTCGGTATCTCTCAGAGAATTAAACAAATGCTTGTAATGCCCAACAACCAGAAAGCAATAAGCAGCAAGAATATCCAGTCCTAGTGTGTTTTCAGTCGTTGCTGTTAAAATACAGATAAGCCAGGGCTGGTGGAAAATGCCTGTAATGCCAGCACTCAGGGAAGATGAAAAAGGAGGATCATAGGTTTCAGCCATGCATGGGCATATTATCAACTTAGTGAGACTTTGTCTCAAGAAACAGAAGACAAACTTTTATGGAGGCTTAGCAAGTGCCAAGTACTTCTCTAAAACAGTCTGAGTTATCTTCTCTAAATCAAATAATAAAAATACACTATTTAACTTCATTTCTTAATTGAAGAAATGAAGGAATTTCCTTCATTTTGCAATTGGAAAATTGAGGCTTAATGAGATGAAAAACCTTGCCTATGACCTTACAGTGTTGAAAGCCAGATTTCTTTGATTTTATAGCCACTATCTACAGGGGATCTTTGGCCACACGGGGCAGGGTGGTACCTGACAGCTCCCGTTCACTGACCAACGAGGGACCCCAGATTCCTCCTTCTATCTCAGTGTCTTCATTTCAAAATAGATTGCTTTAGATCATCTCAATTCTGGGATTCTAGACACCTTTGTGAAAAGGGAGAAAAGGCAGATTTAAACCACCACTCTTCCAAGAACTTATGAAATTTACTCCAAACAGAACGATGAAAGGTGTCATCAAGCCCTAAATTAGGTCTCATTTATCTCTCAGGAGATGATGTCTTTTATTTTGGAAAAATAAAGATAGGATGAAAACACCTATAACTCATTCAGTGCTTTGAAATAAATATTGAGGAGCTATATTTTTATTTACAAAATATATAACCATATATATAATCTATAGTGATATGTAATGTATATTTATATGGCATATATTTACAAGTACATAGTGAACAATGTTAGTATATTTATAACTGTAAAAATACTTATCATTTATCTTTATCAGTAGTATTAATATTTTTTTAATTTTAGGCCAACACTTCTTTCTATATTCAGAGCTTGATAAATCTGACCTCGTACTCCTTTTCTCCTCCTCCTTAAAGTTGTTGTTCCTTGGTTCTCAGCTATTTCATAGTTCCTAACTTTGCTTAAAAGCGTTTCTAATTTCTCACATTGAAAAGTGGATTGCAAATGAAGTTTAATATGGAATGTTTTGTACCACGAAAACTAATGCCCCATTTTCCCCCCTAATGAATGCCAAAATCATCACAGACTCAAGCCTCATGAATAATGTATATCATCCAATTAAGTGCAAATGCTGTTCAGTTCTTGCAACGGGTATGTGATGCCAGTTTGGGCCTTAGAATGGGCACTGAGGCTGGGGGAAGGAAACGGGCTTGGGAAGACTTGTGTGGTTGGGTGTATGTGTATCTGACAGCTAAGCCCCCGCAACCTCTACCATGCTCATTATGTCCTGGGAGTTAAGCCACCCATGCTTGAGTTCACAGAGAGATGTGAGAATTTTCCCAGCCATAAATAGAATGCCTCTCAAATTTCTAAATCCCCAAACCTGCTTCTTAATAGAGAAGGATCTCTGGTTGGTCACCCTGTCCTGTGGTTGCCAAACTGTCAATTCTAACTGGCCAGCAGACACCCCCATACTCCCCATGCCGCACACCTCCTCTCTAAGGAAGCTACAGCGCTGACTTTGTGGGTGGCTCGTTTTCTTCTTTTACCTCATGATTAAGATGCTCTTTTCACCAAGAGATCCTAGAAGGCCTTCTGAGGCTGCGGAATTGGGTGGGTTCTTGATCTGCTGCTATCAAACCACAGAGCCAGGAAGATCTAATACCACAGCACACACCAGGGAAAGGGGTGGTTTTACATCTCTGAGCCTCAAGTATCTCATCAGAAATAGAAGACGGTAACAATTGTTGTACCCAGGAGGGACTGCTTAACGAAAAACATGATTCTGTGTACATGTGAAGAGCCACACAAATGTTAGTAATTACCCCCTTTGCTCTGAGTGTATAGACAGCCCCATTGCTTCATGACTGGACATGACAAATCTCCAGGGCTTGGGCTGGCCTGATCTTGATTAATGTTGTTCATAAAAATATTCATCCATCAGGGTTTCCATTTGTAGCATTTAGTTGTGCCAAGTAACAACGAGCCAGTGGTTTCTTAAAATTATGCCGTCTAATAATGACTGCTGGAGATGGATTTTTTTTTTCAGGCTGAAATCTCTTATAACTCAGGGCTGATGAGTGCTGCCCTACATTTCTCGATGGATCCAATTTAACACCAGACGAAGCAGTGACTCAGACTAACTTAAATATCTCAAGACGAGTTTCACCTTTTCCTCTGAGGCCGTATCAGTTCAATTGCATAAGTGCAAATTTATTGAAAGTGGTTTGGTGCTTAGCTTTTCTCTATTGGCAGTAATGGAGTTTAAATTTATAGCAGGCTGATGAATTTCAGATAAGAGAACCATTACCTTACAACAACATTAAGGAAAAATATATAACTCCGATTGCTGAACCTCGTATGCGCATTGTTTGAATGAGGGGAGATGGATGAGGTAGGCTGACATTTGCAAATGCAATTCCTTTCCATCCTCACCGTGGTAGCCCAGGAGTTTGAAAGCATGGCATATTCCAGAAAGGGCGCCGGATAGCAATGCATTACAAGTGCTTTATAACAAGATAGCAGGAGTAGGATATGACCTAAAGGAGAGGGATTTTTTTTTTCTCTTTAGTAATATAATTGAAGGTGTCTTTTGGCAATGTACCAAGGTTGTAACAGACCTTGGGTCATTCATTTGGTACTTGTAATGTGCCTCTCCCATAGGTTATTTTCCTTTTACTACAGGCTTTGTCTTCCCACAGGGTGGGACTCTGGCAGCATAGACATTAAAATGAAGGATGCTTCAGAGAGGTCCAGAGCGTCCTGGACTTCTCCATTATCTTGAGGCTCTGGGTGTGTGGAAACTAAAGCAGATCAAATATTGAAACTGGGCTATGAAAGCTGTTATGTTTTTAAACAGTTACACCAAAACAAATGAACTTTTTATGTGAAAACAGGTAGTAGTATTGCGCTGTCCATAAAATAATCAGAACTGATAAAATAAGGATTACAGACAGTATCTTTCCTTAAAGGAACACAACTTTCTGACAATATGATAAGCTTTATTTTGCTTTCTAGCTCTGCAGTTGCATCTTAGGGTTATGCAAATAGCTTCATTGGGGATCAAGTGTGTGTTGCCTTTTGTAGGTTTGTGGAGCTAACACCGTTTGCGCTATCCCATTTCTATCCCATTTCCCCTAAGTCTTAGCCAGATAGATAAGGATTTTCTTTTAAGTTTAAAAGAATGGTAGGTATATGTGGTGATAGACATATTAATTTAAGCTTTGTTTAATCATCCCATAATGTATACATAAATCAAAACATCATACCATACCTCATGATTATAGGCAGACTCTACGTGTCAATTAATAATAAAAATTTTAAAGAAGGTTTGAAAAGTGTCTTACCCTTGGGCAAGTTGCTCTGGGTCTTATTCTCTTGGTCTATAGGATATCGACACATGGATCACAGGGGTAAAGGTTAAGGAATCTCAGAGCTACAGTGGTCCACGATGGATCCCAGACCCAAAGGCCAGCAGAAGAGGGTGGGTTCTTGCTGCTTTTCAAGAAGAAAGCAGGTTTCCAAGGAAAGTGCTTTTGGGGTGGGTTTAGTACAATCCTCTCTCAGGCTGAGTGAGGGCCCTTCTCTGGGTACTATGGGCTCTGAACCAACTGCCATTCTCCCTGAGGATGAAAAGAAATGGACAACAGGATATTTCATTTCCACTCATCTCCTTGAGTTTCTGACAGCATCCAGGGCTGAAGGGATTAAGCTGTGAAACTGCCTCTGCATTGTTGACGCCACAGCCTCTTGCATTTCTCTGGGTACTGCAGGCAGGGATGGAGGAGAGGGCTTCCCAAGTCCTCCAGCGCTCACAGTCACTGCACAAGTAGGGTCATTTCTGTGTGGTTTGCACTCTGCTCTAGAATATCACAGGAAGCCTAGTGCTTAAAATACAGTTAGCTTTAAGAGAAAAACCTCAGTTTTTCTGTAAATAGCAACAGAGGGATTTGGGCTGAAAGAGACATTCATTTTGAGGTTACACATGCAGCACATTTGAAAGAAAAAAGGGCTGAATTCAGTTAGTGAGTCATTTATTTTGAAAAGAACCGGCTATTAGTTGAACTCTGCAAAGTCTGAGTGAAATTAAATAAGCAAACAACTTGATGTTTTGCCAGCAGTTCTCTCAGCTAACAAATGGCTTTTGGTGTGGCCCAATCTTGGAGCAGTTGATACTGTCATCCTGGGCTGAAGCAAGGGACTAAGGGGTCCTTGTTACAGTAGCTCGATAGAAGAGACCCACGTGGATGAGGCAAGCATCAGTGGAGAACAATGTTTCAAAAGCCAGTGGTAGAGCGGTGGCCAATGCAACTCCAAAGATGTTAATTAAACTTCAATTTGGAGTCTTTGAGGCTCTCTCTCTTAGGTTTGTTTTTTAATGTAAAGAGTGAGTACACAGCAAACTAATAAAAATAAAAGTAAAAATGACACCCTGTTTTTTTCATGGACTAACACAATTTTAAAGGTGGGAGGAAAAACAAGAGACTATTGAGTTCAATTATTAGCTCAGTTTCCTTCTTTTGCAGATGAGGAAAATGAGGATGCGGGGAGGACCTGCTCTTTTTCTGGGACATAGATTCCGGCTCCATCTCTTTTGTGTGTCTCTGAGCTTCCGGATTAGGAAGGACAGATTACTTTTGCTGGCCCCATTTTTAATTTTTCTCAAAACTCATAAAATATCATTAGAGCGCTTTTTAATTTTTTCTGAAAAGCAGGAAATCGTAAGATTGATAAATAGTTTAATGTGAACCTGATGGCTTGATTAATTAATCACCAAGCTGAGGAACCACTACAATTCATGTGTCAATTCAGACTATTTTCGGGAAATGATTTGAATCAATTGCTAATGAAATTGAGAAATTTAGGAGCTGCTTTCTGACTTCCAAATGACAGGGCTCATATTTAACTCAAGAGATGTGACAGTTAATGACAACATAAAAGTGCCATGAATTATTTTCCAGACCATGGGAAAATTAGGCATCTCCCCATTGAAATAGCTCACAGCTCATCAGCATGAAAATAAACAGCCTTAATCACATGCTAAGAAATCTATGATGCTCTTAAAAACCTAGGTTCCTTTTGAAATAAACAAAGACCATAATCCTTGACAATAATTGTAATATTTTACAACCCCTTCCTTAGCCCAGAGTGATAGATGAACTGATATTACAATTGAAAGCCTATGGAAAAAATTATTGTGGATTGTCGTTCTTCTATCCAGTTACTTTAAACCCTTAAAATAGGTAGAGTTAAATTTTTCTTCCCTGCTTTAATTCATAGGGTGAGTTTCCCAGCACCTTTTATGTTCAAAAGGGTTTGCTGTGTGTGTATCTTTCCATAACTTTTCATTTCAAGCCAGACTTTTAAGGTAATTTAAAGTTACATTTAACTATAACAAGACAGTTATTGTGTGTTAATGAAATATCAATGGAAAGTGCACTGATCAATATTTAATCTAATTAAGGTGTATACAAAGCAATATTACTATGTAATTAACTCAAAACAGCAGAAGGGTTCCATGCATGTTTAAATTTTTATTAATATATTTGTTAAGAATTTTTAGATCACGCTGTTTTATGGGCTTACTTGAGCGATATAAAATTAAAATGTTTGTCAAGATGCTACTGGAGCAACTATTAAATGTGGCTCTTAATCATCTTAACAGTCCTTAAGGTTCTCAGCCAATTCTAATCGCCTCACTGATGATGAAAGATGGTTTTGCCACAAATGAGAGTCCACATGTAAAACCGGCTTGGAATAGTGTTTTAATTTTTTTTTTTTATGTTCCCATATTGTTTTGCAAAGATGATGCATGGCATAGCTGATACACACAAGAAAGTTTGAACTATCTTCAATATTTTAAGAACATTCTTTAAAAAGTTAAATTTGCCTAAAGGAAAAAAATATCAAACAGTACATATCACTGGATTATTCTAATGTGTCTCACGGGATTTTAATATCACAGCTTCACAAATTTTTTGTGAAATTCATTTCAACTTGTAGGGGAAGTGAACTTTTGGGGGATGGCTCTTATTTTAACCAAGTACCACATTTATTCTCATGACCCTTAGAGGTCCACATATGCAAAGTTACAATCTGGGAAACTTCTAGATGGGGGTCCTAAGCTCAAATCCAGTAATAAGCCACAGAGTATAGAAAACAACACCAACGGTGCTGTGGAATATACACATGTGCTAAGTGAAGGTGAAAAGTGAGTGCAAGGTTACAAACTAGAGGCTGGGCTCCCAAAATCTTATGATTCCTTAATCCCTCAGGCAAGTTCAGCCCTTGTGCCAGACTCCTTAGAGCTGCCTATTGCAAGCTCAGACACAAGAGACTGAGCTTGATACAAGTAAATATAAAGATTGAATTTGGTGACATGATGATTTTTACTGCAAAGACTTGCGTTGCTTCCTTCAATCTTGCCATTTTATTGTGGAAAGAATATAGGAGTTGCTAGGACAATTTATTGTTCTCTACCATGCTTAGTATGTATATCTTGCATAAGTGGTGGGCTGGCATTTCTACATCTTTATCTCTGTGAATGAGGGGGTGAGGGATAACTCATCCTCTGACTCCCATCATGCCTGTGACTGATGACAACAGAGTTCAGTCATCAGAGATTATATACACCACATATTTTTCTACTCTCTCTTGAGGAGGGCTGCACATGCTGAGATGACAGTTATGAGAGATGAAAAGGCTATAAAAGTGTGGGGTAAAACGGCTCCCGATAGAAGTGAACTTTTAAATACTTCTGTGTGGCTGTGTTGGTAATGAAACCATTGACATGCGCATGGTAAGCTAATAAGGATGGCTGAGAATGACCACCTTGCCCCTGGTTTTCCATCTCAACACTCTGATGTGTCAGAAATATCTTAAGTCTACCATTCTTGTTGTGTTATAAATCTTTTATAGCTAGTTGGTTTTTAGGCTCATGCAGTTGTTAAGGGAAGTGAAGGGAAGATTCTCAAAGCCCTTTGTTCTATAGGCTTCTGTCTGAACTTAGTCTGATGACCACAGCGGGGAGTCAGGGTGCTGGGTACCTAGCAGGTAGCCTGCTCTTATGGGGGATACTTCACCAGCCCTGCTGCAAACTGACTCCTTCTCACATGCTCCCCACATAGGAATGGGAAGCAAAAACCCTGGAATTTGTCGATCATTGTCATATCAAAGCTGAAAATTGAAAGCTTCTTTGCCAACAAGTACAAAATGAATTTTTAACCTAAAGAAGGGGAAAAGAGAATTTTGGACTCAAACAAAGCGTACAGGTAGATATTTAGGAGAAGCTCCTAGCATGGTGACTCCTGGTTTTGATGTAATAAAACTGTTCTCCTTGGTCTGTTATATTGCTCTCAGCTTTTTCCTCTAAAAGAAAAGTGGCTCTTTATTTTCTCTATCATTTTTGAGCCTTTCATTTTTATTATCAGTTTTATTGAGACATATTTTATGTATAAAAAATCATCAACTTTAAATGTACAGTTCTATGAGTTTGTCATATATATGTGGATAGATAGATAAAAATAGACAGGCCTATAACAACAATCAAGATTTAGCACAATTCCATTACCCCCCAAAGTTCCCTCTTGTGCCTTTTCTTGTCAATCCTTCCACCATTTCAGGCCTAGGCTACACTGAATTACTTGCTGTCATCTTTGTTTCAGCTTCTCTGGGCTTTTATTTCAAAGGGATCATACAATTATGTAGTCTTTTGCATTGGGCGTCTTTAGCTTGAATAACGCTTTTAGACTCTAGTGTATCATTAATTTTGTCTATAGTTTACACTTACGTCTATACTTTATAGAATTTCTTCAGTTGATGTGCTACTTATGTTTATCCATTAACCCATTCATAAGCCTTTGGGTTTCCAAGGTTTTGGCTGTTATAATAAAGTGGATATAAACATTTGAATACAAATCTTTTAGCAAACACATTTTTAAATCCCTTCAATATACAGAATTGGGAATATCAGTCTGACTGTGAACACTGTGTTATCTTCCTTAGCTACTGCCTTGTATTGGTGCTCACACAGCAAAGTGTGAGAATTCTAGCTACTTCGTATCCCCATCAACCCAGATTTTTACTGTTTTCATGTTATCTGTTCTACTGGATGTGCAGTAGAATTTTATTCTGATTTTAATTTCTGTTTTAGAGATGTTTACCATCTTTTCATTTCTTTACCTACTCATATACACTCTTTGATAAAGAATCTGATAGAATCCTTTACTCTTTATTTTATTTATTTATTTATTTTTTTGGTTTTTCTCCGGTACCGGGAACCGAACTCACGACCTTGCGCTTGCCAGGCAGGCGCTTTTGCCGCTGAGCTAAATCCCCAGCCCCTACTCTTTATTTTAAAAAGCACTTTAAATATTTTATAGTAAAAGTTCTTTATTTTGAATATTACTCCTTATATATGTTCTGAAACTTTCCTCCCAGTCTATAACTTGTCTTTTCATTTTCAAGTTTCCATATTTCTTAATTTTGATAGTCTATTTCATTATTATTTTTGTTTTATGGTTCATGATTTTTTGTGTCCTATCCAGAAAGCCTTGCCTCACCCAAGATCACAAAGATTTGCTGTCATTTTTTCTAGACACTATATTGTTGTAGTTCTTAACTTTATTTCTGTGATCCATGATGATTCTTTTATTATATATGATGTGAGATAAGGTTTGAGATTCATTTCTTTCCACATGAAGTGCAGTTATTTCAGCATTCTTTTTTGGGAAGAATTTTCTTTCTCCCATGTCATATCTGTTGAAAATCAAACACATAAGTGTAACATTATTGCTGGTCTGTTTATTCTATTAAACTATATGTTATCACACTATTTTGATTACTATACTTACTAGTAAATCTTGCTAATGGGCTATGTATTCCAATGATCAATGTTTTCAAAATAGTTTTGACCATTATGGTATTTGCTTTTTTAAACATTTTTGAATCAGTTTACCAATTCAAAAAATTCTACTGGAATTTTGAAAGGTTTGAGGCTACATTAAATCTGTAAATTCATTTTGGAAAACTTGATATAACATTATTCAATCTCTAGATGCACAAACACTGTACAATTAATTCTTTCATAGTATTTTACAGTTTTCAATATATGACTCTTATATAGATTGACATATTTACCTGTAAATAGCTTATATTTAATTTATTCTATATGGTATTATTTCACTGCAGTTTTCAATTGTTGATTACTAGCATATAGAAATAGAATTGGTTTTTAAATATTGACATATTGTATCATTTAAATATTGACATATTGTATCATTTAAATATTGACATATTGTCTCATTAGAAACACAATTGATTTTTGTATATTGGTAGTTTTTCTTTCATTTTGTTAAAATCATTTGTTAGTTCATCTAGCTTTTTGTAGATTCCTTGGTTTCTCTACTTAGGTGATCATGTTGTCTGAATAGAAGGACAATTTTCCTTATTCCTTTTAAATCTATTTACTTGTACTTCTTTTTCCTTTCTTTCTTGTACTAGTTAAGATCTCCCACGTAATACTAAATAGAAACAGTGAGAACAGCCATTTTAGTTTGTATCTGACTCTAAGGAAAAGCACCGTCTTTTACCGTTATGGATGATATCAGGAGTACACTTTTCTTCATGTTGCAGAGTTTTCCTTCCCATAGCTTAAGGCAAGGTAGAAACACAAGCAAATGGATGGGTATACTGCATCCATGAATCTGAAGACTTGGTATCATTGATGTATCAGTGCTCCCATACTGAACTGCAGAGTCAAGGTAATTTCAATCACATTTCCAAAACACGATTTTGTAGAAATTGAAGGGACTTTTCTAAAACTCCGGTGGAAATGCAAAGGTCCTAAAACTGTAAAAACAACTCCAAAAAAGAACAAAGTTAAAGAAATGATATTAAAAGATTTTTTATAAAACCACAGACCTAAGATGTTTAATATTAGGCTCAAGACTGGTGAACAAAGAAGCTAAATATATAAACTAAAAATGGTTTCACACATATATAATTAGTTGACTTTCAAAAAGAGGGAATTCACTAAAAGTAAAGAATAAATAGTCAGGGGCTGGGGATTTAGCTCAG
>NW_004955437.1:15472495-15538369 GCF_000276665.1 Chinchilla lanigera | reverse complement strand
AAAAAAAAAAAAAAAAAAAAGAATAAATAGTCATTCCAACAAATGGTGCCAGAGAAACCGATATTAGCCTATAAGAAAAATGAACTTCAATTCATATATTTGAATATTTACAAAACTTAACTCAAAGTGAATTATACACTCAAGTAAAGACCGAAACTATTAACATGTCTAAAAACACACGTAGAAGAAATACTTTCTTAGATTCATCTCTGAATGAGAAACCATTTTAAAATGCTAAACTGGACTTCATCAAAATTAAGAACTTCTGCACTATTAATACTTTATTCTTTCAAGAAAATAGAGACAAGCCACATATTAGGAGGCTACATTTTAAAATTATATATCTTAATAAACTGCCTGTATCTAGAATATAGAATGCCAGAATTTTCCCATTAAGTAAATAAACAACATAATTTTAAATATAAACAAATTATTAGGGTAGAATAGAAAGTATATATATATATATATGACAGAAGATTTGGAAGAAGAAATAGAGGGAATGTACAGATGCAATATTACAAAAAATGACTAATGATTTCTAAAAACAAGCATCCCTAGATTTCAAATGATGACAGGAAGAAAATACACACACCACTTCAAATGTTACAGTGACCTAATCACATCTCAGGGAATTAACAGTAAAAAAAGAATATTGTAGTACTTACTGAGAAGAAAGTGTTACCTCTTGTAGCAATTGTTATCGGTTACTTTCTGACTAAATTTTAGTCCTAAATGCAATGATTAGAAAATAAGAATTGATGCCTCCCAAGAGGCAACTCCAAAACAATGGGTGATAAAAGATTGAAGTATAAGTACTTCAGCTCTCAACTTTGATAGTAAGGTGTTTATGAGGTAACATTATGCCATTTCCCAGACTTATTCAGGGTAATTAAGTCCCATTTTCTCACACTAGGGATCAGCTTGATAAATCACAATTTGTTGAGCATCCTTCCCTTTTCTGTCTTATTATCTTACCAGTGATTGCTGGAATCAACTCTGAAATAAACTATCTATTTTCACATCTTTGCCTTTGTATATACTTCAAGAATTCACACATATAAATATTGGAAGCTAAATCTTGGAAGCATTGTGTATGCTCATTGACAGATGAATGGATCAAGAAAACGTAGTATTTATATGGAATGTCCTATTCTATCATAAAGAAGGGTACATTTGAGTCATTTTTAGGAAAATGGATGCACCTTGAGACCATAATGTTAAGTGAAGTAAATCAGACACACAAGCTTAAATACTGTACAGTTTCTCTTACATGAGAAATCCAATAAGTAAATAGCAAACTGAAAGGCAGATAATAGGAAATGGGGAGATAGATCTTTTGCAAAATGGAAAGGGACCAAGAGATGGAAGGGGTGCAGAAAGAGAGAAGGGGATGACAAAAGAATAAATATGTGTTATGTACATGTACCACCTCTCCATGAGGAATGTTATTATTATCTACAGCAAACAGGTACTAATAAAAAAGTAAAATTGAAAAAGAATTTATGTACCACTAGACTGTATGTCATCAAGGGTATGAGATATGAGAAGACAATGGATTAATAACTTCAAGGTGCTAAAAAAAATACTTTGATTTTGAGTTTCTGTAACAATATATGTCATGTTTAAAGTTAAGTCTGGACTCAGAGGTGATAAATGTAGACTGTATCCAAGATTAAACACTTATTAGAGGATGAGCTATGTTGGGGAGTGGAAATCAATCCAGAAAGCAGCAGAAATACATATGAAAAAATACCAAAGTGAGAAACACTTGTGGTTCTTTCTAAATAAGTATTTATTATGAGTGAAATGAATTTTAACAATAATGTGAACTAAAAGTCCAAGTGTTGCCACACAGGTGGGCATTGATGGAGGCTGGGGTAAAGTGGAGAGGAGTGAAAAGTTGCTATAACTTTCACGTTGCTCTGGAGGAAGTATACTTACTAATTAACTGGTTGCTGACTTTAAAAAGGATTAGAATTATAATTAACGATAAAATTACTTCATATAGTGATTGCTTAGTTAATGATGCTTTGCCATAATAGCTCTTCAAAAACATACCATCTTCTGAACATGGCTTCTTTGCTTTTTTGTACTACTTTTGCAACAAAAAACACAAGGAACGAATACTAAGAGGTATAAGCTGTAAAGCTGCAATACTATCTAAGAGGTAGTATTGCAGCTTTACAGCTTCAAGGAAAGACGCATTTGCCAATTTTCTACACACACTTTCTTGTCACTGAATATCATATGGATCAAATTTAAACTGCATGTTATAGCTCAATGAACCAAAACATTTTATTTGTGAATGTTTGCCAAGTGAGAAGAGGACTGAAAAGCTGCTCTTCAACTCAACAGCTATTGTGTGCATACTTTTCCAGCGAGGTTCAATGGGACTTTGGAATTCACCTTTATTTCCTTATATAGATGTTTTTTGGTTCTCTGATTTTATTTGTAAGAGTTTGAGCACAAGAAAGAACATGAACTCAAAAAATGTGAACTAAGTGCAGAATGATGATGCCCCACGTGTCTTTGCACCAACTCCACTCTGAAGTGGAGAACGTTGAATTTTTCCCATTACAATTGACAGACACGGTGTTCCTGAGTTTAATTCTGACATGTAAGGGGTTTCAATGCCATTACAAAAAAAAAGGCTGAAACTGAATTTCAACTCTGTGAGTTTTTAAACTCACAGAGAACTTTGGATCCAAAGTAAACTGCTACGTTAAAAGCTGGGGCGATGGACATCTCCAGAGAGATAATGGCACTAGAAATTTGTTTACTTAGAGCAGAAGGCAATGGAAACCATAAATTGTGGAACCACTCACTTTGCTAGTAATTTTGACAAATTTCTGAGGCTGAGTGCTAACCAGCTTGCTCATGACAAATTTCTGGGGCTTGCAATCAAAGCACAATCCCCACACATTCTCGGGCTTTCAATCAATCCAGGAACCCCACCAGGTGCTCACAGACAGAATACAGGAAAAATCTCCCGTCGTGCTGAAAGAGGAAAAGGAAAGCAAGAAGCATAGCTCCCCGCTCTTTATCGCAAAGACAGATTCTCCAAGGAGTTACACTTTTCTCATAGAGGTGTATTGAAAACAAGCTGAAAGGAAGGAAAGGGATTTCTTCCAACTGCAGTTCTTCTAGTCCTGTGTTATCTGAACAAAAACTACAAGAAAGAAACCAAGTCACCAGGGTAGAGAACTTCAAGGAAATATATTGGCCATTTGGTGGCCAGGAAAAGCAGAAGATAGATATTCCTGGAAGAAGATGAAAAACATTTGCAAAGGCTACTCTCTGAGACAGATGTCCACCACGGGTTGGAAACTTCCTGCCTCCCCAGCATGCCCCAGCAATCCAACAAACCTTCAGTACAACAGAGAAGTGCAGGTTCAAAGTCCTAGGACACAGGCCCTCCAAGGGGTAGTACTAGGAAAAGCTTCAAACTCAGAAGATAAAACAACAAGAACTGACTCTGTAGAAATTTGGAGGTTCTAAGTGCAGCAAACATTAAGTACAGCCAACTCATAACAAGATTAACATAAATCCTTAACATAAATCCCTTAAAGACCAATAGTTGCTATATGTACAACACACTGACATTAAGCTGGAAGCTAAAAGGTATATCAAACAGCAAAAAATAGTAGTATGAGAATACAAAACCATCATCAGAACCATATTCAGATGTGACATGGTCACAGATAATTTAAAATAACTATGATCAACATGCTAAAAGCTCTAATAAAAACAGAGAACATGCAAGATCAAATGGGTAATTTCAGCAGAAAATTTTAAAAATAGTCTTAAAAACTGCTAAAAAAAGAAAATGTTTGAAATCAAAAACTAAAGGATGCTTTTAATAGACTCATTTGTATACTCCATGCAGTCGAGGGAAAAAAATACCAGTGAACTTGAAGATAGGCCAATAGCAGCTTTGTAAAGTGAGACATAAACAGAAAATGATACCCAAGAACCACAGGGAGATATAAGTAAACAGAGCACCAGGGAGAGAAGAGAAAATGGAGCAGAATAAGATATATTTGAATAATGGTTGAGCTGTTACTAAAATTAATGACAGGTACCTAACTCAGGTACCAGATAAATATAAAACAAAACAACCCTAAGAATATCTGATTAAACTGTGAAAAAAGAAAAACAGAGAGAAAGAGAAAAATCATGAAATCAACCAGAGGTTGGAGGAAAAACGTCCCTATATGGAAATAAGGATAAAAACACCCTCAGTTTTTTCATCAGAATTCCTACAAGCAAGAAGAAAATGCAGCAAAATACTTAAAGTGTTGGAAGAAATTAAAAGTGCAGATTCTATGTTCACCCAAATTATTCTTCAAAAGTAAAAGAGAAACAGACTTTTCTAGAAAATAAAAATTGAGGAAATTTGTTGACAGGAAAACAACTCTATAAAAAAGATGAAAAGTTCTCTTGGTGAAGTTTTTGGGATCTTCCACATAGAGTACCCTGTCATCTGCGGATAATGATAATTTCACTTCTCCCTTTCCTATCCTTATTCCTTTTATTTCTCTCTTTTGTCTAATTGCTCTGAATAATGTTTCCAGAACTAATTTTACATGCTTATATTTGGTAATCTGAACAACTACTTTGAAGGCAACAATATGCAATATAACAACCATTGTTGAATTCATATCTTCTTTTTTGAAATTCTGTATCTATTCTAATGTTTCTATTATTATTTTTATTCTCTTTTAAAAAGAAAAGAAGTTCTTTAAACAGAAAGAAAATTGGGTAGATCAGAAATTTGAATTTTTTTATTAGTTTTAATTTATCTACAAGGAAAAAATTTCCTTTAAAGCCAGATACAGTGGTGCACATCTATAATCCCAGCTTTAGGCAACTTAATGATTTAGTGAGACTTTCTCTCAAAATAAAGAGCATTTTTTGAAGGGCTGGATATGTAGTTCAATGTAAAGTGCTGGTATCATTGCAAAAAAGAAAAAAGAAAGAAAGAAAAGAAAAAAGGAGAAAGAAAATTTTGAAAAGGAATAATAGTAAGAATGTATCGGTTAATTATACCATATGGATAAGTCATATATATTACCAAATTCACAAAGGATGTTAGAGGAATTAGAAATACTTTGTTATGTCCTCACACATGCAGTACAATGTTATATGAAAGTAGACTTAGATTATTTTACCATATATGTTATTAATTTCCTGACAGTGTAAATTACATACTAACAGAAGAGATAAAGGAGAATAATTTGAAATGCTTACTTAAAGCCAGGGAAAATAGAGAAATGGAGTAAAAAGAAGGAAAGAACAAATGCAATGTCAAGGAAACAATTAAAATATACAAAGATGGTGTATTTTAATCTAACTATACCAATAATCACCTTAAGTGTAGTCTAACACTTAAAATAAAAGATTATCAAATTAGAAAAAGAAACATAATTATATGACATCTAAACAAAACCTACTTTAAATATAAATATTTAGTTAAAAGTAAAGAAATGGTAAAGGATATAACATTCTAACAGTAATTAAAAGAGACCTGGGGTAACTACATTAAGTTCAGACTAAAAAGAAAATTATCAAGGATAAAAAGGGACATTACATAATAGGAAAAGAAGATCAACTCATCAAAAAGACATAATACATATAACCATACATGTACCTGACAAAGTTAAAACAATAAATGTGGCATAGCTAATGGAACAGAAAAGATAGACAAGTCTACTACTATATTTGGGGACTTCAATACACCTTTCTTCATAAGTGATGATGAAGCAGGTTGAAAATCAGTAAAAATGTGACCTGACAGCCCTATTAATCAATTTAATCAAATTGGCATTATATAGACTGTCACCTCAAAGGATAGCAGAATATACATTCTTCTCAAGTACACATGGAACATTTATAAAAATAAATGATAGTCTGGACCAAAAATGTACTTTAATTAAAAAAAATACAAATCATCTAAAGTGTACCTTAGACTACAGCAGCATTAAGGTAGCGATTAGCAGTAGAAGGATAGCTAGAAAATGCTCAAATGTCTACAGATAAAACAAAACACTCCAAATAATGACTGAATCAAAAAGAGAATTTTTAAAAGAAATCTTAAAATACTTCAAAGGTAAATATTACTTGAAAGTACTTGTGAGATGCCCAAAAGCAGTACTTAGAGGTAAATTTATAGCACAAAACACATAAATTAGAAAAAGAAGGAAGATTTAAAATCAACAATCTTAAACATCCACCTATGAAAACCAGAGGAAGAAGAATAAACTAAACCTCAAACAACAAAAGAAAAGAAATCATGAAAACTGCAGTAGAAAACAACAGAAATTAGACCAGGAAAACAACAGAGAAATGAGACAAAGAAGTGTCTCTGAAAAGATTAATAAACACTGGTAAACATTTAGACAATTAAAAATGTTGATATTCTATCAAAACATCATCAATAGAAATGTATAAATAGCAAATGAAAAACGGAAATGATACTCAACATCACATGTTATTAGAGAAATGCAAATGGAAATAATAATGAGATATCATGACACACCTCTTGGATAACTAAAAGAACAGCCAATTGACCTTATCAAATGCTGGTGAGGATGTGGAGCAACAGGAATTCTCCTTTATGGCTTGTAGCAATGCAAAATGGTACAGCCATTTTAGAAGAGAGTTTGGTCGGGGTTTAGGCTTTTAGTTTTTCAACTAAGTATTTTTAAGTTATGGTAAAATACATATAACATAAAATTTGTCATTCTAACCATTTTTAAGAATATAGTTCAACGACATTAAGTACATTCCCATTGTGGCCCAGCCACCACAACCACCATCCATCTTCAGAACTTTTCCATCTTCCCAAACTGAAGTTCTATATTCATTAAATAGTAATTTTCCATTCTGCCTTTCCTCTAGCTCCTGGAAGCCAACATTCTACTTTCTATTTCTGTAAATCCTACTATTCTAGTTAGCTCATATGTGATTCATACATTTTTATGTCATTTATTTAACTGAGCATAATATCTTCAAGTTTCACCCACACTGTAACATGTTTCAGAATTTTCTTCCTTTTGAAGGCTAGATAATATTCCTTTGGATGCATATACCGTATTCTGTTTATCTATTTGACTGTTGGTGGACACCTGAGTTGTGTTCACCTTTTTACTCTTGTGAATAGCCCTGCTGTGAACATTGGCATACAAGGTTCTTTCAATTCTTTCAACATGTTTTTTAACAAAGCTAAACATAGTCTTACATGCAAGCCCACAAAGATTCTTCCACTACCTAACTAATCTGAAAATTTATACACAAAAAATTAGCACACAAATGCTCACAACTTTATTCATAATTGCCAAAACTGAAAGCAATTAAGATGTCTTTCAAAAAGTGAAAGGATAAACAGAGGTATGCATATATAAGGAATACTGCTTGGCAATAAATGGGAATAAGTTGTCAGTCCACACAACCACATGGGTGAATCTTAAATGCATAGTGCTAAGTGAAATAACCAGACTGAAAACAAGATATACTATATGATTGTATTCATGTGCCATTCTGGAAAAGCCAAAACATAGAGATAGAAAGCAGATCAGGGGTGGTCATTAAAAATAAGGAGTATCTGAAGCATTTCTGCATCATGATTACCAAATATTCTATTCCAGATGAAATCATGGAGCAGTGGTTGCTAGAGGCCTGCAGTAGAGGGGTAAGGTGAACAGAATATGTAAAGCACAGCATATTTCTTAAGGTGTTGAGTCTATTTCCTGTGACAATATAATGATGGATGCAGTGATGCTATGAATTTGTGAAAACCCACATCGTTATGGATTACAAGAATGAAGCTTAATGTATGTTTAATGTATGCAAATTTTGAAGAATCCATCAGGAGTTTAAGGATATCAGGATGGAGGGCAGACCGTGTCAAGTGAATTGAACTGCATTAAAAAGGTATGATATAACCTTGCTGAAGAGAGAAGAGTACAAGAGGTGCTGACCTAAGTTACACTGAAAATGAGAGGGAACTGTAAGACTAAAGACAAGAGGAAAAACTACAAGCACAGCACTCTGGTTGATAAATTTCTTTCTATTGAGGATATAGGTTAACAATTCAAAATGCTTTGGAGGTATGAAGTGATCAGGCAAGTAGCTAAATGGAGGACAGACTTTGGGAGCGAGATCTCTCACTGCTAGAATTGGAGGTTTCAGATAAGTGAGGAGAGAGATCTAGAACGGATCATGTGATACTTAGTCAAAGTTGGAAATACCAGTTTGAACTTCTGTTTAGATTAATGTAGACATAGATGCCTACATGTAGATGCATATATGTAGAAATAATTGTGCATACATACAGGTCAGCAAACACAGATATTTCTAACC
The DNA here is from genome assembly GCF_000276665.1 of Chinchilla lanigera. Lineage (NCBI taxonomy): Eukaryota > Metazoa > Chordata > Mammalia > Rodentia > Chinchillidae > Chinchilla > Chinchilla lanigera. Next base: position 15,530,008 of record NW_004955437.1, on the reverse strand, counting down.
TCATTCCACTGAAACATCTACAACTAGCCATGCCCCTTAGCAAAGAATGTGCCCAGCACCCAAATCTTAGTTTCAAATGGCACCCTTTTTTAAGGAAACCAGGGCCCCCTTTTTTTTTAAGGAAACAGCTGGTTGTAGGGGTGGGACAAGGTATGTATACCATGATTCTATCATTTCAGAGTAAGGAAGTGCTGAAAACAGCAAAAAACAAGATTATGTTAGTGGCTCAGGGGAACCAACTAAAAGCGTTTTCAATGTCCAAAGCTAGAACATTTTATGCATCAAAATAAACAGCCTGTATTGGAATGTGACCCCAAGTCTAAAATACATAAATATTTTGATATAAATAAAATGTTAGATAAATAAAGAAAAAAGAATAGACAATCCTACCATAAAAAGGAGTTCTAAACAACTTATGTACTTATGTCCTTTTTAGGAGGTGGAGCATGAGCTGCTCACTCCCTTAAGTGTGGGTTACTCACTCCCATGATGCCTTTCTCTGAAACAGCGTGGTGTAGACATTGGGCAATGGGGGAGACAGGCAAGGAAAGCTTTACAGTGGGGAAACCAGGCAAACAGGCCCTCAGCCAGGCAATCAAGTTTAACGTCATCAGTGATAAGTCATATTGAAAGCATGTACACTTGATGTGATGTAATAACAGTGGCACTTTACAAAATCCACAGCTACACAGTCACAAGAAAAAATATCAGACAAGCCTTAAGTAAGAAACGCATTACCTCATATCTGACAAATATTATCCTAAACTGTCAAGGTCATCAAAAACAAAGTACATCTGAGAAATCATCACACTCAAGAGGGCTCTAAGGGGTTACGATGACCAGATGTTATATGCCGTTCTAGATGGAATCCTGGAACAGAAAAAGGATATTAGGGAAAAACTGAGTAAACTTGAACAAATTTGGATTTCAGTTAGCTGTAACAAATTAATAAATATTGCTGATTAATTTTGACAAATACATCATACCAATATAAGATGACTCTCTTATATCTCTATTCCAGAAAACATATTATTACGTTAAGGTCTATAAAGTATGTTAACATAAAGCCTCCATATGTAGCTCATCTGAAGCTTAATAAATGCAGTAATCCATCAAAAAATAAATGATCTCTTTCTTCTTCCAGAGTCCCATCTTTATGTTTTGTGGTATAATTCTCATAGCCACGAAGATTTAAGAACATTCTGACCCCATTGTGTGTGTGTGTATGTGTGTGTGTGTGTGTGTGTATTGTGTGTGTGTGTGTGTGTGTGTGTGAACCAAACAGAACTATTGTTCTGTAATTTTCCATCTGCTCATCTTTGTGAAGGTTTTGTGAAAGCACTGATCTGTCTCTCTCTACATAACCTACTCAATGAGGAAGACTTAGTCTTGGAGGGAGGAAAGGGGAAAATAACTCTTCTCCCTGAATTTCTTCAAAGCAAACTCCCTAAAGAGGAGAAGAAACACTTATGCCAAAAGGACGTTGTTATCAAGCAAAGAACCATAGATTACTGGATTGGGGAAAAACATGGGTAAGAACCTCGAACAGGATATGAAGACCAAACCCCAGAGAGGTTAAATGACATGCTCATAACCAGTTTGCTAGTATGTGAGAGGAAATGATACATCTTTCTAAGATAGCATGCTTCTCACATTTCAGTCTTTTACCTCCTTAGCAAATCTAACCTTCTCCATACAGCTGTTGAGATAACCTACTGATCATATATGATAAATCAACACCAGGGACATATCTCAGAAAATGCCTCCAAACTGCCTCTCTTTTCATTATTGAAAACCACGAGATGAAAGTCTTTAATAACTCACAGCACAAGAGGACCATTACTGTCAGCATATACCACTCAGCCATATATTACAGCTTTTTACTTCTCCACACAAAATTGCCCTGAAATTTACATTTGCTATAAAGGATTCAAGTCCATCACTATTAATTTTCTTCTACAAATTATGTTTAATTATCACCTCTTTCCACCTAGGAAGAAACTCCTCTTGTATTCCTGTCTCTGTATAGCTTTCAGGAAGTTTCCTCAGCGTGAATCTTGGATGGGGATTTTACATCCCTCATATGCCCTTCCCTGTCAAGCTCACAGCCTACTCAGAGACATGGAAATGAGCAGTTTGCTGGGCTTCACATATTCCTGCACACATGTGAAATCTGGTCTCTCTGAGCAGAGGTAGAATAGGCGAGAGGTTCCAGCTTTAGCCTATGGGTGATTAAGCTAGAAACATTTAAGACCCCAAGCAGCTTTCAAAGCCAACCATGACTGAGTGTGTATCACTTCATATGCTACATCTACACAAGCATCTTGAAGATTCAGCTAGCTCTATGATGCTTCAAGTATCTCTCTCACATTCTCTTTCATTTTCTCTCTTTCACTCTCTCTCAGAATCCAAGATGAAACTAACTTGAAAGAGAAGATAAAGAAATCCAAAAATTATGTTTTCTTATTTTAAATTTAGTTTTTGTGCTTCCTTATTACATGGTATAATATAAATCACATGATCTTTGTAGTCAGACCCATTAGCAGTCATATAGTATCTGTTTAAAAAAAAACTTGGGCAACTTCAGGTAAGTCACTTCTCTCTGAGCCTTGGTCCTCTCAACCTGAAACATAAAGTTATTTTAATTTTAACTAAGACTGATGTGTAATTATGCTTGATGCCTTCAGGGAAGTCAAACGTTAAATATTTTTCTCTTCCAGATTCAATGAGATGATATTTTTGTGTATAATATTTTGCTTGCTGCTGATCCAAGACCAACTCAAGCTAGCTTAATAAAAAGGCAGCTTAGTGACTCACATAAGTAGAAGCCCAGGCATATCTCTGGATTTGGATGACTAGATTAAAGTTCTCAAGCAAGGTTTTGGTGGCTTTCTGAGTCTGTGTATCTGTTTGGAGTCGTTCTGAACATAAGCACTGACAAAATGCCTAGCCAATTTAAGTTGTGGGTCCTCTGCCTGAGTACATATTTTTAATTCATGCCCAACAGCATTTATGCAATTTACCCAAGCCCCCAGTTAGCTGGCATCTTTGATTTTTCCACACCCTTCACTCGACTTCACCCATGTCTTCCCAGACCCTCTTAGATGTACCTTCGAAATACACCTACAAAGTTTATTTTGGCCCACATTTCAGTCCGTAGTTGCTAGCTCTGAGGTTGGACTGTATGATCTTCATCTTTCAGCTTCTTTCCTTGTGCAGCTGAACATCATTCCCTGCTTAGTCCGATACAGTCATGTTCAAACTGGTACCCCATCTCCATTCTTACTCACTCACATTTGACAGTCCCATCCAAAGCTAAGAGAGACACATCAAAAAACCAATCAGGTAACATTGGTCCCTACCTAAAACATCCAATGGTTTTTCCATTTTACTCGGACTGAAATACAACCTCTTGTCCTTGGACTGCAAGCCACAAGGTAAGCTAACACCTCCTCACCTCTCAGTCTGATCAGATTCACTCTAGCCCTTTCATCACACTCCAGCCATGAAAAGCTTCTTTCGTTCCTGGAACACATCATGTCCACTATTACTGTAGGGCTTTTCTCTCCTTCCCTCTGCCTGGAAATCTCTCCTCCCATTATCAAATGGCTGGCTGATTTTTCCTGGTGATTCAGAAATCAATTCAAAGGGTGCCTCTTCATTGGACCATTCAAAATAAAGTATTTCCTAACCACCAACAACCAAGCTTTCTCTCACACATCAAGTTCTTCCTTTTATTGAACATATTTCCTGCCTACATCTCCTTTTTCTCATCTGTGCTATTCATTACCATGTCATTGGTATCTAGAAAAACGTTGGGACCATAAAAGAAAGTATGTAAGTACTTGCTGAATAAATAAATGTAAAAGATATTATCTCAGCTACTTTCCTCCTTGCTGAGTCACAGTACCTAGCAATCACAATGTAAAGGAGGAGAGATTTATGTTGACTCACGTTTCAGTCCATAGTTGCTAGCACTGTGACAGGAAGGCACAGCAGAGGGACAGAGCAAAGGAGAGATGCTTGTGGCATGGTGGCAGGGAAGCAGAGAAAGAGAGAGAGATTGAGGGAGGATCTGGGGAGAGACATATCCCTTTCGAGCCCAAGCCCTCAGTGGACCTATCTCTTCCAACTAGACCTCACCTACTAGTAAGCTAGCTGTTCTGAACCATAGTTGAATCATCTTCCAAATCTATGAGGCTTTGGGGACCATTTTATTTTATTTTATTTTATTTTATTTGGTTTTTCTCTGGTACCGGGATCCGAACTCACAACCTTGTGCTTGCCAGGCAGGCACTTTGCCGCTGAGCTAAATCCCCAGCCCCTGGGGACCATTTTAGATCTAAACCATAACAGATATTTTTCTACAGATTTTATAGAATATATGCTACTGAGGTGTTAAAACTGACACTTGATTTTTATCAGTCTACCACATGTCTTATAAGATTTACATGTGTATAAATAAAAAGTAACTCCATAAACTTATGAATTATCATCTGCTTGCTAATAGCCTGACTTAACACGGTGCAGGTGGTGACTGGAGTGATAGAAACACAATTACATATGTTAGGTGAATGACTCTTTTAATAAAATGCAGTGATACAATATTTGTATATTTTAATTTTCATAGACTTGGACTCAGCATTCCATAGTTAGCATCAGCTCTTGTACTTCCTGCAATTATTAAGTTCTTTGATCTTAAGCCTTGTTTTCCAACTGGTAGAAGTTAGCAATCGTTGGCAAAAGCACATCTGACATTGATATAGACTGTGAGAATGAGAAACTCTACATTCTGTTTAAATAATTTAATTGCATCCATTTCCACCCAGGAACTGCTTACTGCAGGTAACATAGAAAAAAATCTGACCATCATTATTATTATTGTCACTAAAACATCAAGCTTGTGAGTTTTGAAAAGATTATGAGACAGGAGACCTTTATATTCAATTGTAGGATGATGTTAAGATTTCAATATGGATTGTGTCCCAAACACTTGTGTATTCAGGTCTTGATCTCCAGTGCAGCAGTGTTCAGAGGCAGGGCCTAGAGAGGACTTGGTCACAAAGGTGCTGACCTTACCAATGGATTAACCCATTAGTGAGTTCGCAGTGGGATGGGCTATTAGGAGGCGGAACCCAGTTGGAGGTAGTAGGTCACTCCCTAGTAATAGGTCATTCCTTAGAGTGTTATATCTTATCTCTGACCCTTTCCTCTCTCCCTGGTTCTTTCCTTCACTCTCTGCATCCACTCCTCCATGAGCTGAGCAGTGTTGTGCCACCAGCCCTTCCACCACAACTGTCTGCCTTGCTTCAGTCCTATAGCAATGAAGCCAGCTGACTGTGGGCTGAAACCTTTAAAAGTATGAGCCTAAATAAACTATCCTCCTTGAACTTGTTTACACAAGGTGTTTTGTCACCTGTGTGACTAACACACAGGACCTACAAAGTTTTAATTGCCTCTTCATATGTCCTTGATCAATATGGGCAATAATATGTGATATAAGCTTTTACTTCACTATGCCTGATTCTTGCTGGTTCAGAGTTATTTTAATTATGCACAACTGTTTTTGCAAGGTTAGTATTGGGATGGAGTGCAGAGGAAAACCGAATGGTTAAGTCCAACACCTTAACCACTTGGCCATCCTGGTGCCAGGGATACATGCATAACAATATTTATAGCAGCACAACTTATAAAAGGCAAACCCATTAAACAAACTGTAAATCCATCAACAGATGATTGGATAAGGCAAATGTGGTATCTATATGTAATGGAATCCTATTCTGGTATAAAGAATGACATTTGAGACATTGGTAGGAAAATGGGCACACCTAGAAAATATAATGTTGAGTGAAATAAACTAGACACACATTTAAATACTGTATAGTATCTCTCATATGAATGAGGCAAAGTATGAACAAAGAAAATGATTAGAGTGGATACTAGGGGATGAGGAGATGGATCTCACAATAGGGAAGTGGCCCAAGGGAAAAAGTGCAAGGGGTGAGGAAGAGGAAGAGAAAGGGAAATAAGCAGAACAAGATGTGCCATGTGTGGGAACCTAATGACTTCAAGTAATGTAAACATTATATGCCATAGCGTGAGCTAAGATTAGTAATATTAACACGAATGAAAAATGGGATGGGGAATTGGACGAGGAGGGAGGGGGAAGGGAGGGGAGGGGATAAGAAAAAAAATAAGCTGTGGCATGTGCATATAACCACACCCCAAAACAATTGTAAACCCCATGAACTGCCAACATGCACTAATAAAATAAAATTTTTTTAAAATTAAGAAGCAAAATAAATAAATATGTGTAAGTAAAAATCTTTATGCAGGTTTAAACCAAGCTATTAATCCACACCTGTGGGTATAACGCTTTGTTCAGGTATTAACCCTGTTATGGATTCTCACTCCATATTATGTCCACAAAGATATTTTGAGGGCTTTACCAAATGCCTTAGGAAAATCCAGATATAACATCTGCATGCTGTTCATCTCCAAACAATGCAAAAATAATAAATAAGATTAGCCTGTCATGATTTTCTCTCAATGACCCCATGTTGGATCTTGGTGGAAGCTAGTTTTTCTCCTTAGTATTTATTAGTCAGGTGTATGATTCTGTTATGTAATACCTATTCAAAAAGAAAACCTCAAATGTATAGCATTTCATGCCTTTCCCTTTCAGAGAAACAAGCATTGTCTTCTATTATTCAGCAATTTTAATCTTAGGGATCTTACTTAGAAGCTATCTTCGTATCTGGGCATACAGTTCCAGCTATTATAGAACTATGCACTTGTTACAATCACAGTTCACTTTCCTATTGCTTGCTAACTATCTGTGGTCTCGGGGGCCATAGATTTCACTGCAAAAAAATTCCCTTTGATAAATAAGAACAAAAGAAATATGAGTTTATTTTTATTGTGCAGTGGTATAATAAAAAGGGTCAGAAAAAGAGCTCTAAGTAGTGAGGTAAAACCTTATTCTGTTGAACACATGTCTCTGTAGCAGTCTCCTCACGTTGAAGTCCCCTTGGGCATGTGTTGTTCTGAAGTGTGGGCTGAGAACGTGGCTCCCACTCACCAAATGACAGTAGTCATAGCTTTAATTTTAGACTTGCCTGGAGTTTGAGTTGTTTGTTTGTGTTTCATAGAAACATGTGACCAGCTTTGGGCAGAGAACAAGAAAAACCACCAGATATAGTGCATGGTTTCCATAAATCGATTAAAAATAACATTGAGAAATACATGATAATTTTCGACTTCATCTCTACTCTTCCCTCTGTAAATTCTAGCCCTCCTTTTCTCCCAGAGTCTGGGCCATCTTAGTAATAGTTGCCCCAGCTTCCCACTGAATTATTAAACGCTGTACATAAAATTTTGAGCCCGGATCATCAAACTCCAAAGCCTTCTACCCAATTTTTTTTTAAGTGATAGTTAGGAAATACTCTAAAGAACACCTCAAGAACATTAATGCACATTGCCAAAATGGAACGCCATTTATTTTTCTGAAAACTGATACCTCCTGCAGCCACATATCTGAAACGTCAGGACAGAGCACTGAGCCCAAATGTGTCAAGTATGATTTTATTCTTTCCTCCAAGAAATTGTTGTCCAGTAACATAATGCTGTAAACCAATAAATAACTTAAATAACTTGCCAGTAGCTTCAGAACATTTCTTAAAACTCAGTTCTATGAGTAAGTAACTAGAACATCTGGACAAATGGAATCCTTTTCCAAACAATAGATTGCTTGTTGGTACAAATAACTCATGTGTTTAAGTGCCTTTACTGGCCAAGACTTGCTTAAAGATCCTTATCTCACTATTTAATTTACTATTATCATATCTTAAAAGGTTACATCATTCACTTTGGCCATTCTTAATAAAATCCTCATATTCAAAGACCTGCCTGAGACTCTTTGAGCCCGGATCATCAAACGCCAAAGCCTTCTACCCATGACCTCCCTCTTCTCAGACATGCCTAAGATTTTAAATTGACATTCTGACCTTAAATTGACGTTCTCTATTACTGCTTAATACTTGAGGCTTACTTTGGAAACAGTATTCTAGTGTCCCTTAGTGAAGTTACAATCAAGACATCCAATGAACATGTGTCAACCTTGGGGCTGGGGATTTAGCTCAGCAGCAGAGCGCCTACCTGGCAAGCTCAAGGTCGTGAGTTCGATTCCTGGTACCGGAAAAAAACAAAACAAAACAAAACAAAATGTGTCAACCTCTCACTTTCTGACACCTTACTAGACTTTAGGAGTTCTCTGGTGACCAAAAGGCTCCCCTAGTCCATGTAATCCTATGAGAAAGAAATGTATTAAACAATTATTAATGAATGAATTACAATTGTGATTACTGTTAGAAGAAAAACTTACACGGTATTTCAAGAGCAAACAAACAGATAATGTGACTCTTGTGGAAGGAGATAAGGAGGCATATTGAGGAAGTAAAGTTTGGCCTGCGTGGGTGAGTATTAACTAGTTGGCATGGAGGAAAAGATGGAGGAAAAAGGGAAGAAAAGGCAGAATAATGGAAAAGAAAAAGAGCTATGTTTTGGTTCATCTTGACTGTCAACTTGATGGGCTTGAGGGACACCTAGGAGATTAGTAAAGCACACTTCTGAGGATGTCTATGTGGGTCATGGAGATGGGACCTGAGGGACTGTATCTGGCCCTTGGCCCCTCCCCTCTGGCTCTTCTAGGCTCGCTCTGCTTTTTGGCAGCCCCAGAAGTAGCAGCTTTGCTCCACCATGCCCTTCTGCCCTGATGTTTCTGCCTGGGAACCAGCTGACCGTAGACTGAAATCTCGGGAATTAAGTTGCGTGTGTTGAGCATTTTGTCACAGCAATGGAAGGTTTAAATATGACAGAAGGGAAGAAACAAGGAAAATGGAAGGGGAGGACAAAGAGAGGGAAAGAAAGAGCCCAGGTAAAACCTGAGGAAACTGAAAAAGAAAAGGAAGTAAGAGGAGGGGAAGAGATGGAATGCTGAAAGCTTTCTAGGCACACCAAAAATATGTATATATATATATACTATTAACTGGAAAGACATCCCCCGACTCTGGACTAGTGAGCAAAGAGGAAAGTAATTTAAGATTGGAGAAATCAATAGAAGCAGCATGAACACAGGTCAAGAAATGGTACAACTTAACTTTCATCCTTATCTATAAGACAGTGTTATCATGTTTATCATGTAAGTATTATATAGCACCAAGGATTATATACAGTATTTATAATGTTCTTCATTTGGTAGGTGAAAATGGCATATTATCTCAGTTGTGAATCATTTGTCTACTGGTGCACTTCCGAACAAATGGTAATTTAACACTTTTATTTCCTCCTATTATAACTTCATTCTTCAAATCTTTGGCTTCAGTTTATCCAGTAAGATTCTCATCTTTCTTATGTATTTGAATGAGATTTTATATATTACGGGACAGTAACACTTTGGCATGTTAGTTGTAAATATCCCTCTGTTGGTTCAAAAGCCAATGTTCATTCTCATGTGGAGGATGAACAGGGACACCTTACTAAGTGGAGAAAGGAAGCAGGGAGAGATGAGCCTGTCGTGGGGCCATACAAATAGCTAATGGAAAAAAGAAAAGAGGAACAGATGAGTGGACCCCTTAGAATCCTGCTGGCCCCATACTTAGGGGGAAGATTTCACTAAGGAAAGACTCCCCGCACCTGCCAGTGTGATCGCCTTTCTTCCAGCCAGAGAGCTGTGCGCCTGGGGCCAGCCTTATAGGAAAGGCAGATCCCAGGGAGGCCTCTGGGAAGCCACAGCTGCCCTCCCCTCCTCTGAGGCTGGCCCCAAGTTGTCACACACCCCAGCACACCCGAACAAGTTAATTTGTAATCTTAGGGGGAAAATGATGGTCGCACTGGGTCTGTCACCCGGCACTCTGCCTGCCAGTTTAAACAGCTGATTAGTTAGCGCCACTGGAATCGATCCGCATCAGTTCCACCTGCGTGCACCCACCAGGAACCACTTTATTGTAAATCAATCATTCTGAAAACATCTCACAAAGGGGCCAGGCTTTACTAACAAGCCGTCAATTCCTGCCGCCTGTTGGCAGCGCCCGGCAAATGAGGAGTGCAACCAGCATTTATTCAAAAATTATCTCTTCAGGTTCTTTTGAGCCTGGGCAGGGGAGTGGAGATGTGGGGATGAATTGGAACTTCCTAATACAGGCACATGCGCACATGTGATGGGAAGCTGTCTCCTTGGAAAGAAATCCACTGTGTGACCAGGCCCTCGTTTTAAAAAAAAATAAAAATAAAAAATGAGCAAACAATTTGGATAGACAGTTCCCAAAATGTGGTATATGGGTGGCCACAAGCACATGAGAAAAATGCTCGACCTAATATGTCATCTTGGAAATACAAATTCATCCCTCAGGGAGGTACCTATACCACCATGGGAAATATTGACTAAACCCTAAAGTTGGTGAGGATGGAGACCAAACTAACTCCCCCACACTGTTAGTGAGAGTGTAAACTGATAGAATTATATTCAAAAGAGAGTCTAGCGATTTCTTGTATATTAAAAATACAGCTACCCTACTACCAGTAATCCTACTTCTATGGATTTACCCAGGGGAAATGAAAACATGTATCTATACCAAGACTTGTACACAAATATTCATAATAACTCTATTTACAATAGCCAGAGTGTGGACATGGTCCAAGTGTTACTCACAGGAGAGGGATAGAAAAATTGATGTATATCTATAGGGGGGCTACTGATAAGCAAATAAAGGAATTGATTGCAGATAACCACAACAGCATAGTTGAATATCACAAACATCCTGAGGGAAGATATGTTACACAAAAAAATACCTACTCTATGATTTCATTCATACCAAACTCTAGAGCAAACAAAACATCTGTGACGTGGAAAAATCTGAAGAGTGATTGCTTCCAAGGAGATGAGGTTAGGGATTGATGAGGCTGTGGCTCAAGGGAAATTTCTGAAGCAATGTTCTACATCTTGTGTTCTATATTCCATATTCTGCACCTAATATTTTATATCTTGATAGACTTGGATTTCATGATTATTGCATATACCAAAATTCAGGGGAGGGTCACCCCTCAGATTGACACACTATATTGTGTGCAAATTTTAGGTGAAAACACTAAAAAGTGAGAAAAACATACAAGCAAATACAGAATTTAATCAGTGATAAACATTTGGGCTGATGTGTACCAATCTGCAACTTACTTTAAAATGCATTTTAAAATAAGATGGATTGATAACCAGATATAGAGATGGATAATGGGTAGGTATGGCATAAAGCAAGTACCTAATAAAACCTCCATGAAGTTAAGGGGCAGAATACAGATGCTCAATGTAAAATACTTTTCAACTTTCCTGTGTGTTGGAACTTTTTCATAATACAATGTTAGAGGGGAAATTTTTCATAATACAATGAGATAGATAGTCTTCTTTTCCGAGGAATAGCATACTGGGGCTCTGTGTCCTGTTTGAGTAACTCATAGTCTCTAAATCAATCTTTTCCCTTATCCACTGACTACAAAAAATGACTACATTTGGGCTCTGCAGAAGACAAACTTGTCAGATAACACTAGGAACGCACTTCTCAGGAAAAAGATGTGCAGAGAATATTATAATTAGTTTCCAAGAGCCTTCTGCAAAACATTTCAACTGTTTTTAGTTAAAAAGATGGAACAGAGGTGTTTTGTCTTGAGATACCTTCCCTTTCCTTTTGTGGCTTCTTGCTGAATCCCAGTACATGAACAGAAAAGCCAGAGGAAACTGTGCTTCTACTCCCAGTAAGGCAGATTCTATTGTTCTCCTCTGGTTCGAAGGCATCGTGGTAACAACCGGATCTTGCCTAGTGTGTCCAAACAGACCCACGTGGGAACCTCTGAGGTCATTTGCTGACAGATGATTGTGTTGTCAGCACTGCATGGTGGAGAGTAATTGTGTGATTATGGCTCCCTGGTAAACCTTGCATCTAAAGGCAAAACTCCGGGAGTGGTTTGAGCAGTGGGGAGGAGTAAAATTGGACTGTAAGGGCGAGCAGCTGAATGCCTGTGGCCCATCAACTCCAGTGGGGTGGGGGTGTGTGTGAGGCACAGATGGGAGAACCAGCTTAGAGCCACTTGGGAGAAGCAGTTACAGTAATGAAACAATACAAGGTAATGGTTACAACACTTAACATGGTTAGAAGGACCCCTAGATTTATTGGCAGTTGGCAAACATGGAGGAGCAGGATTAAGGAAGCAGGAGGTGGTTGAAGCTACTGGTACCTTGCAGGAGTTAAGCATTTGCCTGCTATATCTAATTTTGCCTAAGATCAAGTCTCTGCTGGCTACTTCCTAACTCCATAACCTTTGGAAAATGCCCCCAGCTCTCCATGACTCTGTTTTACCTTATTCGTAAAATGGTTTAAATAATTGTAGTCCTCCTGTGGATGTTATGAGAATTGTTTCTGTGAGGTAAAAAGCTGGAAATAATGCTGGGCATCTGACCAGCATCATGGAGATGCTCAAAATGACTTTAGGCAAATTGCCCTTCCTCTGGGCTTTGGATGGCCTCAAGTGACAGCAATACCGTGTTAGGCTCCAAATATTCCTCTGTTGGTTGGCTACTCTCTGCCCTCCCTCAGGTTGGATATTCTTGTTCTGGGCAGGTGCCATGACTCATCACAGAAAGCAGGAGAAATTTAAGAGATGAACAAGTCTGTTTTAAGCTCAGCAAGTATTTTTTGATGATTCTTTCAGAAGATCAAGGCACAAGACCTTTACTTCTAGACGGTTACTTAACATGTCTCTGAGCTGAAGTTTCTTCTTAGAATGGGCAGAATAATACCAGTTTTGTAGGACTATAATAAGGATGACAATAATATATGTAAAATGCTCCTGTCACCATACATAGCATACACTAGTTGCCCAGCAGTAAAATATATACGTATATACATATACGCTAAACATGTATTTTACATGTATATACAGTATGCACATAAACACACAAATAATTGCAGTAATAATTATATAAAGAACAATTATATTTCCAATAATTAAAACCCAATGAATGAGACTTCTAGGTGAGTGCTTAGATATTTAGGTGTCCTTTTTTAGGCCCAAACAATTTAGAAAACAAGAAACCAGCAAATAATCTACTTTCGTGTATATTTTTACCTGATTTGATTTTAAAGCTATATGTAACATACAGCTTTTAAGTAATAAACTTAAAAGCTACTTAGTATCCCATAAAGAGTAAGGGTTAAAAGAAATGTGTGTTTATGTGTACACTGTATATATAGATTTGTGTGTATATACATAATTTCCTATAAAGCATCTATTAATAACGATAGAATGGTAGTGACTCTAACGATGTTGGTGGTAACACAAACTATTCCAAGGGTTCTCCAGTATAACAATTTATGTTCATTCAAGTACTTCTTTTCTCAACATTTTTAAGCCACCAATCAAAATAACATAGAATTTCAACTCAACATATCATGGAAGAGCACATTGAGAACTTGGGAAAATATATACCTTCATTCCTCTCTTTTTAACATATTTGATACTTATGTATTTATATTCAGCATAATGCTATATATTTTAGCCACAATGAAAAATAAACATAACTATATACAGAGTATGACAATTTAGGTGAAGTAATTATTGTTGAAGGCCCCACTCAATATGTTTTAACAATGAAAGTTTTTGGTTGAAAAAAATAGAAGTGGACATCTACCTCTTGCCTATTCCCTTGGTAGAGATTCGCAATGCACATGGTATATTAAATGTGCTCTGAAATCCTAGTCTTAGAGAAGCCTCTTTATCTTACTCTGCATTTCAACAATTATTGGATCATATAATCTCTTTGCTAGGAAAACACATCTGCATATTACCTGGGAAGTCTGTGGTGGAAGGAGGTAGACACAAACACGTGCACTGGCCTGTGACAAGGTGGCTTGACGGACAGCACAGTTTGGGTGCTGAGAGGATGGAAGGGTTTAGTTCATTTTTGTATTAACCAAGGGGTTGATACAAGTTCCCACCTTTGAGGCAAAGTCGTGAAGCCTAGTAGAATCATCCCCAAGCATCTTTACCTGGACCACAGTGTTTCTAAAAAGAAAAGACAGATTTCTCATGCTTATCCTTCCCATTCAGTAGAGTTGCTTCAAAAGGTGTAATGTCTTTAGGTCTTGGGTCCCTTTGGGAAATTTTGCATTGGTCTCTTAACATATAAAGCCAGGAGGCTGGACTGGGTCATTTCTAATTGGATGCTTCTGGACCGGACTCTACATGCTTTAAGTGTAGAGTCCTCATAGTTCAATGAAGGGCTCATAGCCCACAGTACAACAGAGCAGACATGTCTACTGGACTCTCAACTCCAGTCCACAGCCAAAAGCAAACTTCTCTATGTAGAGATATATGTTACTAATAGTGAAATGCATTGATTTGGGCCAGTGAGGGTCACAGGCTGCATCCTAATAGCTATCTAGAAAAAGAAGCGTCCAGTTTAGATTTAACTATGATATAGAGTTAAAAACTTAGATCCTTGTGACAAAAGCTCCACCTGTCAGGGACTTCATCTCATCAGTGGGTAACTTCAATTTCTGTCTAATAGAAATGCAAAAGGAGGTGCATATATGAGCAAGTATTTTGTAGCCATACATCTGTAGGCAGCCCTCTCCTAAGAACACCTCTCTTCTCAGTGAGTGAAGAACATGTATAGGATACAGCATTCTGCAACTTGGGGACCTTACACCCAAAGATCTAAATATATTTTCATATATCTGTGAGGAGAAATTTTTATGGTGGAAAAATATATCATAAAATTTATCATGTTAACCACATTTAAATGTACATTTGGGGGTATTAAATATATTCACAGGTTGTACAACCATCACCAGCATCCATCAGTGGAACTTTTCAGATTGCACAACTCAAAAGTTCATGTCCCCTAAACAATCACTCCCAGTGCTCTTTGCCCCCTGCCTGGAAACCACCATTGTTCTTTTAGTTTCTATAATTTTGATGACTGTAGATATCTTATATGCACAGTCATACAACTTCATGACTAGCTTATGACTAGCTTATTTCATTGTGCAAAACGTCCTCAAAATTGATCAATGTTGTATTGGAAGATGAATTTTTTAATATTAAGATTTTATTACACACACACATATACCTGGGGATTAAAGGGTTTTTTTGTTGTTATCTCTTCAGAGGTCATGGCTGATCCGAGAGATACAAACTTGTTTGACAAGTTATTAAGAAGTAGCACCTAAGTTACATCTTCTGCAGGGCTAAATAGGAAGTACTGAGAAAGTTATTGCCAGAACCTGAGAATATGTTACTTATACATGTAATTTAGCAGATGTGATTGAAGTTATAGACCTTGCAAGAGGGGACTATCCTGGATTTGTTCTGGTGGCCCCAGTCTAACTGTACCAATCCTAAAAAGCTCAGAGTCTCTGGCTGTGGTCTGAGAGAGATACACAACTAGTTGGACTGAGACAGACACAGTGTAAGACAGATTTGAGTCACAGTTGCTGGCTTTGAGGATGAAGAGGCAGGACTATGAGCCAAGGAATGGGACCAGAAGCTAGCAAAAGCCAGGAAATGGACTCTACCTATATGTCCAGAAAGGAGTGTCATCCAGTCACCATCTTGATTCTAGTTCATGGAGACCCATATCACACTAATGATTTACAGAAGTATAAGAGAATAAATCTGTTCTGTTTATAACTCCTAAACATGTGGTAAATTGACACATCAACCTCAGGAAGCTAATACAAGGTCATCAAATGCAAAAGCACTGGCAACATGGCAGTAGATGCTACATTCACTTTTCTAAAATGTACTTCTACCACCCTCTATTTGTATTGACCAATTTACAGAAGTACATTTTGGAGGTAACAGAGTCAAACACTATGATGAAAAACTTCTCTGATATGAATTCCATCAACAATAGATTTAGGTTAAACATTTATTTGTTAATGAATTTTAAGCACCTGTATGTGTCACATACTGCACTAGGTACTGAGTACTCATAGGAACATAATACCAAAGACCTGATGCTTGGCCCTAGGAAGCTGACACACTTGCATCAGTGGTAGAACACAAATAACTCAATCAGTATATGATTATAAATTGTGACAAGTGCTATGAAGGAAATAGAAATTGTAGCATAATGGAAAACCATAGAAAAGTTTCTGGACAGAAACAAGGTCATTAAAGTGGTCTCAGAAGAAGTCACTGAGGATTGAACTTTTACACAAATATCTGAAGGATGAAAAGAACCCAACTATGTGGAGTGAGTGTTGCAAAGAGAAAAGAAAGATGACAGTCACATCTGGCCAGTTTCTGGGAGAAAGTGAATGCAGCCTTCTTTGATTCAGGAGTAGGAATAAAGAGATGGAAATCATGAATGGCCCTTGAATTTCCGACTTGAGCCACCTGGTGATTTAGAAAATATTTTCATTCAACTTTTACTAGTGATGTAATGTTGACATTATGTTTGGATTAAAATTGGCATTCTAGGACTGCTGATAGGATGCTGATATAGAATGAGCTCTGGTTTCTCTGAACTACCAAACAAAACATTCTGAAAACTGTACTTATGCAGGCCAACTTCCTCTGCACTGGTAGTATTAAAGTCAGAGGTCCCAAAACAAATTCACTGTAGAACTGGATCTGAGACTACTCTTTATTAAAATTAGTGGCAAATTCTATTATTTCATTTCAATGAAAATAATAGTATTCATCACAGTGAATCAACATTACAAATTTAAAAGTTATTGTTTTGTTTTACCTTAGTTTCCAACTCTTGCTTAATAACCAAGTTGTTTTCAAACTATTTTTTATAATTTTATATAGGAAGAGCAAATTTTATGTTTATTACATTAATAATAAGGTTTAACACACATAGCATTCATTGCATGTCAGGTGCCTCTTTTAAATATTTCACAAATATTGATTCATTTAATTTTCATAATAACATAAACCCCCATTTTACACAAGATCAAGGTAAAGAGAGAGTTAGTGATTTGGCCAAGGTCACATAACCAGTAAGTGGCTAAATTGTGATTCCCAGCCTATATCTATGCTCTTAAGTTTATCTCGTACATCTATGCTCTTAAGTAACATTAATAATTCAAGCGAACACAGGGAAGAACCATGAATTTTTTTCTTTTGAGTACATTTCTTAATTTTGAGAAAACTGCCATAGTTCATTTAATCCTTGAGTCAAATTCAGAAAAGTTTTAGTCAAATAATATCCTTCTTTGTGTCCAGGAGGAAACATATGCTTACAAGGAAAAAATTAGTGTTCCTTGGAATTATTCTTTTGTTACCTTGTAATGTTGGTCCTTACTTCAAGTGCATTTGATCTTCCTGTCTAGATTGTAAGGAGACAGGATCCCTTCAAGGACCTCAGCACACCAATGACACAGAGTAAAAACCTACCAAATTCACCAAGGTTCAGGAAGACTCAAATATGATTTAAACCAGTTGGCTAACATATATGTGTGTGTGTGTGTGTGTGTGTGTGTGTATTTGTGTGTAGGGGTATTTCTCTCCTCCCAAGTCCACAAGATGTCATTACCTGGAGTAGAAGGTAAGTTTCATTGTGTTAACTTGACCAGCTTGAGGGCTGCCTAAGGGATTAGTAAAATAAATACACTTCTGGGTATATGTGGAGAGGTCCCGAAGGCATGGTCTGGGGTACTATATATGGTCTCTGGCCCCTTCCTATCAGGCACTGTTCTCCTATTCTGCTCCTTGGCTGCCATAAATTTAAGAGCTTCAGTCTGCCAGACCCTCCCACCATCATCTTTTATCTTTGAGCCAGCCAACCATGGACTCAATCCCCTGAAACCATGAGCAAATTAAACCATTCCTCCTTTGAACTGTGAGTTTTGGTTACTGTGCCCGACCAATGGGAAAGCTAATGTACCATAGTCAGTACTGGCCTGCACAGGCTGTTCAGCTGATAGTGCTTATCTACCTTTTTAAAGTGTCACTCTACTTCTTCATCTTTTCTATTTTATTTCCTGAATTTTCTCCTAGAAAACTCCTATTAGGCTGCAAGACCCAGTACAAACACTCTCTCGTTCTTGATACTGTCCATGACCCTGTCAAGGGACTCTGTCAAGTTGATTTTGCTTATCTGTCCTCACTGCATGTCCTTTTATCTGCTTTTACAGATATACTTCATATGCTGTTGCATAATTAGTTGTTTCTTTCTCAACATTTTCATCCTTCAGAGGCAGAGACTACATCCAATTTCATTTTCAGACCCAGAGCGTCTTGTTAAGAGTTGAATTGTGCCACATCTAAAGTCACATGCAAAGTGCTAACTTCCAGAAACTTAGGATGTAAATGTATCAGAGATAAGATCTTCAAAGAGGTGATTAATGTAATAGAAGTCTCTTGTAAAAACATATCTGGGCCATGAGTGCACAAAGCAAAGGCCATGTAAGGAGACAGTGAGAAAGTGATCAGTGACAGCCAAGAAAGGTTTTTGAAGAAATCAAACCTTTGGACACCTTGATGATGGACATTCAGTCTCCAGAACCATAAGAAATGTAATTTCTGTTGTTTGAGCCACCTAGCCTGTGGTATTTTGTTATGGTACTTCTGACAAAATAATACACTTGTTATAAAGCATTTATATAGAGTTAGTGCCTAACTTATAGACATGTTTGTAGTTCATGTCAATATTTTAAAATCAAAGTGATTTGCTCAAGGTAATTTGTGACATATTATGATTAGAGAAACAGTCCTGCAATTGGCTGCACCTTGAGACTATAACTAAGTGAAATGAATCAGACACAAAATGTTAAATATCACCTTGTTTCTTTTGTATGAGAAACCATAAGTACAAATAACTTAAAGATCAAATTAAAAGATGAATGATAGAAAGCAGGAAGGTAGACTTTGTGGAGATGAGAAAGTGTTCTAGAAATGGGGGAAGCAAAAAGGTAGAGAAAGGAAGAGAAAGCAAAAATGATGAAGATGAGATATAGATATGTACCAGTTCCCTGAAATGAGTGTCATTATTACATATGACAAACATAGAGTAATAAAAAAGTAAGTAAATACAAAGGAAAAATGTACTGTACTTGTGAAGACCTCAATCCTGCTCAGTGCAAAATTTCTTTTTTGACTTTTATTAATACATGTTTGTGGTACCTGATGATTTTATTCACTTAGGAAATCGGTACATGTACATAACACATTTGAATTCTTTTATCTCCTTCCCTCCACCCCTTTTTATTTTTCCAATATCATATTTATTTATCTTATAAGATCTTATAAAGTTAATTATTACATGTACAGATTAAAAGCCAGACCAAAGAACATATAAAGAGAACCAGGCCAAAGAACATATAAAACATGTAAGACAATTGTAAGACATTCCTAAATTTCTGCGACTTTTCATTCATATCACTACCACCCAATCCAAGAAGTGCAGTGTGTTGGCTGTGGCATTCTAAACCGTATAACCAAATTCTTATAATATGGGGGAAGATACTATTTGCTTTGATTATATTACTGTCAACTGAAATAAAGAATGAAATAGCAAAAGTAAGGGGTGTATGTATATGCATACAATCATAATTCTTTTTGGAAGCATGATATTCGTTCCTGTGGAATACTCCAGTGTACTTTAATACATGCTCTTTAAGTACCTGGTATACATAGGAGGTAGTCCTATAAGGACAGAATAAGAGATGGAAAATCAGCAAAGACAGATATCTGGAGTCCTGGCTGGAAGCTGGATAACCAGATCCCTGAGACTGGACTCAAATGAGGTAAAGAGGAGAGAATGTGCAGAAAGAAGTATGTAAATTCCAGAATATTCTCCCCATGCACCTGTGGATAAATCTTACACTGCCCTTTCTCAGACTTCAGTTACATTCTAAATCTTACTCTGCAAACAGTTGAGGCTCAGTAAGTATTTGTTGAATGGGTGAATGAATCAAAGGAGCTGATTTAAGTAGGAACACATTTTAATGTTGATCATGGAGAAGGGAGGTGGGATCTCATACCAGCTCACAGTGGAAAAAAGCAATTCAATTACTGACATCAACAGACAATAAACCCAAGCTAAAACATGGCAATTTTATGAGACACTTGGCTGCGGCAACTTTGCTTTTCTCTTGGTGTCTCCTTTCCCTTTCTACCCCCTATGGACTATTTGTAAGCACCGCAGCATGATATCCTAGCTTTTTACACCCCCCACCAATCTCCTCATCACTGTGTGGGCTATGGGAAGCCTAAATTGGCTGTTTAGTCATTTGTTTTTCTTTGTTTCTTCCCAGACAGTTGAATAACTCATATGTTCTAAAGGCTGAGGAATTTGGCATGTGCAAATACCACACACACAATGCATAAGAGCTTATTTGTTATGAACCGAGAAATAGCATTGGTAAGTAGTTTAAAACAAAGAAAGGGTCAGAATTTTGTCCTTACTTCCCAGTGGTTGAGTAGGTTGGAGAATAAATGCAACCTTGAGATTTCTGGGTCCCCACAAACAGGGAAAGACATTCAGACTGGAGGATTAGCTAGTGTATGAGTTAACACATAAAAATGCCTTCACAATTTTCCCTGCAGGAGGCGGCAGAAGGGTAGGCAAGAGGGATTACGTGGGAAGCAAAAGAATCATGAGGAAGAATGACAGATGATGATTTTTGGAAGCAAAGCAAAGACAGAAGACAAAGTCAAACTCACATTGGAACTGATTTCTAGAATGACTGAGGGTGACGTGAAGCTTTGATCTATATTTACTTCCCAAAGCTGCTAGCTGCACAGGAACTTTCGTCGATGGCATAGAAGCTCACGTTGGACACCAGAACAAGGTCAAGAGAGGACAGTAGGAGGGAAGAATTACAGAGAGGAATGAGGTTATGGAAAGAGGGGGTGCGGCGGGGGAAGGGCAGCTGCCTCTCCCCTCCTTTGTGAACGTACAGACAAGTCCATCAAACCAGTGGCAGGCTGCAGTGATGAGAAAGATACATAATATGATAAAGCTTGGTAGCAGGCATGTGTGATTGAACAGACCAATGAAGAGATAACATCTGAAAGCTTTACTGCTTGGAAAGCTGTTAGCAAGCTGGTGTCCCCTTCATCATGTTTAATTTTACTTTTACTACCCTTCATTTGCTTTGACGGGTTGATGTTGCCATGGTGCGGTTGGGATTCTCATAAAAGTGCTGTTACCCTTTCAAGATGGCCATTTTTTTCTAGGGTTTATACCACATTTTATAGTTATGTCAGAAGGTTTACTTGGTTTATGAATTCTCCAAGCTTGAAGATTGCTCTCGGAAAATCTCTGTGTTGCCTTCAATTCATGCTGTTTCATTTCTGGTCTTTTAACAACATTTGCATCACTGGGTGATGTCCCAAATAATTAGAAATGCATCTTTTGGTTCCTGCAAGGGAACAAAGGGCACGCAGAGAAACAGAAGTTGCTTTTCTTAGGGGAAAGCCCCTAACTGTATGTGTTTATATCTGCAGGAATGTTGTACTTTTTGGATAAAGTGCTAACAAAATAACTCTGAACAATTATGAAATCTAACAATTAATATGTAACCATGTACTTTGAATGGCTCTTTTATTTCCTGTTTAACAATTTAAGGCTAAAAAAAGCATATAGAAGGAAACTACTCTTCTAAATATCTAGGGAGACTGTCCAGGTTATGATAAGCATTTAAATAGGTCTTTCCTTTCGTCAGTAAGTACAATCCATTCACTCAATCAAGAAATTTAATGAATCACTCTATCTATTCATAAGAACTTTTACAAAACCAGAGGAGCTCCAGATACTATGAACACCATATTTGGGAGGTTGCCCAAACTGGGACAGCACAACACAGTACAATTACTGTGGTAAGATCTGTTAAATCAGTTTCAGTGGATGGGAATGCATTAACAATTTGATGTGAGACAACAGATATGTAAATTTCCAAGACTTTCTTTGAAGTTGCTTCTAGTCAGTAAATGTTTAAGTCTCTTTCTCCACATTGCCTGGCAAGTTCTAAAATGCGGAAATCATCTGGTGAAGTGGAGAGATGATCACCTGTATTATTTTGCCATGGGTGCTCTAAAAAATTAACACAAAACCAGCGGCTTAATGGCAAATTAATTATCTTAACCGTTTTGGAGATCAGAAGCCCAAAATGAGTCTCATGGTACTGAAATACTGTCTTCCTTGTTCATCTGAAAGTTCTGGGGAAGAACTAGTCTCTGCCTTCTCCAGCTCTTATGGACACTTGGCTTTCTTGACTTATGCCTCTGTTTCCTCTGCCTTCAAAGAACCACTGTTCCATGTCCCTGATCATCCTTCCATGGCCATATCCCACCCATGACCATCTCTTGCATCCCTCTGTCATTTTTATGTTTTTTTTTCTTTTGATACCAAGAATAGAACTTATGACCTCGCACTTGCAAGCACTGTACTGCTGAGCTACATCCCTGACCCCCCTCTGTCATTTTTAAGGCCTCTTCTGACTAACTTGATCCTCCAGATGATCCAAGGAAATGTTCCTATTTCAAGGTCAGCTTATTAGCAACCTTCATTCCACCTGCAAGCTTAATTCATTTTTGCCAGATAAACATATTTACAGCTACTCATGACTAGAGAGTGGATCTTTTTAGAGCCCCTTATTCTGCCTATTATACCACCCAGAGAAGATACCAAGCATGTTGGAGGACCACTCGGAACAATAAAACTCACATAAATTAGAGTTGAATCAAATCACCAGAGGCCATTTTTCCAGTTTAGCAGTGATGGTATTTTATTATCAGGAGCTCAGTTCCACTGACTTTAGCTTCCTGACTAGTGAAATGAGAAGGGTAACATTTTACTACTAGTAAGCAAGACTTTTAAAAGCTTCAAGGTATTTATACACACATGAAGTACTTTCTTTACCTTGTATCTAACTATTTTGCATTTTCAACGCTTTGAATTTTGCTATTGAAAATATCATTGCAAAGGACATCCCTAAATATCTCTGTTATTTTGCCTCTGCACTGTAATCGTGCTAGGTTCAATAGTGTGAATATCTTTAGGGGTCTTGACGTTCTCAAAAACAGGCCACAGCCTTGGATTGAGTATTTGTCCTGGAAGAAGCTCAGTGTGGAGAAGATGGATCTGCTCATGCTCATTCCTTCTTGGTTCCTGAGTCCTACCAACATGTGTTTAATGTTACACATTTTTGTACATCACAGCCTCTAAATACAAAGGAAATGCATAGTATGTGCTCCAGATAAAGAAAATTTTGAAAAACGTCCTATTGAAGTTATTATGCACAAAATGGACTAAAATGCCAGAGTTCAGTATGGCTTCCAAATTCCACTATTATCTTCATCATGGAGTAATTTTTATGACAAATAGCTCCCCTTTCCAAGTTGGCTTTAGAGATGCTGACTGTGTGAGACAAGGTTGACTTGATGAACGTCCATTTGCACCAGCAAGGTGCATTTAATGTAAATCATAGATTCCTGCCCTCAGGGAGCTTGCCTTTCAGCAGAATTTGTCTGGCTATTATTACATACTAGCACTACTGATCAATCCAGGCATTTTTAAAAGAAAGCTACTTTGGATAACTAGTATTTTCTGTGGCCTAACTTGACCCATAACTAAAACTGGAGAACATGAGTGAACATTGTATTGATAAATTATCTTCCCCAAAATATCCACTGTCTTGACACTCTTTTGGTTGAAAAGAGTAATGGTAATTGTTTTCATCTAGTTGGTCTTCCCCATTTCATGTGATTCTTGTGGGACTGGCTATTGTAAAACATTCTCCTTGACTACAGAGTAGAATGATAACACAAGTGAAACTACTAGAATTTCTCTTCTGTGAATTTAAATATTATTTTAATTAGAAGAGACATACAGGAATTCGAGATACTTTGTACTGAACTCAGTTTGGAGGGGTTGCAGAGATAGCAACCCATTGCTGCAAACCCTGAAGAAGTCTTGTGTTCTAGTGGCCTAGTTATTCTGATCTTCTTTTTTGATGTCTCAGTCCCTGTTAGTCTTCCAGTAAAATCCTTCTCCCCTCAAATCACTATTTTGAGCTTGAACTAGTGAGACAGTTTCCAGTGCTTAACTCAGAAAACCCTGACAGATAGACACTGGATACAGTCAGCTGGCCGTAGTCACCATAAGAAACCCAGCCAGCTTTTCTACACTATTTCTTCGTCCAAAATAAAACAACGTAATGACAAAACCACAGGGACCCTAGTTACCCTTAAATACAAGGAAATGGAGATCCAGAGAAGAGAAGTGATTTGGCTAATTTGGCACAGGGATTTACTGACAGATTCAGAAGAGTTTTACATACCCAGTTCACACCAGCATCAACAGCAGATACACTATGAGTTATTATTACAAATTCTGAAGGAAATAATACAATGACATGATTTTGGCTATTACAAAGATTCCTTTTTCAAGCAGAAGCTTTGACAATCTTGCCTGTATAGGTGATAATGAAAGTGAGGGGGAGTCACATATGATTATTATTCTTTCTAGAAGGATAATTTGGCATCTGTTAAAAATTGAGAGGTAGGTAATTGATTGGACCCTGGCCTCTAATTAGCATTTGGTGATCACCAACTCTCAGAATCCTGTCTAATCACATCATAAGATAACTTCCAATGATCTCTGCCTCCTATTGTTCACATCCTTTTGAAATATCCCTTTGAGGAGGGACTGAGTGAGCTAGTGATTTACTCTTACTCAGAAGACTAGGGAAAGGTGTTGTAGTAGCAATTCTATGACTAAGTTATGCAAGATTGTAAGCAGCCTGTCATGCTGGCCTCAATGACATAAACTGCCATATTGGGGAGGTCACGTGACAAATTTCAGAGGAAGCTTCCAACCCACAGCCAACAGGGATCTGAGTCCTCAGTCCTAGCACCCTCATGGCCGCTGATCTGACAAGAACCATGAAATGCAGTAAGAAGCAAATCCTGCTTCAGTAGGACCTTTACAACCTTGTAAGAGACCCTGAAATGATGACCCAGCTAAGCTATACCCAGATTCCTGACCCAAATGTATGCTAAGATGATAATTCTATATTGTTTAGGTCACCAAGTTGTTGTAGTATATACAGAAATAGACTGTTCATATGGTCTTTGGAGTATAATTTTTTGCCTTTTTGGGAGATTAAAACTTTCTTACCAAGTTTCCAGAAGAAGGTAAGCTGAGATAAGGTAAGCTGGGCTATGGCTCTATTTGTTGCTTTGTTTGCTTGCTGGCATGTCTGTTTGTTTGTTTTGCAGTTCTGGGGATTTAACCCAGGGCCTTCATATTCAGGTATATCCTCAGCCTCATTTTATTTCATTTTATTTATTTATTTTTTTTGGTTTTTCTCTGGTACTGGGAATCGAACTCATGACCTTGTGCTTCCCAGGCAGGCGTTGTGCCACTGAGCTAAATCCCCAGCCCTGCTCAGCCTTGTTTTAATTTTTTATTTTTTTATTTTATCACAAGACATCTCTGGATCACTAAGTTGCCCAGGATGGGCTCAAACTTGCAGTCCTCCTGCCTCTGCCTCCATGATCATTGGGATATGGGTTTTGAACACTCTTGGGCTAAAGCCCCACACAAAGAGCAAGTAGTGCATTGTCTTTTCTGGCCAACTAGTTCCAGAGTAGCTATGGGCCATAAAATGAGAAGCTGGGACCTGCTACTACCTTTCCGTAGTCCAGAGGCAGAGTTTGTTTCCCCTTGGAAGAAATTTCTGCAAGAAAGAAAAGCAAAAATCAAGTGGCATTGGTTAGAGAGAATGTGACATATAGTTTGTTTCACTGATGTCACTTAATTGCACATTTTTATTTAGGTTTAGCCGACTAGCAGTTACACACCATTTTAATTATGTTAGAAGTGGAAAACGAAGAGTGTTTAGTTTGAGTTTCTTGTTCCAAGTTCTTTTCTTAATTGCCTTTTCATTCAAGCTGAGGAGTTATGGTGGCAGCCACAGCCCTGTTGAAAAACAATTCATTGCACCACTGGTTGGGCCTCATAGTAGAGCACCTTAGTAAGACCAACTTCTGTAGTTCTTGACTCTCTGAGATGGATTATGTTCATAGTCCATTATTTGAACGAGAGTATCTGACTTATGGCAAATCTATCTGAAACAGCATTGTAGAACTGTATTTTATCTTTAAGAAATGTATTTTTATAAAAGTAGGATATTTACTTCTGTTGCAGGGAGGAATTTAAACAGAAAAATTTCTCTCTAATGTTTGTTGAATCATATGAGAATGATGAGGGGGAACAAAGCAATACATCAACCAACTAGCTTGAAATACCCTTGTACTTTTATTTCAGGGAGAAAGTCTGAGCTAAAGGTGCTCTATGGTATTGCATGAAATTCTTTACTTCTTTTTCTGAGTAATGCATATCCTCCAGGAATTCACGAGAGTAGCATCTCTGTTCTCTATTACTTAAATTTGCACAAGCATGCTATCATTTCTTCTGCCCTATCCTTCCTCTTCAGGGCTGGTGGAAGGGGTGGAAATTTACAGTCTCTGAGGATGGTTATCCTTATTTGGAATCACAGCCTGTAAAAATCAGAAGGGACCACTGAGCTGATCGGATCCAACTCTCTTATGTTATAAGTGAGGGAACCAAGGCCCTTTAATGAAAGATCTTATCTATGATTAATGTCCTTAATGGTACCTGGAGACCTAACCCCAGAGAGACCAGCTCAGGATTCACAAAGAGCATAGAAATCATGTACACAGGTAAAGGGTTTTACCTTCACTAGACTTTGCTTACTTAATTTCTTTTTACTTGACTGAAGATAGACAAAAGTGTTCTGGGCCAAAGGTACATGGACTTTGCGGCCGAACACTGGGGTCCCAGTCTAAGTCACTCACTCTAACTGGAACAGTGTGAGAGCTACTTAATCTGTCCATTTTCATATTTACCAACCAGGAGAAAATAACAGGATCAACCTCTTTGGCTGAAGTGAGGATGGCATGAGAAACCGCGTGCAAATCTCTAAAGAGAAGGCCTGACTTTTGGCAAGGTTCATGAAATATTTGAGATGATTCTTACAGTTCCTATTAGCCTTACGCCCCTGGACTCTGTTGATCTTCCCCAAGAGCAATCCCCTTCATCCTTGGTGGCTCCACATGGCCATATACACAGTGAAGGAATTTAAACATCAGGATACTTTTGACTTCAAGTCCTACTTTTCTCCTGGCCTCAGTTTGGATGATGTCTCTCCAGCCTTCTTGAATGGCCTCCTTCATCAGCTCCCATCCTGGTTGTCTTTGCAGCAAGATGGGAAGTTGCTCCTTTCTGCTTTGCCCCAAATCTTCATACAATGTCTCTGACTAATAGGCCCCCATATTCAACCAGTACTTTCTTATTGCATTTCTATTGCTCCTCAAGACATGACACACTTGATGGGTTTATTCAATGGTAGACTCAGCATGGCTAAGTCACCACTGGGGATAATACCATAGAGCTCTCCCAGGAGCTTGTGATTTACCTTCAGGCAATAGTGGTCTGTCAGAACACATAGGTGCTGGAAAACCTGGCCACAGGACTGCAGCCCAGGAGCTGGACAAAAACACCAATGTAAGAGCTGTGTTTGACTAGAAGAGAAGCAACCCATAATGAGATATTAGGGCAGGTCTAATAATGGAGAAGGGTTTACAAATACTTATGAAATTTCATTAGCCTCTCGTCCCTGAGGCAAAAAAGGAATTGGAAGCTTAGTTGATCTTTAAAAGCATTTGAATGGCAGTTTAAAGCTGGAAACTCTTTAGTTACCAAGTGCAGCATGTTCTGGGGAGCGGTCCTGGTGTCCTTTTTCACTTTCGGTCTTTCTTGCCCCAGAGCTTCTCTAACAGGCAATGGCTTTGGACAGAACAAAAGGCAGTGCTTTGTTCTCTCCCACAGATTGTCCCCTGTTGTCAGGGCTTACATTGTAAACTGTTCTGGTCATTCATTGTGGATTCTCACAAAGAATTTTGTTACAGAAAGGTCACATGCAATTATTCACAAAGAGTGACAACCGTACTTCAGAAAACAATTGCCCTCTCCTGTCTCTGCCACCTTCACCGAAGTCTTTGCTGACAATGTCTTCATTTCTATTCATTGTCAGCACCATATTTTAACAGCACCTTGTTGTCCATCTTGGCTCTTTCAGGACTGTGGGCTGAGGGAGTGCAATGTAACCAGTGAGAACAAAGGACTGAAAGGACATTTTATTCTCTGGCCCGGTTGATTCAGTGCCACTTCAGTGAGCTGTTAATGTTTTGTGGCTGGCTAGACTGAGATAACTCTGAGCCACAAGTGTGAAGTTTTAGGGTGGAGTTTCACACACTCCACGGGCAGCCCAAGAAACCCCAGGATTCTTCAATTGTTTGGCCAGTACTGTGCGGCCTACGGGGTCTACTTTCCATCCTGTGATCTGCCAGGGGCCTCCATCACTTGAGACATATCTTGGTTCTAGTTACTTCAAACCAGGTCAACCGACTGCCTCTGTGATTTTTCACACTTTGCATGCTGACGCTGCTTGGTGTTCTCCACTATCATGAGTTTAATCATGTCTACTCCAAATGGCTAAATTAACACATTTCTCTAGATTTGAAAGATGAGGTCAAAATGAGCAAAACTGAGGGGAGACTTCGATTTCTAGATCAAGTGACAAGGTAACCCTCCCTGAACAATCTAGATGTAGGAGAAAATAATAATGCCATATCTTACAGTCTTCTAAGATTTAAGAGTTATGTGTCTTGATAAGTGAAGTAGGGATTTCAAAAGCAGAGTGGCAAACTGTATTGACAACCTCCTTTCTAAATATGTTTCCTTGTCCACATTTGTGGGTGTGTGTATATGTACGTATGTATGGGACCATGGTCATGTTTCCAAAGCCTGATACAACTATGCATGCAGGAGAATGAATACAGCAATCGGGTATGAGGGGGAGTGATGCATGGGCTGTAGGCAGCAAGCATTGTTTTTGCTAAGGTACTCAAGACAAATAGTGTCCACTACCAATTACTCATCCAGCTGGCGTGAATAGAAGCCCTGTTTCTGAGCACCCTCTGTGTCTTTCTGTCTTCACAGTATGCTGCTGTCATGGCCCCTGGGCCAGGCCAGCCCTATCCTTGGTAAGTTTTACTAGACAGCTCTTTCACCATTATGGAGGCGTCTGTGGAGGGAAGGGAAGTGGCTCTGAAGAGCACGTTGATGGAGAGAAGCTGTGACGAGTGATAAAATGATGAGCTCCCGGGGGAAATCTCACAGACTTGGCACTGCAGTGCGATTCATCTTGTCCTCACTGGGAGATGCACGTTGCCTTTTTCCAGCCCCTTGGTAGGAAT
Source organism: Chinchilla lanigera (assembly GCF_000276665.1). Classification (NCBI taxonomy): domain Eukaryota; kingdom Metazoa; phylum Chordata; class Mammalia; order Rodentia; family Chinchillidae; genus Chinchilla; species Chinchilla lanigera. The sequence goes on along the minus strand of NW_004955437.1, from coordinate 15,500,656 downwards.
AATATATGATTTGGATATTACTCTGCTATTGACATGCTGGCATTTTTGCTTTAACAATTTTTAAAGAAACAAGTAGGAGTTTACAGAGCTGGGTACTTAATAATCCTGGCAGACAGCAGAGGGTGATTGCATGAATGCATATTACATTTATCCCTGGTCTCCTTAGATCGGTCAACACAAGTGTAGGAAAGTGTACATTCAGAAAATAATTGCTAATCAGGTGGAATTTCAATAGATGGAATTAGGAGTTTCAAAATTAGAAATTCCAAAATCTCCCCTCTTTTGATTTCCTCCCAAATATTAATTTTTTATTTTATTTATAAAAAGTTAATACTATTTATACTTGATATTAATTACACTATTTATACTTAGTATTTCAGTGTGAGGAACCACAGTTTGCCCTGGATGTTTTTCAGATCTGTACAGCACTAAATATTTGGAAAACTGAGTCCACCTCTGATCTATTCATTGGAGTGTAGACACAGAAGCAGAAGTAAAGCAGGTAGATTTTAAACCACTTTTGAGAAATGGCACTGGTCCTCACCTCTAATAAGACTCTTTGAATAAAGCTGTATTACTTTTGGTCCTACAAATGAGTTAGCTTCAGGTTCCCTCAAGAAGAAAGGCGTATTCAATGAAAAAGTACTAAATAACTTAAGGTAGAACAGAAAAATTTGGAGCTAGATACAAGGAAATATTTTCTTATTTATAGCATTTTGGTGTGATGGAATAATTCTCAATTTGATGTAAAAATAAATTTGTTCATGTTTATATATATAAATCTTAGATTCTTACTTTCTTGTTGCTTTTATTAGACAAAAATATTGAGACAAAAAAACTTTTAAGATGACACACATAAAACTATGGAGTAAACAAGCAATATGATCCACTCTGCACATAGCCTAGATGTTTGTGTGGGATTCAGTTTGATGAGCTATACATTGATGTTTCAAAGGAAGAAAGAAGAGTTCTCAATTTCCTAGGGAGTATCCAGTTCATGGGTAGAGGTGTTTGGGGCAGCCTGGGCAGAGAACGAATCGGGCACTCTCAGAAATGTCCATGTGGACATGGTCTGGCTTTATAAGAGAAAAAGAAAGGGCCAGCTTAAGTTGAAGACATATGCCAAGGCTGGAACTGTATGCAAGAGTAGATGAGAAGATGGGGAAATATTCTACACACACACACACACACACACACACACACACACACACGCACGCGCACAACTGTGGGAGCTGAACTGTGCACACATATCAGAATTCATATGCTGAAATCTTACTCCCCGATACCTCAGTGTGACTGTATTTGGAGATAGGCCCTTTAAGATGTGAGTCAGGGTAAAGGAAGTCATTAGGATGGTCCTCATACATTATGACTGCTTTCTTTATAAAGCAAAGATATTGGGACCCAGATAGACACAGGAAGAATTAAAAATGAAGACATGGGGAGAACTCTGCCACCAACAAAGCAAGGAGAGAGGTCAACAAAGACAAATCAGAGTTGAATCACACCATAGAGCAAATGTACTTAGCAGATATCTACAGCGTTTGATCCAACAACAATGGAATAAACATTTTCTCAGCAACATGTGGCATGCTTCTCCAAATAGAGCACATCTTAGACCATGAAGCATGCTTAAATAAATACAAAAGAATTGAAATAATCTCTTGCACAGTATTGGTTCATAGCAGAATGAAACTAGAAATCAACAGCAGAAGAAACAACAGAACCACACAAACACATAGAGGTTAAACAATATACTCTCGAATAATCAATGGATCACATAAGAAATCCAAGAAAAAATGAACTGTTCCTGGAATCAAATGACAGCAATGGTAAAACACACTAGAACTCATGGGACACAATGACTTGGATCTAAATTTTTTTAAAATGCATAGCTGTGAAGAACTACAGTAGAAAAATAGATTGTCTTACTTATTTTCCTATCTCTGAGGCACAATATCCAACACTCACAACTTCAAGGAGATGTTTCTTTTGGTTCATAGTTTCTAGAAGTTGCAGTCCTTAGTTAGCCGATTCTATAGTAGAACAACCTGGCAGAGGAGCACAGCGATGGGGAGTTGCTCATGGCATAGGTGGCAGGAAGCAGAGGGTGATCAAAGGTGGAGGGAGGGAGATACAGCCTTCCAGGCCACACCTGCATTGACTCACATCCTCCAACCTGCCTTCGCCTCCTGATATCACATTTGGCTGTAAACATTTTATTCTTTTCTGTCTAACTTCAACTACTTTATGATATCTCTAGATTTATCCATGCTGCTCTGTGTAGCACTTGTTTGTATTTTTCCCAAAGTGCACATTATTCCACTGCCTGGGTTACATTATTTACCAGTTTACTTGTAATGGAGACAGTGGTTGCTTCCAGGTTGGGATATTATCAAGATAGCTGCTGTAGTCACACTTCTGTGCTCCTTATTCTTCTATACTCTCATTTCTTTTGGGTATATATCAGAGAGTAGAAGTATTAACTTATAATGTGTCTTTAGCTTTAGTGGATATTTTTAAACATTTTTCCAAATATCCTGTGCTTACCTCCATACAACCTATCTTGTGCAATAAAATAATCCTGTCATGTGCAAGTAGAGTCCATCCCTCAGTTACAGACATTCAAGGAGTCCCCAGATAGTATTTATTGCAGTTGTTCATTACCATCCTCAGCACCTATTATTGCCAGTTGTTTAAATTTAGCTATCACACGAGTGCGTAGGAATATCTTGTGATGGCTTCATTTTCCATTTCTCTGTTGAGTAGCGTTTTTATATGTTCATTGGTTCTACCAATTTATTCCTGTCATAAATATATAATTAAAGTGTAGAGGCACAAGCTCGTATTAACTTTAGGTAGAATGGACAGCAAAAGTCAGATAGAGCAAAGGCTAATCTCATTGATCTGGTCAAAGGCTATGCTGAGTCTGGTATAGGTTGGAGCCCTGGTAAGACTCACAGTACTCTGGTTTATTCATGAGTTGCCATGGTTTTCAAGCACTTGTCCAGACCCTTCATGCTGGCTAATCTCGAGCTCTGATCTTTGTGTCAAAAGATTGTTAATACTTCTCTCGTTTTCAGAGTTTTCACTTAAGCTTTTAGCAACTTGCCTTGCACAGCTGTGGAATTCAACAAATATCCTGTGGGAAAACCAGCTTGACGCATCCAACTTCTTCCTCTCATTATTTTTCTCTCCAAAGGCCTGCTGTTGTCTCTGTTCCTCTGTGGTGTTCCTTTGCCTGCCTTTGCCTCAGGTTTTTCACTGTTCTCAGCCTCTGGCCCACAGATGAATAGGCAGATGCTTTGTCTTCTCTTCCTCACCATCGACTGTATAAAATCAGCTACCATTTTTTTTTTTTTTTTTTTTTTTTTTTTTTGGTTTTTCTCCGGTACTGGGAACCGAACTCACGACTTTGCGTTTTCCAGGCAGGCGCTTTTGCCGCTGAGCTAAATCCCCAGCCCCTACCATTTGTTTTAATCTATTAAATGAGGCAGATTTTACTCTGCCACTAGTTGTAACCACAACAGGCCTTTCTACCGACTTTTAGGTCATAGAAAAATCTACCATCATTTTAAGTTTCAGGTGCAATCTGAATTCGAGAATGAACTCTGCATTCCTTCCCCCAGAGGTGGTGGCCAGAGGCTAGAAAATTCACTGGGAAGGCTGTTGTGGTTGGCCAGCTCACTCTTCTCTGCGCTTTTCCTCTACCCACTAGCTCCATCCCAGGTGGAAGACGGAAGAGGAGGAAGAAGCTACCAAAGAGATTGTTTGAAGAGTACTAAAACAATGTGGCATTGTGTGAGTCTGCTAAAGTTTGAAGAAATGACTTTCTTTCAGGTCTTTTGGGGGCTTCTCTGGCTGCTGTCCTGTGTCACGAGAAGAGCATGTCCTACTTCAGGCCTTTCTTGGGCCTTACTGCAGGGTTATTCCTCACAAGACTCTCTGTCCAAGTCCTATCACCCTTCTAAATGGGACTCAGTGGTAGAATTTTTAGATGACCCGAGACTTACTTTGTTTCTCCAGTAAGAGCTACCTGGGGTCCATAGGAAACGCCCACTGCTCTGCTTTGGAGGTAGTGGGTTTATTTTCAAATGCACTCACCCTTGCCCATGGCCCTGCTGCCCAGCCCAGCAACCACAGAGGTCAAACTCCTGTGGAAAGATATTATCAGCCCTCCCCACATGGTTTCCTCCAAGATCTAATAGGAGGTGATAGGTAGTTCCTTTCCTTTCCCCGGGGAAGGACTCATAGCCCAATGATTGCCAAAGAAATGCTTCTCTGAAAATGCACTGTTGGCTATCTTCTGCCCTTTGAGTGTTTAAGGGATTTCAAGAAACATGAAACCTAGCTCACTTATTTGCTTTGAAAATTTGTGTTTTGTTTTGTCAACTTACCTTGTGATTTTATCTCTGTGGTATTGTGATGGGCTAGATTATGATCCTGCATATATGTCCACATGCTAAGCTTCAATTTTTTAAAAAAAATATGACCTTCCATGGTAAGAGGGATCTGGCCAGTGTGGTGAAGTTAAGGACTTTGAGATGTGGAAATTATCCTGACTTATCTGGGTAGAGCCAATGTAGTCACTTATGATCCTTACAAGGAGGCAGGTGCATCAGAGTCATCAGTGGTAGGTAAGACAACAGCAGCAAGAAGTTAGAGTGACATAAGGAGGGGACCATGAGCCAAGGAATGTCAGTGACCTCTATAAACCAAAAAAATGCAACCAGACAGATTTTCCCTGGGCTTACAGAAGAAATCAGCCCTGCCAACACCTTGACTTTAGCCCAGTGAGACTGATGAGAGCGGACTTTTAATCTCCAGAAATGTATGGTAACAAATTTGTGTTGTTTTAAGCCACAAAGTTTGTAACAATTTGTCACCATAGTAATAAGAACATAACACAGGTAAGCCATCTCAGGAAAAATTTCTGATTTTATATCTAGTACCTTGGCACAAAATGCAATCAGATAAATAATTGCTTTACTAGTTGTATTAAGAGCACATAATTCTTTTAATTTTAGGACATATTTGTAATCCCTAGGAGTGCTCCCAAGTTCCAAGTTGTATTCCCTGTGGATAGTATTGTATACATTGCATAATGCTTATCAAATTCACATCATACATTGTTGTAATGACTGACTAGTCCATTTGTATTAACTAAGTAACTTTAAGGATATAGCCCCATCTATTTTTATCTCTTTACTTATAGGAAAGGATAACATTGTCTACATTTCTAGATTTCTATGAAAATATTTAAAATTGAGAAACCCTTTAGTCAGTATCTGCCATGAAGCTAATGACTGAAAAAGTATAGTTGTTAAAACATTAAATAACTGGTGATAAAATTGGTAATATTTAGATTCATGGTGAAGTTGCTTTGCATATGTATGTTAAACGTTTGCTTGCTCAGTATTCAGGATAAGCATAGGTGCCGTGGAACAAATATAAAAAAAAATTGTTCTTGAGGAGGCTACATAGATGGATATGTACTGGGGTGGTCAGTTCCAGCCCAGTCAAGTAAGATGTGTCTCTGATCCCAGAAGATGGAGTGTCTTGATGAAAGGTAGTTAGCTTTGAAATGTCAGTTTCCATGCCTGGTAAAAATAAGTGCTGGCAGCATATAAAACATATTTAGGAGTGCTATTGATGGATAAATCACGAAAGAAGCACACTGGAAAGGTTAATATTGACATCCTGTAAGACATAACTTTATATGTGGTACAACTATTGATCCAACTGAGGTGATGCGCCAGAAGTGCTAGTTGGATCATTTTGGGGAGGAGCAAAAGTGAATGTTCAGAAGGACTCAGGCGTAGAGATGAGAGTTTCCTTAAACATAGTTTGGAATTTCCAGTTCAGTCCATAAACCGATATTTGCTTGTCCTTTGCAATAACAACAACAATACTCTGCATCCAAAATGTTTCCTGACCATATGCGCTGGGTTAATTATCATCCTTCCATTTACCCAGATAAAGGGGTCCCCAGGAAGCTTCCAGCTAAGCTGAAAAATGCTTTTGAAAAGAACTATGCATTTACCTGATTCAGCTCAGAAAAAAACTGAGAAAAGCTTTTGGGTGATGTTTTCAACCTTACCTACATTTTTTCTGGCTAAAACAAATTTATTATTAGAATTATTATTATTATAATGAGAATTATTATGAGAATTACTATTATGAGAATATTATTACTATTATTTTCTAGCTAAAACAAAAACAAATTTACTATTAGAAAAAAATCTCTCCAATGTTTATTCCAATGAAAAATATTTATCTCACTATGTATTGGGGGAAATTCAGTGAACACCCCAACAATTATCCTGTGTAGAAGGTAAGATTAATACATTCACTTGTAGCATTCATTGAGGATACTTACATGAAATGATCATTAATGTGGTGGTTTTATACTTCTATCATTTTCCTATGCTTACTTTTTAGAATATAACTATAATTCATAGCACTTCTTTCTCCCCCATATCGCAATTTACTCAATTAATTATTTGTAATAGTGCTGATTGACTAATTTTTATTTTAACCTCTAAATTATAAACTAGTTTCTGATTTATCTTTTCTATGTTTCCTGTGCCTATCATGTTTATTTTGGCATTTTATCTTATGGAAAATATAGCATAACATAGATACATTTTGGATTCAAATCTTTGACACAAATCTTTAGAGTTTGCTACTGCATATGGTGTGAGAAATGGATCTAAGGTGATCTTTTTAAAACTGACTACTCAGTTGTCACAATACCACCTATTAAAAATCCACTTTGCTTTGAGCTAGCTCTCCTTGTCTTGACGTACGTTTATCATACACTGTTTATATAGCCTTGGGTCTATTTTATTATTTATTCTAATCCACTGGTATTTCAAGCATGTACGACCAAGCCAGGCTTACTTTGTTTTCTTAATGCCATAAAATATATGATTTTGTTTGCTAATAGTTTAACTCTTTTGCATCAATATTTGTAAGTGGTATTGTTGTGTAATTTATTTACATTGTTTCTATTGTGCATATAAATGTTATATTTGTATCATAAAAGTAAGAAGTTTTCCTTCATTGTCTGTGTTCTGGAACATCATACACAGCACCGGAGCTACTGAGTCTTTGAAGGTGTGCTAGGATTTGCCTCTGATATCATCTGTTGTACTGTCTATGATGTCATCTGGTCACCTGACCTGGTTCTTTGCTGTGTGAGGTAGTTATTGAGACCATTTTTCTATTTATTCTATAGAAATTCATCAGTGTAACTATTCTTAGAGTATCAATTTGTTAGCTATTTCCCTAGGTAACTTTCTATTTTATCTAATCTTTGAATTTGTTTAGAGAGATCTTGCCCCCTTTTTCCCTCTTGATTAAGCTAATTAATGTTTGTATATTTTATAATTTTTTAAATAAAATAGGATTAACCAGCTAGTTAGACATACTAGTTTTTATTCATAATGTTATTTTTCATACTTAAGAATTCTTTCCTTATGAATTATTTTTGCTTATTTTGTTCTTCTAGTTTTATTTTTGAGCTTATAATTGAATTCATTTATTTATTTTTCCCATTTAATTCTTCTTTCAACCATGGCTTTTTCATAAATGATTATTTTAATTTGCCAGGTACTTCATTAACAATATTTTCTTCTCATTGGTATTTTATTAACATGGGTTTTCTTTTTTTTCTGGGTGGGTTACTTTATTAACCCTTTCTCATTTAAATATATCTAGATCAGAGAATTTTTCCATCAAACTGCTAATTTATGGAAATTATTAATGTTTTCTTTGTAGTGTGTATCTCTGCGAATGGTCCATCAGCCTTTAAAAAAAATTTAATCTTTAATTAGCAGGTTGTGTATTAATTTCCTAGGGTTTATATAACAAAATACCACAATCTGGGTGGTTTAAAACAATAGAAATGAATTAAATGATGTTCCAGAGGATAAAAGGTGGAGATCAAGCTGTTGGCAAGGCCACGCTCTCCCTGGAATCTGTAGAGGAGAGTGCTTCCTTGTCCCTTCTTGCTTCTGGTGTTTGCTGATGATCCTTGGCAGTTTTGAGTCAGCACATGAGTTACTCTGCTCTCTGCCTCGTCATCATGTGCCCATCATGTGTGTCTGCCTCTGTGTCTCTTCACATAAGGGCACTAGTTATAATGAGTCAGTCATAAAGGATGAAAGATTTGCTCTACTCCAGTGTAACATCATCTGAGTTAATTCTATCTGTAACCACTCTATTCACAAATATGGTCACATTCTGAGGTATAAGTGGTTAGGACTTTTGAATATTTTGGGGAGATACAATTCAACTCATAACACTGCATAAATTCATTATATATTCCTAAGAACCAGCTTCGCTATTATGCAATTTAGGACTTTATTTTTACACATGTTTTTTCTACTTGATAATTCTTACACTGAGATTGGTACAGTAAGTCCCTCACTTATGAATAAGATCTGTTCCAGGAGAATAGTTTGTAAGTTGGATTCATTTGTATACTGACAGTGAGTCTGATACAGGACACCTGTGAAAGATTGCAATTTGCGTGTTTGGAAGTTGGGAACTTATTGTACATTCAATATACTATTATTAGAATATTCTTTGCACCTCATGCAGGTAAGAGTAATCTTGTATTACTACAGAGGAATGCTTGTAATCTCAAGAGCTCATGGGACCAGGCAGGAAACATAAATGAGTAAACCAGACAAAATAGAACAATGAGAACTTATACAGAAGAGATAAACCAAATTTTACATGCACCATCTAAAAACATTCAAATGCATAGTTTTAATACAATGAAGGACCCAAAGAAAATCTGTCTGTAAACTTAATGTGCCCTTTCTCCTCTCATTTTATTTACCTTATTTCCATTTATTGTTAACCCCTAAAATCTCAAATTTTGTTGAACTCACTGTTTGTCTAATGTCTGCATCCAAGTTGCTTTCCATTGCAGAAGAGAAAAACATCGTGCAAGCAGGTCATTATGGTTTGGACCTGAAGTGTCCCCCAAACCTCTCTTGTTTGGAGGTGGGTCCTGTCAGATGGGAGAGAAGGGTATTTATCTTCCCTACCTCTTTATGTCTCTCTGCTTCCTTGCTGCCACGTGGTAACTAGCGTTCCTTTACCACATCATTCTGCTGTGCTACTTCTGCCTTGGAGTTGACTGACCATGGACTGAATCAACTGAAACAGTGATCCAAACCTGTCTTACTTTAAATTTGCAGGTATTGGGCATTTTGTCCCAGCAACTGGAAAGTGACTAACACACAAATAGATGTCCTTCATTCTCATCCACAATTACAGCGCATGTGGGTGTTCGCATTGGCTAGCCATCTTTTCACACTTTTAAGAATGTCTTCTATTCCTCTCTCAGACAGGATAATTTCATTTACCTCCTCTTCTCATACATTCTTGGAATTCTTATAGCTGCATTAATAAAATTCTCAACAAAAATGTTTTCTACTTATAAGACATCTATCCACTCTCTAGCACAATTACGTTATTCTGTTTACTTCTTAAGAGTCATATACTAGCCACAATCATTCTTAGTGGGATTTAACTTTTTTACCTAAAATACAAACTCCATGAAACAAAGGCCACCTCTCTCCTATTCTCCTATTCTCTTAGAATGATGACAATGGCAATGTGCTAGGAACGCAGTACATATTTGTTAAATGAAGACATTAATCAGGACAAAGACAAAATATGTTAGAAATCCATGATAAAGGGCTGTTGTAGATAAGGCCTAAAATAAGGTGTGGCAAACCTTTTTCTGGAAAGTGTCAGGTAGCAAACGTTTTCATTTTTGCAAGCTATACGACCTATGTCATAACTGTTCAATTTGGCCATTGTGCCATGAAAGCAACCTCAGACATACCCAACACACGGGAGTAGTTAGATTTGTACCACAGTCATGGTTTAGGGGATGAATAGAGTTTGCAAATCCCAAAACCCTGGGCTTGAGTTGCCATTTGTGGGTTCCCAACAGTCACCAGGCATGTATACATTCATGTCTGTACCATCTGCTGAAAAGCGTCCCATTAGAGTGATTGAAAGTGTAGACTCTAGAGTCACATTTCTCCTTTCAAATCCTGGTCTGCCACTTATGGGCTCTGCAACCGTGGACATGTCACCACCACCCCTGCATTTCAGCTTCTTCACCACTAACACGATGATAGCAGTATCTCTTCCACAGAAATGAATGAGATCATCTTTATGAAATGCTTAGAGCAGAGATTGGACCATAGTAAGTGCCAGAAGTATGTGCTAAGTGAACGTTGACTAGATCCTTGTTCAACACATTACATACGTTACCTCATCCTTTCTCATAGCAGCCTAATGCTTCCCTGAGATTAGTGATAATCCCATTTCAAAGACAGAGAAACTAGGACTCAGAGAAATTACGTAGGGATGATTTCTATCATCACCCAGCTAGTAAGTGATAGTATTAGGGCCAGATAAAATATACCGAGATAAAAACCTTCACAAAGCAAGTGTCATACATTTCTCCTATCCAATATCTATACAAATAAATATATTCAGCATAGATTAGTCTTTACCTTGAATTTAAAACAGGACCAAATAGTCTTTGACATTCCTCCCATAAGAGTAATCCTTTCCTCTTGAATCTAGCTGGATTTCAAGGCTGCTTCATCCATCAGAGTATGATGAAAGAGATACTATGTGACTTCAAGGTTAACCCATGAAAGCACACTCAGATTTTGCTTTTATTACTGAAATACATCCTCTTAGAACTCAGAGCTACCATATAAAAAGTCAAGTTACCCTGAAGGCACCACAGTATAAGGAGGCTCAAGCCACAAGGAGAGGTCAGGTATGTGTTAAGTCAGTGATCTCATCTGAACCCGTCCGTGGAGTTATCCTAGTCTAGAGGCCAGACATGTGAGTGGCAGTCTTCAGAAGATTCCATCCTCCACCGCGGAGTAACCCTCAGGCACTTAACTCCTCCCTGCTGCTGAGGCCTGAGATTCCACTGAGAAGGTGAAGCACAGTTCCCAATATGCTCTGAGATCCTAAACCACAAGATCAGTGAGAATAACATAGCTGATATTTTATACAACTGAGTTCTTGAATGCTTTGTTAGCACAGATAAACAGAACAGCTTTTTAGATCTTTCTAAATTACAATTATAATTAAAATTCTCAGTGTGGTCCTGCCTCCATCCCTCAACTTCCTTGCTTTCTTGTTACCTCGACAGTCTTTCAAATCACGGAGCATTAGAAAGGTCTGGGGCTTCAACCCAGGAATTGCTGCTGACCTCCACTCTCTCCTAGGTGACTGGAAGCAAATCCTTTCCTTTCTTTGTGTCAGTTTCTGTTTTTAAACTGATGGGTAAAGCCTGCTTTGAAGGATTGCCATGAGCATCAAAGATACCTTGAATGCAAAACTACTTTCCTGGAATTTAGACTTCAGACCTTCAGCAAGAGGTTGAGGCAGAGAGCAGCTCTAATCTCCCTTGAGTTCCAGCCTTGCAAAAAAAAACTATGTTTGTCCAAACAAATCCATAGAGTTGATGCTGCAGTATTCAGAAGAGAAAGCACACAGCTCATCACACACTGGGGGCTTCGAAAGGGTCTGTGTGTCCATGTGTGTGTGCACGTGGTTGTAATTTAATAGTAGGCCAGCCTGGTGATTTTGAAATAACTCAAGTGTCTGACATGAAAGCGGGTGACAGTACTTGGAACGAAGGCCATGAAAACCAAGTACATTGCAAATCACTCCATGGTACTGTCAAGGGAATCATAGTCACCATATATATTTTCTTAAATGTACTTTCCCAGCAAACCCTTCATAAAATTCATGACTGCCGCTGACCTTTGCTATATCCTTGTTTCCACAACTTCTCCCTCCCACTTCAAATATAAGCCAGGCTTGCAAAGGCACTTGTAGCAAACGCTGTTGATTGGTTGGTGGACAGCTATGCCAAAAACCTTCTCCCTTTCTGCCTTTTTCTGTACATTTCAGAAACTGGTGCTTGCCATTCCAGCATTCTGTGAAGCTAGGGGTGGCCAGTGTCTTTGAGGAACAAGCAGAAATCTTTGGGAGAGGTCTGCTGTAAAATGCCTCCTCTGTCATATCAGGACACACAATGCCAGCACATCCTTTCCAGCTTACTCTTTCTAGGGCCTTCAGGGCATAAGGGATGCTGTGGCAGCAGCTTTCTTGGGACAAGGGAAACTGTGGAGGCCACTGTGTGCTCTGACATCTTCAGCACAGCCCCCTCTGGCTTTGTGTGGGAAAATGTCTATTGGTGTTAGCCAGTGAGCCTACATTTTCTATTGCCAGTGCAGAAAATCCTAACTGATATACCATTGCAGAAAATAGTGTGTGCAGTGAGTTATTGAACTCTTTAAATGAGCAGGTGAGTTTTACTTCTCTGACCTTTATAAGGATGGCAGAACAGAAAGCATTGAATGTATATACACTTGGTGGCCATGCATGGCTCTCCCTTTCCCTCTAGGTGACTGAACTATGACCTTATACACACTGTGAGCTTCTCCCCAGAGTTCTGCCACTCTGCTCCTGGGGGCCTAATACTCCACCACAGCCTCCCCAGTTTTCACCTTCTCCATGGCAGTGCCCTCCCACTTACTCTGCATGCTGCCACCATACGGGTTTTCCTTAAAGCAAATATCCACCCATAATGTACTGCAAGCAGCATTCCCGTGCCCACTCCTGAAACTCAGATCTTCCCTGTGTTGAGTGAGATTTGCCTTCTGTCTCCACTCTGCTTCTCTTCCAGCCAGTTCTTTGGTCCTGACATCTCTCTACAGTTTTCTCAAGCTCCTCATCTGCTCAGCTTCTGCCATCCTGGACTGTAGAATCCCTTCTCACCCTCCACTTCCTCTACTGGACTTTCTCCTGTCACTTAGCTCAGACTTCTCTGATGTAGGTGTCACACATATGTATGTATTCATCACTCTGTGTTTGTTGCTTCTGGCATGGATCTGAATGTGTCTCACTCACTATTGTGATATCAGTGCCCAGAAAGGTACCTGGCATGGGGCATTGGGTGGGAGGAAGGAGAGAAGAGAGGAGAATTCTGATCAAGACCCACACATTGCAGAGGGAGCGTCTGCCCTATTCGGTAGGTGGCTGAACGCACCACACCAGACGCCAGCCAGATGCAGTGGATGGTGGCTTGCGGGTCATAGGCACTCACCATCTGGAGGAGGGGACACCACAGACCATGCAAGATCACACATTACACAGAGACCAGGGCATTCAAGAGCAGAAGGAACCAGAAGGGGCTTCAGGATGAGGCTTTGCAGTGACACGAGGGTGGGGTGAACTTTAGTTCCCCTTAGAGGATGTGAGTGCCTGGTTTGCATAATCTTACAGGCTGGCGAGGGGGGAAACAGTCAGGATGAGTACCAGAAGGGTGCAGCTGGTCCATCTGACAGAGATGTAGCCAGATGTGAAGACATCTCTGGAAGGGAAATATATGCAGCAATCATGGGGAAACCCACAGTGAGGCCTTTGAGGCCTGCTGGTTCAGAGGTCAAGGCAGCTCTTAACATTTGTATGCATTACAATACAAAGGAAGGAGTAGAAGGAGAAAGAAAATGGAAAAGAAAGAAAGGAAGAATGTTTCTATTACATCTTGGCCTCACTCAATTCATCGACCAGGCTCAGAAGTTAGGGTAATTTCTGTTTCCTACCATCCCAATTGCTCACTATTGATTGGCTGACCCAGTCTCCATTCCCAGTCTCCTCATCCCTACCTTCCAGCCAGGCTTGTTCATGTCACAGTGTTGGACAATAGAAATAAGCAGAATTGAGCTATGGGATTTGGGTAGAAGTTTTTGTTTTCCTTACTTAGGAAACACTTTTTTCCTTCTTCTCTTACTGTTTCTGGTGGGATATGATCTTGAAGGATCATATCCTTCAAGGATTTAAAAGACATCTTGAAGGCTAGACCTGTAGCAGTCATCTTGTAGCCATCAGAGGGAGGTAAGACAACCATAGAAATCTGCAAAACATGATGGGCTGGGGATATGGCTCAGTGGCACAAGTGCCTGCCTGGCAAGGAGAAAGTCCTGAGTTTGATTCCCAGTACCAAAGGAAAAAAAAAGAACACTTACAAAATATGAGGCATTTTTCCTTTTAATTTGCCACTTCTTAAGAAGCTATTTGTAATAGTTTTACTTTTTTTTATTTAGCATTTAAACAAGTATTGTTCACACACCAGTAAATATTCTTTATAAGTATAACGTAGATTGTCCAGGTACCATGAGGCAATGGATATACCACAGTGCATCTGACTTATTTCCTGATTTTGTGAGTATATTTTTTCATTTTCTTTATTACTCAAATTAAGGGTGTTGAGAGTTGCAGATGGCTATGCACTCAGTGTAAAGCACTATAATTGGAGGTTGATGTTTGAATAAACACTAATTTTTATGCCCTCTAGGATTTAAAAGACATGATGGATGTCATGGAACTTGCAAGGTTTATGTTTTTGCAGCAGTCAAGCAAGGTAGCTACCTGAGTCTTGCCTATAGGACCTAGTTCCTGAGTGTACCCATAGGTACAGAGATACCTTGATGCATGAACTTAATTTTTCCCATGATTCTGGTCATAGATTGAATTACATAAGCACCAAATCAAATTTCTCCATAAGTTCAGCATTGAGCCTAACCACTGAATTTGATTTTGTTCTCATCGAGATTCAGTTCGCAACTGATATAATGGAAAGAATTAAGTCTGTGAACCGAGGTACCATTGTATTTGATCTCTGACAGGTGTCAGATCTGGAGATATCTGGGGCTGGACTGACATGGGAAAGGCATCCCTTAGTTATGCTGGTATCAAAGTTAATGTGGATAATCAAAATTGTCCTTGAAAAGAGTAAAGGTAGGGAACCAAAATCTGTCAAGGTAAAGTACCAGAGGCATTCAGAAATTAATGACATTGCATAGGTGTAGCAGGCATGGGAATAGAAAAATGAGAATGGAATTATCAATTAAGAAATGGAGAAAATGCGAACTATACCATGTAGTTGTAGCCCGGGACCAAGGTCATGACCCTGGGCACTGGGCACCCTGTTATTAGATGCCTGGTCACTAGTGGAAGTGAAGACATATTGACTGGGTCATTCCATTTTTTCCCCTGAATTATTTTTCCAACTTCTAAAGAGTAAAGCCTTATTTCAATGTAACAATATATTTTTAAAAAGTGAAATGCCCTAAAGTGAAGTGAGATGGAGGCCATCCTCCTGTGCTCACTTTCCTTCTTCCACTGCCTCAGTGCAATTCCCTGGGAATCTTCAGTGGATGTCAAAGGAGCACAGATCACATCACTATCTTTCTCCAGGTATAGCAAGGCAGCCACAATTCCCAGTCCTCTTTAAGAACATGGTGAAATCTATCGATGTTTCTTAGAAAAATTAATTCTCTTATGCACACATTTATAAAATTTTTCTCACAAATTCAGTGTGAAGACCACCACTTCACAAGCAAGAACACTCTGACTCAGAGATCTGTACCTGCCTCTTTCTTACCTCTCTGATCAACCTGTTCTTTAGAATTATGTTCTTGGATCCCCGATGTGGGAAATGCAGACATAAAGTACTTTTCAGACTTTATGCAGACTGTGTGGAACATTCTCTTCCCAGGACCAAAGGTACTGATAAACATGACTGTTGGTGGTCCCAAACTAGTGTAATTCACACAGGCAATCTTTGATTTCTCCAAACAGGCTTTGTGAATTCCTGTGTTCCAGGACACTCCCACAATACATCATATGCCCTACGCTTTGAGATAACTAACAGGTACTTATCTATTCCTTTCCTTTCTTACACCCTTCCTGGTTTTCCCTACAAGGATTCTATTCAACTTCTTTAAAGCCTCCTCTACGAGGGGAAAATGAACTGTTCCCTACATTGATTCTCATCTGCACCCAGTCTTCAGCTTATAATTTGTTCCTCTCCTGGGCTTCTTTGCAACTGTGTTTTCCCATAAACAAATGTAGGAATTCATGGGATAAGCTAGGGAAGAAAGCCTATCAAGCAAATAAAAAGGAATTAAGCTTGAAGAACACATAACAAATATCAGCTGAGTTTAGGGGAAAACAAAATTTACAAGGGCTGGGTAAGCCAGGGTAATTCTCACAGCGATACCTAGGTTTAGGCTGGACCCTGAGGCTGTTGCATTTACACAGCTTAACACATGCAAAGCTCTGTGCTAAACACCTTAGTATGCAAACTCTCAATCTTCACAATAACCCAAGAAAGATATTATTATCATGCTCATTTTCCAAACTAAATCCTCAAGTGTAAGTACATTAACTTCCTCATTATGACAGAGCTAAAATTTGAACTCAGATCCACCAGATGCCAAAGGTTTTTTTTTGTTTGTTTTTTTGTTTTTTGGTTTTTCTCCGGTACCGGGAACCGAACTCACGACCTTGCGCTTGCCAGGCAGGCGCTTTTGCCGCTGAGCTAAATCCCCAGCCCCCAGATGCCAAAGTTTTTACCAGACCACACACCAGTGATTGATAGTACCTAATGCATAGTAAGTGCCCAATCAGTATGTGTTACATGAATAGATAAAAGAATGAGTGGATCAGTGATACAAGAATGAGAAATGATATGATGTAAGTTATGCACCCATGGCAGAAGAGGGAAGTTTAAATGGTGTAGGTGATAATGTACCTAGTGCATTACTCACAGTTATTGAGTGCTTCCCCTGTGCTAGGCTATGTGCTAAGTGCTGAAACTCTTCAAGACCATCTTGTTGCAGTCAATAGAAATATACTGAGTGCTAGACATTCTCACTGGCCCTGTATCGAGTCTTCAGGACACTGAATTATCTCCAAACATTCACAGTCCAAATGTAGAAGAGAGACCTGCGATGTACTTCACACCATGGAAAGGGCTATCTGGGGGCTTAATTTATCTACTCTCTATTCGTCCTCTGCAATGACGAACAATCCATCATGAGTTAGACTCCTCTGACCCTGGGGATTTGGGCCTGATCGATGGGCTCTGGATGTGTTAGGAACCCACCACTCCCCCTTCCCAGTTCTCACAAACTCCTCATAATAGACTCTCATAGAGGGCAAGCAATTTACAGTATAATGAATTTGTTTTATTCTGGTTCAGTCTGGGCATTGCAGGCCTTGCCTGCCTGCTGGTTGTTTTATTTACTCTTCAGTCATTCTCATTTTTGTAGCTATTCCCTTTAGCTTTCCTTTCCTGTAAGGTCATTCTAAGGACAGGATGTTGCGATGGCTGAGATGAGTTGTGAACAAGTGCAAGCCAGGTGTGTGTGTGTTGGTGATTCTCTCTCTTCTTTGGGGCAGTCTGAAGCCCAGCCCATAAAGAAAAATATCACATGCTCTGGATTTAGAGCCCAAATTCCGATTTTGGGGTTGGTGTCATTCAGATGAATGCCCCTGAGCCAGGCACAACAGAGCAGTTACTGGGCAAGATAAGGTGATTCAGTGCCATACCTCGGTGAGCTGTAAGTCACCAGGGGTGGGGGGAGACGTTTTTGTAACCACTAAAATGTGTAAGGCCAGCTTCGGTCCTATATATCGCTGTTTTTCCACAGTGGCTATTTCCTGGCAAATCCATCTCTTTCACCATGGGGTGCTAAGGGCGTTGAAAATTAGTCAGTTTGCAATACTGGTCTTGTTAACACTTGTGGCAGGACATTAATACACGATAATAGTAATCACATCGGTGTTAAATATTTGTAGTGTTAGGGCCACAGCTTTGAATCTCACCCTACTACATTTGATTAACAGCAATGCTAAGAGTGGCACCCAGGAAGATGGACTCCCCACACTTCTTTTCGCGACAGTATAACTACTCCAGTGCTAAGTGCTTCATTTATATGTGAATACAATTGAGATTAGCTTCTAATTATTTCTGGCACATGGTCTTTAATCCTGTAGACTTCAAGTCACAGTGGTCAGAGGGTAATGCATCATAACAGGTTACAACACCCCCAAGGATTTCTTGATTGACATAAAAATAGTTTGTTCTCCTAATTGATTGACACTATGGCAGGTGGAAAGTGATGTCCAAGCTTCTAGCTGTCCATTAAAAGATCTTAAATTAAGGAGGATGTGGTTTCAATAATTAGCTTCCCCATTTGGGGGTTGAGACCAGCTGGACTGTAGATTGTGTTCTTCTGGGGCTGATCTACCTTAGAGATAGTATAAGAACTTTTCCGTTAAGTCCTTCAAGATAAATGTCTTGACAAAGGCATTGGTTTCCAAAATTTCTAGGATTTCTTTTCTTTCTTTCTTGGAGAGACACAAATGGGAACCAAATGTTTGCAGTGAAACAACAGGATAAACCCTAACTAGAATAAGGAAATTTGCCAAAGAGAAGTGTTTGTCTCTGCCTTTGCAGAGTTGGAAAAGGTATTTACCTTCAAAACTTCTGTCACAGAATTCAACCATTCCCAGGTGTTGTATCTCGTGAACAATAACATCTCCCTCAGAGTTCTAAGGGTCTATGTGCAGGAGGATAGGATTTCCTTGACCTTGTATGACTAATCTCCCACACAACTGGTGGTTGTTCCTTATCATTGCTTTGGTTTAGACAGGGAGTCTTCAAATGTATGTTTATTGAGTGCTGAAAATTCTGGAGGCAAAGAAACAGCATGAATTTTCAGATTGCTATGCCCTGAGTGATTTCTGGGAAACAAGGATCTGAGTTCTCTATGAATCTAGGCTAGTGAGCAAACAAGAAGAAGGAAGTATTACTATGTCAAGATGATTCCTCCATTTTGAAAGATCCAACTATCACTTTTTTGCTTAAAAATAAAACTTAGGCATACCTGTTTAAGGCATATGGTTGGGTTAACAGCTCTTATTTTTTGTTTGTTTGTGTGTTTTCAGGTTCTCTACCCAATGCAATAAGAACACACAAAAATTTTTGGAGTGTTTGCATGTTTCAAACAGGAAGAAGAGCTCTCTAAAGACTTAACTGGAAGAATAAGTTATAATACATGTACTGAACCACAAATCCATAACACCAAACATTCATGACGTTATATGAAAGTACAAAGAAGGAAACAATATCTCTGGGGAGAGAGAAATGATCCATAGCATCAATGAAGGCTTAACAGTGGATCTGATATTTCATCTGAGCTTGAAAAATGAGTATAATTATGTCAGGTGGGAAACATAGCAGCCTGGGTGGCACAAGGGGATTCTCAGAAGCAGTGTGCCCAGGAGCGTGAAGTCCTGTGTGGTTATCATCAACACAGTGTCCCAGCAAGGGGGAAGCATACAGCAGCAAAGACTTTGAGTAGTGTATTCATTTATCCAGTGACCTTTGTTTTAGAAATCCATATATTCTAAGCCCTAGATTTCAATAAACCTCTAGGTTGCTGACGTTTAACCTTTCATTTCCCACTTTCTGGTCACTTCCACTATGAAAATAAATTATTAAGGACACCAAAGAAACAGTCCCTTTTTAAAATCTTTCTACAGGCCTTATTTCTCCATGTCTCACCTAAGACTCTACTCTTTTGTGAAGGTGAATAAATGTGAAATCTAGTTCCATCTTTCCAATTGTGAATTAAAATGGAGTGTCAGGATATGCACACAAGCTTCCCTTCTCTATGACTTTCTTGTTTTTTTTTTCCTTTTGCCTATCTAGAGAAATCACTTGACTTCTGTGTGTTGCATTAGGCCACTGTCATTAACAACAGTGTTGTCATTTTGATGTGCTCTGTGAGGCAGTGGGTGCTTTGAAGTTGAAGGATAGAACAGACATGGATAAATAGGACTCTAAGCAGACTGCTATTGCACCATTATTGCCAGCAATTATTTCACCGAGTGACACATCTGATAGAAAGTCAGCCACCTTCCTCTATGAAATGTCTCAGTAGATACAACTAGGGACTTCTGTCTGATTCCTTTTTTAAAAAATGGACAGAAGCTTGTTATTTCTGTCGCTGGAGCCTTCTGCTTCTCCCTCTGTGTCTCTGTCTCCATTTTTGTGAGTGCTGCCAAGGTTTTAGATGTTAACTTTATGGGAGTGATGCAGACTTATTTCCCAGGATGGGTTCTGCAGACGCCAGTACATTGGTCCTTTCCAGGCTGGTTTGTTTGCTTGTTTGTTTGGTTGTTTGTTTTCTCAATCTCTCCTCAGCCTATCATTATCCTTGAGAGTTTTCCTTTTCTGATTTTGGGAATGCACATGTGATACCTTAGAAACTGAACATATGTGTTTAAAGAAGCCTCAGCACCTAGTGGGCTAGGATTTTTATCAACATTTCACCTACTATGCCCAAGGCACTGTCTTAAGCATAGCAACTAATATTAACTCATGTAACCTTTAGTAATGATTGTAGGCATCGTTATTATCATTCCCATTTTTTCAAACAAAGAAACTGAGAGGTAGAGGTGAAAGAAAGGCCACCTAGCTAGCGATTAGCACAGCTGGATTCAAACACAGGCAGTTTGCCTTTCTGGTTGTGCTGTACGATGGGGATGAGTTGTGAGCAAGCATCAGTACCAGAAGCCAGGGCTGGGTATTTACTTCAATTAGAAGACTGTACATGGGAACAGAGGTAGTTCCAGTCCCAGGCATGAAATGATGACCCGTATCTAAATGAAGTACTTATGAACATGCAGGATATAATGTCAAGCACGGGGTGCAGTAAGGTGGGTTTAAGACATGAAAGGATCTGTATCAGCCACAGGGCAGAGTACTCTTTGGAGTGGTTGGTCTTGGAGCCATGATATGAGTCTGACTCAGTCTGAAGGGGAACATTTTCTGAAGTCCCTATGTCTCTATCTCCAAAGATGATGTTGGAAGAGCTACATCATGCCTCAGTAGTCCAGCCCTGTGTGTGCTTTCTCCTTTACCATAAAACTTATATTCAGGTAGATTTATTGCAATAAACATGGAGTCAGGGCCTGAAAATTGTGCCCATGTTCCCTCTCCTGGCATGACTTAATGACTGTGGTTTAATCAGATGGCACATGACTGACCACGACTAAGGCTTAAAACTCTGTTATTGGGATTGAGGAATTGTCCTCAACTAATTTTGATCATACTTGTGGTGAAGTGCTGTTCCCTCCCCATAGTCTTCCTTCTTTTCCCTTCCCTCCCCTATTTGGAAATTAGGCTCTGGTAAAACTGTATGAAGAGGTAGATTTCCAACCAAGAACATGGCATTGTTTTGAATTTATGGTAAGGTAAACATGTGATTTTATTTTAGATTTTCCAAACGGCAAGTAAATGTTGGTTTTATGCATATGACAT
Source organism: Chinchilla lanigera (assembly GCF_000276665.1). Classification (NCBI taxonomy): domain Eukaryota; kingdom Metazoa; phylum Chordata; class Mammalia; order Rodentia; family Chinchillidae; genus Chinchilla; species Chinchilla lanigera. Next base: position 15,479,409 of record NW_004955437.1, on the reverse strand, counting down.
GATTCCTATGAATTATTTTTGTTATTACTTTTAAGCTTTTAGAGATGGAATCAACCAAAAGTATATGGAAATAATTTTCTAACAATTCTCATGTAAATTTAAATTTTAGATCTCTCTTTGGAGGAAAACAATCTCTTCCCTGTTTTCGAGGTTATTTCTCAGTCCCAAAAATTATCTCCATACTTTTCACTCCATTACCATATTTTTTCCCTGTATTTCTTCACTCAGTCTTGGGTGTGCCAGTCAAGACAAACAGAAAGCATGGGGCGGGCTGGGGATTTAGCTCAGCGGCAAAGCGCCTGCCTGGCAAGCACAAGGTCGTGAGTTCGGTTCCCAGTACCGGAGAAAAACAAAACAACAACAACAACAAAAAAGCATGGGGCATATTTTTTTTGCATTTGTATAGAAACAGAAGTAGACAGTGGCTGGTCCATGTATCAAATAGATGTCTAATTCATAACATGGATACAAAAAGTCAATAAGTAAAAAGTTTAATTTTAAAATAAATATTGGAAACCCAAAATGAAAAAAAATTAACGGAGCTAAAAATTTTATTTTACCCAAAGAGTTAGGAAGAGTCAGTTTATCACCAGTCTCAGGATCTCAAGGCAGGGGTGGGAATAGAGGTGAGGTAATTTAGAAGGAAGAAAATGCATTGTCTACCACAGAGTTTAAAGGAACCATCTGAAGGCCTCTGCCCATGCTGTGTCCATTTTTGCTTCATGTATAACACTCTTGCGATCATTGGAATGTGTCCTCAAAGTTCTTGTGTTGAAAGCTTGATCCCCAATGCAACAGCATTGAGAAGGGAAAACTTTGAGAAGGTGATTGGTCCACAGTTAATACCAGCTATAAAAAGGGCTTGAAGCAAATTAGTGACTTAGCAAGAACCCGTCTCAAAGCAAAAAATAAGAAATGTACTGGGGATATAGCTCAGGGTGAAGGCCCTGTGTTCATCTCCAGATAACACACACACACACACACACACACACACACACACACACACACAAAGCCAAGCATTTACTAGCCACAGAACTTCCTGTAACTGCTTAGGCAGGCTCTGTGTTCTGCCTTGGAACACATAGTTCATTGTTCTCAAAAGCTTTACTTGGTTTCTCACTCATTTTGACATTTAAAATTGTGAAACTTCATAGATATGAAATATCATTAAAATATACAGGTGTACAATGGAACATGCAATTAATGTTTTATCAACACATCCGAAGCCAGTTATGTACCCTTCCCGAACACATTTTCTCTCAGCTGGCCAGGTTCCTACTCCCCATGATTTGGTACCTATCACTCTTTTGTATATCATTATAATTTTGTGACATCTTCAATAACTCGAATTTGTGGGTATAACATTGTAAAATATGTTTAAAGCTCTATATAAAATACATAGATTCTTCCAAAATTTTTTTTTCACCTCATACTTGTGCTGTGAGAGTCATCAAAGTTGATTTGTGTAGCTGTAGTTCATTAACTTTTACTGCTCTATTGCAATGAATTTGATCACTGTACCAGTATCTGTCTCTCTTCTATTGATGGACATCAAAGTTGCTTCCAATCTTTGGCCAACATAAATATGTACTGCTCAGAAAGTACTTTGCCTGCCTCCTGTACACATCTGTGAGAGAAGCTCTATAGCCACCACATCTACAGGAGCAGAATTGCTTGGTTGTGGGATATGCGCATCTTCAAATATACTACAGATTTCTCTATTTCTTCTCACAAGGGAAGCCCACTTCCCTTCCTTCCAGAGACCATAACTAGCAGCTCCAAATTTTCACTAAAATTTGGTGTTGTTAAAAATATTTTAAATCTGTAATAGAGAAATTTAAACATAAAAAGGAAATATAATTGATCCTCTGTATCCATCACCCAGTCTCAAGGATTCTCATCTCACGGCCAATATTGTTTCATTTGTATTTCTACCCAGTTTCTCTATCAAATACCATTTTCAGCAAATGATACAGATATTATTATCATTTAATGTGTAAATATTTCATTTTATTAAAATTGTAAGGAGTCTTTTTAAGTGACTATACTACCATTGCCACACCTAAAGAAAGTAATCTCTTAATAGCAAATTTTCAGTAGTACCATTATCACCATAAACATTCTTGTTTTGTGGTACAGGAGATTGAACTCGGCCTTTAGCCTCTTTCTTTTTATTTTATTTTATTTTTATTTTAAAGAGAGAAGTAAAAACAAAAAGAATAGCAAAATACCAGCGTCACAGACATTAACAAAACAAAGTAAGAACGTTAAAAATGATACAGGTTTTCAAAACAAAATGACAGGAATTAACAGTGGTTGTTATCTTACACATTGTTATCTTCAACTAAGTTGCTCAGATTACCAGATGTAAGAATGGAACATTGTTCAAACCATTAAAGAGAATAAAAAGTAATTATTAAAAAATCATTAGAGATGATACAGAGTTTCACTAGACAAGATGATAGGAATTCACTAATGCCAGAGTTTTGTTGAGCTGCTAAGTAGCCTAGACTGGGCTTAAACTTGAGATCTTCTTGTCTCAACTTCCCTGAATGCTGGGATTAAACATTCTTATTACCTGTTTTAACCAGAAATAAGGTCCGCCTATTACAAGTGGTAGATATTTTCCTTGTCTTTTTCAGTCTACACACCATCTTCCCATTTTTCTGCTTTTACTTTTTAGCTAAAAAATCTGATACTCTTTGCTATAGAACTTCCCACAGACTAGATTTTGCTAATTGCATCTCCATGATATTATGATATGTTCCTATAAATGTAAAGTGCTAGTTAGGCCCACAGGCCACAGGCTTGATACTGTGTTTTTCCATCGGAATGTCTGGCTGTCTAGCTCCTTGTGATTTACAGCTGGTGCTCAGTCTTTAAATTCATTATTCACATGGTGCTGCAAAATGTTACATTCTTGCATTCCTTTAATTGAAGCTTTAATACTTCCACAGAGAGAAATTTTCTTTCCTTTCCTCTACTGTTGGGTAACTTAGTGGAAGAATATATTTATACCAAAGACCAGATAATAATTCATTGTATTATTTACCATTTCTTGAAGAACTGACTTGGCTTCCAATTCTCTTTCAATGATGACGAATACATTTATTTATTTGTATTATTTTGAATTCATGATGTTAAAATATTCATCAAAACTCATGAATTTAAATATATTGGAACTTTCATCTCTTTTAAATTCTTTTTTTATTTTTGCAGTTTTAATTTTTTTGTTAGTACATGTTTGCAGTTCATAATGATGACATTCCTCATAGGGATTTGGTACATGTACACAATATATGTTAAGTTTTTTTAGTCTATTTCCCTTTTCTTCCACCTCTTGAGACTCTTCTCTTTTGCAAAATATTTATCTCCCTTTTTCCTACTATCTTGCTCTTATTTTCCTCTTATGTTTTGAGGTTTTCATTCTTTCTGATGCTAGAATTTCTCAACTTTGGCTGATGGAGACTCTAGGAGTTGGATCCTGGTTCCCTGAGACTTTTGATACCGCCTTTGATATCTGCTATGACAGGATGTTCCATGCTTATCCTGTATGCAGCCTGACCCAGACCTGAAATCATCTACTTCCTCAAAAAGCCCCTATTCCTTTCAGGTGAAAATGGCATGAGTATTGCCCTGAGAGCTATTCATAAAGTGTTTTAATTATTGCTAATCTAATAGGTTTATAACATGACTTTATTATAGGTCTAACTGGCATTGCCTACTTACGGTGAGTGCTTGTCTGTAAGAGAGGGTTGACTCAGTTTCTGATCCCTTAAATTTTCTATTCACATCTATTATTCGTTTTCTTTCACTAGCTTCTTGTTTGTTTGTTTTTAAGTGGAGGTTCCTTTATATATTTTATCTACCTCCTCTTTGTCACCTATATTTGTCCCCTACTAAAAAACTCCTAATCTCTGATAACCAAGAATTTTAACCAAGAATTTTTAAAATTTCAGTGAAGTTAAATGTGTTCTTTTTTATTTTATAGCTTATGCTTTTTTCCATTTGCTAAAGCATCTACCAGGGTAGGGTTCAATCCCTCCAACAACAGCAAATATTTCCTTCCACCAAGCACAGACACACACACACACACACACACACACACACACACAATGTTAGTGTTAGGAGCAATGACTGATTGGTAAAAATCATTTTTAAAGCATGTATTTAAAGTCTTAAAAAGTTGTCTAAATGACATAGAGCAAGTGAAGAAACAATTAAAAATCTATTAAATGTTGGTAAGAGCAGTGAGAGTCTGTGACTCTAGAGCCGTTAGTCTCCCTTCATCTTCTTTCTTTTCTTAGTGTGAGAGAAGCACAACTCAGACTGAGTTTGGTCAGTGAAATGGGGCTCCCTCTCCATCCAAGTCACACTCAAGGCTTTCTCTATTTCCCTGGGAGAGCCAAGCCATCAGCACTTTGCATCCTCTTTCAGCTCATGTCTCAGAGGCTTAATCACAGGTGAATGTGGCCAAAAGACCAGAGCTCCCTTCCTCCAGCTAGCCCCTACTTGTCCTGGGTCTAGCTCAGAAGCAGTAGGCTAAGAACACTGTAGTCCTGATTGCCCATTCCAAAACATGCTCAGGAACTGAAAGTTCAGTGCCCCAAGAGGGAGGTAAAAGCCAGAGACTAATGTCTCTACCAGTGCTATGCTCCTGAAGCAGAGAGGTCACTTGAGAGAAGCATGTCATTGTCCCAATCCTCAGTTCTGGACTAAAGGCTTAACATTTTTACTTAGAAGGAGAAGCAAACTACAAACACAAAGAGCTCCAAAAGTCTCCCCATGGAACAGACTTTCTTCAGAACAGAATGTAGGAAAGTTCAAAACTAAGAGCTTTCAAAAGTGATGGAGATCTTAAGTGTGAGTAAGAGGGTTGCTAGCTCAGTGAAATCACTAATTAAACTGTTGATGAACTAGTTACTATAGAAGCAACCAAGGAAAGAGACAACTAAGAGCTCTCCTGGACTCAAACTTCAGTAACTTGTTTCAAGAACTGACCCTATGAAGAGGTACTAACACAATGAGGTGAAACTGTGCAGAAATTTATGCCTCAGGGCATTATCCTAAAACAATAGAGCAATTAGTTTACAGTAGTAAAGCGTAACAACTTTGTGTGATGCCAAGAGAAGCAACCTAACAGAGAAACCTGGAAAGAGATCTCTCACAGAGCCCTGATAAAACCATTGAGTCCTAAAGACAGCTATCTCATGCCTGAGGCTGTATCCTGGAAGGACCAAGACCAAAGACTTCACACTGCAGAGGTAAACACAATTCACTAAAATAGTTCAGACAAGTGAGTAAAGTAATTAAAGGGCAAGAAGAACAAAAATGCTTAAGAGGGGGCTGGGGATTTAGTTCAGCGGCAAAGCGCCTGCCTGGCAAGCGCAAGGTCGTGAGTTCGGTTCCCGGTACCGGAGAAACCCCCACCCCCAAAAAATAAATAAATAAATAAAAAATGCTTAAGAGGAAATCGTACCCCTAAGGTTATTATTATTATTTGGTCTTTTTGAGACAGGGTTTCACTATGTAGTTCAGGCCGGACTTGAACTCACTTTGTAGCCCAGGCTGGCCTTGAACTCACAGCGATTCTCCTGCCTCAGCCTTCAGAGTGTTGGGATTACAGGTGTAAGCCACCACACCCAGCTAGAATTAAGGTTAAATTTTTAAAAAACTAAATAAATATATATTTGTTCTCTATCCTTTCTTAGCTTCTTTGTAAGATATAAAATGATAAAAAAGTAATAATGATAATAAAGTATGCTTCAGGGAAAAATAGAAGTATCTAGAGTTGTTACAATACACTATCTAAAAGTAATGTTTTCAACAAAGATTATGAGACAGAGGGAAAGAGTCAGAGAAGGTAAAAGAGAAACAGAAACTATCTGAAAAAAGGCTAAGGTGTGGACTTAGAAGATGAAGACTTCCAAGCCGTTGTTATAAATAAGTTCAATTAAAAGAACTAATGATTAAGAAGTAAAGGGAAGGGGGCTGGGGATTTAGCTCAGCAGCACAGTACCTGCCTGGCAAGCGCAAGGTCATGAGTTCAATTCCTGGTACCAGAAAAAAATTTTAAAAAAAAAGAAAAAAAAACCTTGTCTTTAGAAGTAAAGGGAAGAATAGATGACAATGTATTTTTTAAAAAAGAGAAAAAAACAATTGGAAATTCTCAAGTGGAGGGGCTGGGGATTTAGCTCAGCGGCAAAAGCGCCTGCCTGGCAAGTGCGAGGTCGTGAGTTTGGTTTCCGGTACCGGAGAAAAACAAAACAAAACAAAACAAAACAAAACAAAACAATCTCAAGTGGAAAAGTACAATATCAGAAATGAAAAAATCATTAGTACTAGAAAGTAGGTTGGGATTGACAGAAAAAACATCAAATTTGTATGTAGACTGATGAAATTATGCAGTAAAATGGAAAGAAAAAAGCTGGCCATGATGCTGCATGCCTGTAATCCCCATACATGTGCTGGGAGGCTGTGGCAGGAAGATTGTAAGTTTAAACCCAGCTGGGCAACTTAATGATGCAACGAGAACCTCTCTCAAGACAAAATTATAAAATTAAATTAAATTACAAAGGAGTGGGGAGGTAGATCATTACAAAAGCCCTAGGTTTGATTTAGTACCCACTAGTACTGGAAAAAAAAAATGATGAGGAGTGGATAGACAAAAAGAAAGAAATTGAACATAGTCTAAGATATGTGGGACACCCTAAGGACTAGTAGAGGGTGGAGCAGGTAAATTTTAAGGAAATAATGGCAGAAAATTCTGCAAATTTGAGCAAATTGTTAATGAATACATCCAGGAACCCCAGTGTACTCCAAGGAGCATAAACAAAGATTTACTCTAAGATACACCAAATTCAAATGTGGGAAGACAAAATGAAAAAAATTTTTGAGGCAGGGTGAATGCTGCC
>NW_004955437.1:15469271-15472302 GCF_000276665.1 Chinchilla lanigera | reverse complement strand
TCAGAGATCACAGAAGCTGTGAGGCAGCGGGGATCATGCATGGTTGGTCCTCCGTATCAGTGGATTCAGTTATCCACAGATTCAACCCACGAAGGAAAAAATAAATGTAATTGTAGTCATACTGAAAATGTACAGACTGTTTTCCTTGTCATTTTTTTCTGAATAATGTATTGAACAACTGTTCACATTATATCTTTGCATTGCATTGGGTATTTTATGTAATCGAGGGATTATATGAAGCATGTAGGAGGATAGGCACGTAGGGGGTTATACACAAATACTGCACTTTTTTCCTGTGGATTTTAGTATCTAAAGGAGGTGCTGGACTCAATCCCCCATGCATACTAAGAAGTGAATATATTGACAGCACTAGAAAAAAGAGAGCTGACAAGAATCATTTATCCAGCAAAATTATCTTTCAAAAAGGAAGAAAAAAATGCATTACCAGGTAAACAAAGCTTAAAGAATTTGTTGCTCTCAGACCTTACAAGATTTATTTTAGGAATTTCTTTAAGCTGATGGGAAGTGATCCCAGACAGTAATTAAAATCCACATGAAAAATGGAGCACTGGGAAAAGTAATTTGTATAAATACATATTTATTGGATGTTCTCCTAATTTTTTAAATGACTATGTATATGATTGTATTTTGAGCAGATACAGAAGTAGAATATATTGGACAATAAAAACCAAAAGGAAGCAATCTGAAATAAAATTATATTAAATAAAGAAATAGCAACGTATACTAACTAAAGTAAAAAAAAAAATGAGAAAAATCAGAAAGGACCAACATGAAGGTAGTATTTTTAAAAAAACTGTTTAATTACTTGTTCTTTCATCTCTGCTTCTTTAAGAAACACAATATATTAAGTAGTACAACAACAAGGAATTGAATTGTTGTTAATCATATAAAGATATAACCTGTGTACAGTAATAACACAGAAGAAAAGAACGCTGTGCCAGTAATATTTTTATATCTCATTGGGATTAAGTTAATCCTGATATGCATTATATGCTATATCAACCACTAAGAAATAACTTAAAAGTACTAAATAATTTAAATGTTATAAAAATACAATTAATACAAAGGAAAGCAGTAAAGATGTGAAAAAACAAAAATGAAAAAACATAAAGATAGGAGAAAAAAGTAGAAAAGGAAATATATGAAATGTAACCCAAATACATTAAGGACAGTAATATAGAAACTAAAATTATAAAACTCTTAAAGAGAAATAAGGAGTAAGTCTTCCTGATTTTGAATTCAGCATTTTCTTCTTAGGAATGATACCCAAACCACAAGCAAAGAAAGAAATAATAAATAAATCGAGTCATCAATATTGATAAACTTCATGTCCACAAATACTGTTGTACTGTTAGATAACCACAGTATGGTAGAAAAATTTTGCCAAGAATCTATCTGATAATGGAGTATATTATAAGATATAAAGAATTACTGCAATTTAACAAATAAAGATCCATTTAAAATGGGCAAGGAATCTAAATATAAACTTCTACAAAGAAGGTAAACATTTGTTTTTTTGGTACCAGGAATTGAACTCAGGACCTTGTGTTTGCCAGGCAGGCAGTGTGCCACTTAGCTATATCCCCAGCCCTCAAAAAAGATAAACAAATAGCTAATAAGCACTTTAAAAGATATTCTATTTTACATCCCTAGTGAGCATCACTTCACATCAATTAGGACAGCCACGATTAAAAATAGAAATAGTAACAAGTATTGGGGAGGGTGTGGAGAATTTGGAACCCCCAAACAGTGCCAGTAGGTATGTCAAATGGTGCATTTCCCTTGAAAATCACGACGGTACTTCTTGAAAGGTTGGACATAGAGCTACCACAAGATCCAGAAATTCCATTCCTGAGTGTTATCCAAGAATAATAAAGAGAACTAACCACACAAAATTGTGCATCTGAATCTTCACAATGGTATTATTCATAATAGTCAGAAAGTGTAACCAACTCAAATTAATAATTGTAAAGTAAATATATGGTTTATTTATACCATATATATGGTTTATTTATACAATATTATATTATACACTACATATACTTTGCACATTATACAATATGGTTTATATATACAAATACAAATGGGATACTCTCCAACCATGGAAAGTAATAATGTGCTGATTTTTGCCACAATATGGGTTAACCTTTAAAACATTATGGCAAAATTAACAGCCTGAAAAGGCAACCTATGTGATAGAAGAAATATTAAGAAATTTCATATCTGATAATGGATTAGATCCTGAACATATAAAGAACTCTTGCAACTTACTAATAAAAACCCCAATAACTCAGGATGTAGTTTATTTCTTCCTTTGTAAGGTACCCTTCTTCCTTCCTCTTCTTTCTTTCTTCCTTTCATTTGTTTTTTACAGAACTAGTTAAGACTTTCAGAAGGAGGTAAACAGAAGATAGAAGTAGTGAGTGCAAACTATTCTTTTATCCATAATACAATTTGTTTCTTATTGTTTCTTAAAGGAAATAATTTCAAATTTTTAACATAAAGTAATGCTCACTGTCAATTTTTTAGATGCCCTTAGTCAGTTTATAGAAATTTCTTGTGTTTTCTAGTTTCTTGAGACTTTAAAAAACAGTGAAGAATGACTTTTTCAAAGACTTTGCATCCTTTGTCATAATCATGCACTTTTTCTTTTCTTCAAGTGATTTATTGAATTTTATGATAGACTTTTTAAAAAAATGAAACCAAACTGGTATATTTGTGTTAAATCCTCCTTTGACTTGATGTGTCAAATTTTAGTCAACATGTATTTTGTTCAGGGTTTTTAAATTTATTTTAAAGAGAATAATAAATAATAAAAAAATTAGGAACTATACAGAATTTCAAAAAAACAAGGTGATATGAATTCAACAATCGTTGTTATATTGCATATTGTTGTCTTCAAAATAGTTGTTCAGATTACCAGGTATAAGCATCAAAAATTGTTCAAAAAATTAAACACTAACTGCTCCTTTCAATAAACCAATAGAAATTTAATAATATAACTATCTTA
>NW_004955437.1:15376656-15468461 GCF_000276665.1 Chinchilla lanigera | reverse complement strand
GCTATCACCATTCTTTCTGGGGTGAGATGAAATCTCAGTGCTGTTCTAATTTGCACTTCTCAAATGAACAATGATGTTGGACATTTTTCATATATTTATTTACCATTTGCATTTCTTCCTCTGAGAAGTATGTATTAATTCAGATGCCCATTGTTGGATTGGATCTTTGAATTTTGGGGGCCTTTTTAAAAAATTCTTTATATGTTCTAGATAGGAGTCCTTTGGCAGAGGGATAGTTGGCTAAAATTTCTTCCCAGTTCGTGGGTTTTCTTTTTACTCTGTTGGTGATTTTTCTGATATGCAAAAACTTTTCAATAAGATGTGATCCCAGTTGTTAATTCTTTGAAGTATTTCCCATGCAGTTTGGTTTTTGTTCATGAACTCTTGCCTACCCCTATGTCTTCAAGATTTCTATTCTTTAGGACTTTTCATGACATAAGGTGATGAATGCTATTAACATGTAATTTTCCTCTCTCATTTTGGAAAATCATTTCCCTATTTATGCTTTCTGAAATAACTTGCATTATACTGAAATAATTTATTCCCTAAATGGAAGTCTTTCCACAAAGAAAACTGTAAGGCCTGGACTGGCTCACCAGGATGTCCAAGTTATTAAATGTAGTGTGTCTAGTCAGTACTTCTCTTGTTCCTTAAACCAATTTTGATCAGGTTGTTTGCTTTGATGCTTAGATGGAATCCAGGGCTTTAGACATGTTGGCCAAGGGATCTCTCATTTGCCATCATATTTTCTATGGTTTTGATTTGATGACTCCTTTTGATGATTAATTTTTATTATATTATATTATAATTAACAGTTTATATACTGTCAATATTATATATTAATGCTGTTATATTATATGATATTAATACATTGTATATTATTTACTATATTATTAATTTTTATTATATATCTATGTTTGCTTTGCTCTGGGTAAAGTATGCTCTGAAATTTCAGGAAGTGTATATCCATTTTCAGTCACACTAGCACCACTTCCCTTACAAGTGATACTCTCTTTGATTGTTGGTGTTTGGGTTTTGGAGAGCAGACAGAGAGCCAGATCTACACATCACAGTCCTCAAGCCTCTCAGCTTTCACCCCACACTTGACTGTATCCCCTTGTACACTCACATCCCTTCAGAGGAGTGGTGGCCCTGTCCATCAGACAGAAAATCAATTCCAGAGGGTGAGAAGGAGTAGGAAAATTCCTGAATGTCACAAGAGTTTAAAGAGAAATTTAATTAACTAATGAAAGAACTGAATGACTTTAAAATAAACTATACAAAAAGTTCAAAGGAAGAATAGAAATGGAAGACCCGGCAATAAATTTGAAAAATGTTTAGCTTTGTTCATAATTTAGTCATTTAAATGTAAGTGACAATGGAAATCCACTTTTCAGCTCTCAGGTTGGCCACTGGCCTGTTCTGTGACCATTTATCCTTCTTTGTTAGCTGCACATACACACACACACACACACACACACCTTGCCATGTACCCCAGAGATGATCCTATCCTAATCTAGCATGGGTACATCAGGAGGGCTCTGAGACTCAGTCACACACACACAATTATCACCTCTTTTTCTAGTTCCTATCTCAGATGTGATCATAGGAACCACGTGGGCAGGGTTTCTGGCCAGAAATGCACTAGGTGGCTCCAGATGAAGTCTCTTCTGTAAAAAAAGGATCTGTGAAAGAAAATGTCTTCTGCTCAATAGGACACTCTTGTGTCTGCATGTGACCACTGAAATAGCTGAGCCATACTTTGGCCACGGCCACAAACATTGCCAACATGCAGAATAAGGACACAAAAATGGAAGCCACTCAAGTCCTTCCACTCCCTTGAGCTGCTGAATCAGCCAACCCCTTGGCTAACTCAACTTTGGACTTTTAATGTGCAGGACCAAGTTTTCAGTTAGGCAGTCAAAAGCATCTTATTTAATATAATAGGTCATATTGAAGAGAATATGCCAAACCAGGGATCCATGGCAGCTGGTAAAAATGATGACCTAAGATATCCTCTTTGAGAGGCAATTTTCCAATATCAGATATATTTGAAACATTTTTTAAGTAATAGAGCAGTTCCCCTTTGAGGGATTTGTCTGGTGTTAGACTTTGCATACAAAGATACACGCATAGGCTGTTCACTGAAGCTGGGGATAAAACAGCAAAAACAAGCAGATCATGGTGGCACATGCTCGAAACCTCAGCAATCTGGGAGGCTAATGCAGGAGTTTCATAGTTCAAGCCCTGCCTTGGCAATTTGATGAGTTTCTGTCTCAAAAGTGAAATGTAATAAAGAACTGGAGGTTGTAGCTCAGTGTGGAGGCCCCAGTATAGAAAATGCACACACACACACACACACACACACAAAAGACTGACCACAACTTAGTATATTATTAGTAAGTTGTATATAAGTTACTTACTAGTGACCTAGTAAGTTACTGTGTATAAGGAATACTGTGTAGCCCTTATAAAGACTGATGGAGAGGTAAAAATAATCTGCATAGTATATTGTTTCTAAAAAGTTATATGGAGTAAATATGAAGTATATAGCATACTATGTTTGGATTATGCTTTTATATGTAGAGATCTTCTGGAAAGACAGAGAAATAAAACAGTTATCCATGGCTCTCTCTAGGGAGGGGAGTGGACCACCTAAGAAACTAAAGATGAGATTTGCTTTTACTGTTTGCAACTTTTATAGCTTGAAAATGTATGGCACTGGTACGCATGATCTGTTAAAATAAGTGAAATATTGATTATTTAAATTAATAGATAAAAGATCCTAGGAGGGCATGTCTTGTCTTGGTGAAGTGCTTTGACAAAAAATAGGTTTTGCAAAATAGAATGAGAACAAGCCCCAGACAGGGATTTCTAAGTGAAGGGCCGAGGAGAAAGTAGCCAGAGGCAGGGAGCTGGGCAGCTCAACCCTTCATTCTCTTCCAGCGGTGTTGGGAGGATGTTGTGTTGGTACTGGGGATGCAATTACAGGACAAATAATTGGGTGTGGAATGAGACACAGCCTTGCTAGGTTGGTGTGTTCCAATCCCAACAACTACAGTACACAGAGTGGTAGAGAGAGAATCTTTGTGTCTCACTCTCACCTCATGTATATAGGTGGCTTGGACAGAGGCAGTTATGATATGCAGATCCTCGGATAGTCTGTAGAGTTGGAAGAACTGGCTTTCTATCCTGACAAACCTACTTTATCCAGTGGATCCTTACCCCATCAATTTTTCCCAAAAAGCAATGCCTTCAGCATTTTTTTCTTGATGATAAACATTGTGTGTGTTTGATCAACACAAACATAAACAAAATAGAAATGCACAAAGTGAAAAAGAAAAAGTCCTTCATACGTCCCTTAATATTTCTGCTCTGTTTCCTGCTTGTCTATGACTGGGCTTTACTTCCTTCCTAAATATTACTGAAGGTCTAAACATACCCAATTGTTCAATACAGATGGGCTCCTACTATACATTTTATGTTCTGCCTCTCTGCATATAGACCAGGAGTCAGCAAACTTTTTTTAAAAATGTAAATAGTAAATATTTTAGGCTTTATAGGCCATACAGCTTCTGTCACAATTCAACTCTATCACTGCAGTATCATAAACAATACATAAGTGAATGAGCATAGCTGGGTTTCAGTAAAACTTTAGACAAAAACAAGCTGCAGGTTGCATTTGGCAATTGAGACAAAGTTTATCCATCCTGGTGTCCTTAAATCTACCTCATTTTAAAGGGTGTCTTGCTGAGACAAAATACCTGACACCCAAAATTAAGGAAGGAAAGGTTTATTTAATTCACAGTCTGTGGAGGTTTCAGTCCATACTCATCTGGCTCCAAGGCAGGGTGGCACATGGCAGAGGGCAACAGTTCATGGCAGTGGAAGACAGCAAGAGCAGCAAGAGCAAAAGGGAGGAGCAGGTGGGGAGAGCAAACTTCTTTCCTTATATTGTATGCAAACTACCTGCCCCAGGGCGAGTGTAGTACTCACACTTATAATCCTAGTATTGGACCAGGGATCAGTCACAAACTCTAGAAGCTATTGCATGAGGTTTTGGGAGGACATCCAGACACAAACCACAACAAGGGCTACCTGGTCCTCTGTGGAATGGATTAATAAATTTGTTTCACTAATGCTCCATTGATAAATACTGAAAGTGGTTTCCATTTCAATCTCTCTTCACCAGTCATTGCTTGTCAACTAGCTGAATTAGCAGCTGTCTCTTACCTATCCAGGAGCATGCTGACTGCTTCTTGTTGTCCACTGAAATGGAACATCCTGCAGGCCACATGGCTTTGTCCACTGTGTCGTTGTGTTTTCCTAACTGACCTAACCAGCAGTCCTGATCTAGTTTATGCTCATATTGTAGTGTGTGATAGAATTAAATAATGTGTTAAATCAAAACCAAAAGTACAGAAAGTAATTGTTCATTATTGACAGAAGAATCTTTGAATCTCTGATTTTTGGTACACCTTTTCACAATGTGAAACATTAGTAAGCAGAACAATGTTTCTTCTCTCAAAGGCCTGGTCCCAGTAACATCTAAAACAGTGCTAAGTTTATATTTACATTTTGATGTCATTCCAGGTTTATTCCCATTGCTTACTGTCTGTTCTGTACACACACACACACACACACACACACACACACACACACACACACAATTTTCCTCCCAGGCAGAATCTATCTTGCCTGACATTGTAGAACAGTTAACGTTGATTTGGGTGAATGATCTACTTTGATTTTTGCTACAGAGAGATTTTAGTACAAATTCACATATACTGTTTTCTCAACAAATAGAAAAATATGTTCCACATTCAGTGTGCTGGGTTTACCGGGTCTGCTGTTTTGGAACTCTCTGTCTCATCTTTTTTATTTGCCTTCTCTGTCACTGTCGATCTTTTCCTAATACTTCATCCTTTATGCAGACTCCTTCCTTGGAGCTGCATTTGGCAGTGGAGTTTGCCTAACTAATGGGGACCATATGCCCTGCAATTACATTCCCCAACAACATTCAGATTTGTTAGCAAATATTGGAGAAGGCAAGAGGAGAAACTGGAGCTCAAAGTACTGTCAGGAATTGGCATTTTCTGACAGGTAAACCTGCATTTCCTGACCCCTGGGAGTGAATTCTGGTTTGGGCTGTTATTGTCTTACCTAGAAAGGGGATTTGTTTATGAAAGTACCAATCAATTGGTGGACTGTTCTTCAGATTGCTCTGTGGGCCCCTTATGTCTTCCCAATGGCATGCTTTACTTACTCCTACAGATCAATTTTTAATACCTGAGTATTACCTCCTTGTTTGTTGGTCCCATCCCTCCATAGACTGGAGAATTGGGATCATGATATTACTCACGATTGCATCCCCAGATCCCAGTAAAGGAGTGGGAACATTAATATTTAACTAATGAAGGAATGAATGGGATAATCTCTAGAGGACATTAAATACTAATAGATTTTAACCTACACATATATAATATGGCATATATATGTATAGTAACATCAGTGGCACTTTCCCTACTCTGTAGCTCCTCTTCTTCAAGGCAAAATGAATCTTAGACTCAGGCGTCCAGTCTCCCAAAGGGTTCAAACTCTCACGATCTTGAAGATCAAAAGCATAGACCCAAATTGCATTTTTTTTCCTGGTGGTGAAGTTTCATCTACAGCTCTTTTCTGAGTGAGTTGGGAGGGATGCCTCAAGCCTTTAGCAGGCTTTGGTGAGCAAAGGCACAGGAAACACTGCTTCTCTGTGTGGCTGAAGTGAGGTCCTTCTTGCTTCTCGAGAGCTTGTCAAACACTGCCCATTTCAATAGAAGCCTGCTTATTGGAGAGTTCTGAAGCATGTGGCCCTCTGGGCTCTAAGGCACCACACTAATGCCCCCAGCTCTTTCCCTGCCCCACTGCCTCCTACTGCAGTGTAGGGAGCTGATGGCTCCTCGGAAATGTGGGAGTCTGTTTACACTTGAAGGTGGAAAGGCAAGTTCATGGCTGTATTCCATTTGGTCCACAGGTTTGCACTCACCAGAAAGAAAGAGAAAGGAGAGAAGGCGAGAGAGAGAGAGAGAGAGAGATCCAAAGGGAACTTCGAGACAGCCTTTGCCACCACCATATCCCATGCCCTCATGCTATGTGACTGCTACAAAGACACAAGAAACACTCCTTGTTTTAGAACACAAATACATAAATTTTTAATCTGCGAAAAATACAAAATGAAACCATGTACAAGTTATGTACAAACCCTTTTTACAAGACAAGAGAGTTATCACTGGTTGTTACAGATGACAGAGTTGGGTAGATCATTTCAGAGCACCAGCATTTATTCTCTTCTCCAGTTCTTGTTCAGTCACAGTCATTCATCATAGCCATAACCATAATGCCAACCATCAAAAGTATGAAACACAGATGAAGAAGCCACGCTCTTTTTCCTTCATGAACATGTAGGCTGACCTCTGCTTTTATGAACATTTTTTTCCCTCTCTTTGTCCCCTGAAGGAACCCCAAGTACAAGTTCCAGTGGTAAGTGGGGGAAAGTTTCTTTTTCAGCATCTGGGTGGTGGGATGCGAGCCAAAAGTTCTCGGCAGGATGTGATTATGTCACCTGGGAATGAAACGTTTGTAATTAGGATTTCCAGGCAGATCTTGGTTTATGTTTGACATGTTGCAGTTCTGGTCAAGTGTGTATTTGGCGGAAGGAAGGGAAAAGGAGGAAGGCGCTCTGGGATGCACGGGGTTCTGTTGCAGTGTGGGTGTGAAGCTTGGTCCGCCTTGTTGGCAGCTTCCTTCCGTGCCAGATGCCTTCTCACACGGACCCTGTATCCCAAGTGAGGGAGACTCAGGGTCACATGTGTGATGTGTGCACAGTCTGATCTCTGACTCCCAAAAGTGGTCTCAGCAGTGCTGCCTGGGGTGGCCCTGGAGAGTTTAGGTGTCACTTTTGGCCCTGTTCTACTGAATCGCAAGGTAAAGAAAGAGGAGGAACATGGAATACCCTTCAAGGGAATAAATAGACCACAGAAAGTCTCTTTAAATGTGAAAGTCTACCTAGAAATAAGATCATTTTCTCACCTGGCCAAAATACCTCTCTGGGTACTGCTGCTCCAGAAAAGCCAACAAAGCAAGGTGATTGTGGCATTTAAGAAGGCTGAAACTAAAGCTGCAGATGTGTGCTGTATGGTAAAGGATGAGCAACAATGCTGTGACATGAACGGGAGATGAAAAGGAGAGGCCACCTCAGGATCCCTCTCTGGGAGCTTCAGAAAGAGTGCCAGCGACCTAGACATCCTGTGCAACCTCCATTTTCAAGGCATCCAAGGTAACCCCAACCACCTTCCAGGCAGGCCTTGCGGCAAGATCTGGGGATAAAGACAAATAGGCAACCTATCCTTCAAGGGAGTCCTTTTACTTGTAAGTCACTATCTCCAACAGCCTTCATCCCCAAACCTCATATAACACCCTGCCTTGTCTTTTTTTAGAATTCTCCCCTCTTGTTTTCCATTTTCCTGGAACTGGAGTTTGCCAGATCTCCTATCACAAGAATGTCTACTTATTTTGCTCTTGTTAGCCTCTAAAAATATGGGCACAACTCCCAAAGAGATCTGCCACCAGATCTTTTTAACCTGCATTTTGCACTTTGGAGAACTCACCCCAGTACTACCCTTTCCAAGGACCTATGCAAATGAGTCGGGTTCCCACATTGCAGGGCCCACTGCAGCCCTCTTCTTGCTCCACTCCTCTGCCCTTGAAGACTTCCCCTACGAAGCTCTCAGCTTTTTCTGCCCTGGATGAAGACAACACCTTTCTCAGCAGACTGCATTCACCCCCTCTTCCTGTCTTTCCTTCCTCTTTCCTGTTCCTCCACCTGGTCCTGACCTGGAACTGTTGGCTGAACACTTTTTTCAGAGAAAGTTTTGAGTCCTACAGCTGTTACCCCAACACACAGTCTTACAAGCCCAGCCAAGGCTGTGCAACCATTTGTGATCCATGGTGCCTAGCTTGCTGTTTGCTGTTCTCATTTACTTAGAAACTCACTATAAACAGCTCTTTTGTGCCACATGATAGTTTTCATGACATGTGCCCTGTATTCCCTATTAGGCAGGTGGACTATCTTCCTCTCAAAATTATACCAAGGCTCAAATGCACAGAGGCTACTCCGTAACTGTCCCCTCACTGTTACTGATTAATATCATTTCCTGTCCCTGCCTTCAGACCCGGCATGCTAGCCCTCCCCTTACCTAGCTGTTAAACTCCATCTTTTCCTGAAGAGTCCATCTTGCTGAGCCACTTCAAACCAGAGCATTTCTCTTTTGTTTTAGTTCCTGCCATATTGAAAGGCAGTACTGTGTCACAGGTCCTTAGTCTTTCTCTAATGGCTCTGCATGTTTCTCTTTCTAGTTGGATTTTAAGATCACTGACAGGAGGATTTGTATTGCGCTCATTCCATTGACTTGCTCCATCCTCCTTAAAAAAATTTACTGACCGCTAGCTGGTTACTAAGCAGTGGCTACCTGATGATCTGACAGGATGTTTTATAATGGAAATTCATATTTGGCACTTGTGAACTGCTGACTATCCTCTACAGTTTGTTGATGGTCTACATGATATTCTTATTATATAATGCCCAGAAAATAGTAGAATCAGGAGGTTTTTAACAATCCAAACTGTTTCCCTTCCCTCTAATCTACTTAGTTTGTTTGTAGGTGACACTCAGGTAACTCAGTAGAGCAGGGATATCCTGTGTCTCAATTCGCTGAGATGGGAGCAATGCATGCACAGAAGGCAGCTGCTGCAACTGGGCAAGTTGTTAGCAGGCGGTGTTCAACCTGCAGGCCTCCGTGCTGCTGAGACAACATTCAGCTACAGAATCTACACTTCCTCGGTAATGGCCAGGAAAAACTGACCTGTCAAAACTTTCAACAAAAAAAGTGCACAAGCATTGCTTCCTATCACTGTTGAAAACTTTTAGCGACTTTCATGAGTTGCTAAATCATCTCTCACCTTTTTAGCGTGGCCCTTAGACTGCCTACTTCCTAGCTTCTTCTATGAAATCTTATTCTATTTCTTCTCAGCTTCTCTATAAAAATTCACTTACACAGACATAATGGTCTGACAAGTCTCACCATTGCATCAAAGCCCATTAAGACCCCAACTACCTGGAAAACTCTTCTGGTCCACCTTTCCCCAGTCTAGTCCTCCATTTCCCACTGCAATGCCTACAAAGCCCACCAACCATTATATTCCTCTGAATTCTCCCCACCCCATGGGTCAATTCCCTTCCATCCAACACCAACTCTTCTGGTCCACCTTTCCCCAGTCTAGTCCTCCATTTCCCACTGCAATGCCTCCAAAGCCCACCAACCATTATATTCCTCTGAATTCTCCCCACCCCATGGGTCAATTCATCCCCTTCCATCCAACACCAAGCATTAGTTCTTGGCAGGACATACATGCCCTGGTTCTCCATCTTCTTTGTTCTGTCTTCCCAGTCCTGGTTCTATGTCGTGAATTTCATTTTCACACAGAATTTGAGGCCTATTTTCATGCTTTAAAATACAGTAGGTATATTTTAACTCAGAGCACTGCCTCCAATTTCAGCCCGTAAGACTGCAATACCAGAGCTTCCAACTATTGTGGAGTTATCAGGTCTGTGACCACTGAGGATGACAAATTATGCTTGGTAATCTCTCCAGAAATAAAATGTAAAGAAATAAAATAATCTCTTCAGAAATCTCTTCAGCGATTAAATTTCATCTGTATATTTCCTTCTTTTCCTGCCAACACTGAAATTATTATCAATGGATACAACATACATAGCATCTCATCCGTGCCAACTTCACTTAAATAGTCAGTATGGCCCAATAAGTGCAAATCACCTGGAAATAATTTCTGACCAGTGCTCTTTCATAAATACATCCAAAAGGGCTCATCCCTCCTTCAAACTATCAGGGAATTTAAATGTTAAATCATCTCTGCTGGATAAAAGAAAATATGCCCTTTAGGAACATGGGGTGAATAGAAGAGGGTAGAAATGTAATTTACCAGAAAGGTTGAAGATGAATTCTCAGCTCTTTTTGCTTTTTAAAAAGAATCAGTCAAGCCCTAAGTAATGAGGGCCTTTCAAGAGCTACAGTGACTGCTGGTTTTACCACCAGTCCAGAAGCAGTGAATAGGAACAGAATAGAAAGTGGGTAGATTCTACTCTGGCACTGTGTCCACACTGGATGAATTTGTTTAGTCACCTGGGAGTCAAAATGACTCAAATCCTAGTGAATTTATGTGCCATTCTTTCTCTCTCTCCCTTTCTACCTTTCTTCCTTCATCTTGTTCTTCCTTCCTTCAATGAGGTTCTCTTTGATGATGAAATGATACATCAAAATAACATTTATGAGCATAAGGCTGGGTGTGGTGATGCACACCTGTAATTCCAGCACTTGGGAGGCTGAGGCAGGAGGATCATTGTGAGTTTGAGGTCAGCCTGGGCTACAAAGTGAGCTCAAGTCCAGCCTGAACTGCATAGTGAGACCCTGTCTCAAAAAGACCAAAAAAAAAAAAAAAATTATGAGCATAAATAGTGAGGTGGTTAGTATATTAATGAAAAAAACTCAAACAGGAAATGGAAAAAACAAATGACTTCCTGAAGCCTAGAGCTATGTAGGAAAAGGTAAAAGGGTACACTGGCAGGGATGGTTGGGGAGCTTGTCTCAGGATTCTTGCTACCTACTAAACTTTGAAGATGTGGGCTCAAGAGAAACGGATTACCCAGAGCTGGATGTTGAACCAAGAGAAAGAGAAGGCAGAGATGAGATTGAGAAGATAATCCTAGAAACAGGAAGAAAAATCTGATCAGTGTGATTGAGGTACATGTGAGTTTAGAAATCTCCATCTTGAATCTAAGGAGTTTCCAAAAGATAAGCACAGGAGTGAACCCAACTGTGGTACGATTCTGGAGCAGAAAATGTACATACATTGTGGTTGGGCTATTGCATGGGTGATGTAGCTGGAAAGAGACCGTATTCCAGTCTTATACAAAATGATCTTCAAAGGATTGGCCAAGGACAGGCAGTCACTCTGAATTCTTGCTTTAAATTTAGGTGCTGTCCTCTCAGATCTGAAAAGCATCTTAGCACCAGCCCAATGAACCATCGTCATTTTAAGGTAATGAAAACTCCAACAATTTCAAGAACATTTTCAAGACTTATAAGTAGTTCTTTGCAGATGTTTCTCTTGAATTCTTAAATTAAACCTTCAGCAGGGAGTCTTTTGTTTTCCACATGAAAATATCCCCCATTTCTGTTTACTCACTTCTCCTCTTTCCCATGCAAACCAAACAGTTCTAGTTACTCACTTATTTAAAATATCCAATCCTTTTTACAAAGTATATCATAAGATGGCACAACTCTTAGAAGTAAGGAGAGTATTCTCCAACATGGCTTAGCCACAATCACTTTTATTTAAGGTGTTTTATATTGGAGGGAGGCAATATTTTAAAATATAAAATAGCTAAGACAAAAATAAGCTTTATCAATGAGAAAGGTGATGATGATAATGATGCATTTATACACAGATACTTTCTGTTTTATAAGCAGCCTTTTGGTAGATCTGATTCCCAAAGCACCCAAGAATCATTGTTTGAGAGAATGGCTTTTCTGGAACCCTAGAATGGAATGGGAGATCAGAGCCTTCTGACACGGAGTATCACCAAAGAAGACCATCACTGATCTAGAGTGAATGTAAGTGGAAAGACAGTCTTTCATAACAGAGATGGATGAGGATTCAGGGCCACACAGATACAAATCAGGAAGCTCTGGAATTCCCTTGCTCCCTCTGGAGTTCCTGCCAATCTTATTTCTGTTCCCACTTCTCTTTCAACTTACCAGGCATTAGTTTTTGTGGAAGGGACCACCACCTAGTCATTTAGTGTACCTCCTTTTAAAAATGCCTGATTCTCTTTTCTGGCCCAGAATAATTCATGACTACAAAAGCAAAACAGCATGAACTTATTGCTCTGCCTTGGAAGAGAATGGATTTCTCTCAACTTGGGTCTTGAAGGATAACTGATGAACAAAAGACCCCTTTCCTGTAGATACTATTTTATCCATTATGGTTTTTCTTTCAGTTTAGGTTCAGAACTTTAGTCATATGCAGACTTGAAATGGGGACAGGGTCTAACTTCTGCTTCCAGACTGCCTTAGTATGGAGGGATAAGGGGAAGGAAGAAAAGAGGCAATGTACCACCCTATGTTCCTTTAATGGAAGATTCTTCAGGTGTTCACCACTGCCCAGGGGATATCAAAGGTCCATGACAGGTTCAGAAGTGGTTAGCAGGAGTAAGAGTGGAGAAGAGCCCACTCCAGTTCATGAAGGAAAAAAGAGCGTGGATCGGTGTGAATGTGCTATGGTGACCCCAATGCAAAATCATTATGTAAAAGAAGGCCTAGCTCTCAAGAAAGCTGTCAGTATCCTAGTTGGAGAATTTTTTTCCCCACCAACATGTTTGACTTCTGTTGGAAACCAAGAAATGTTTATCAGCCTGAATATAGACTATTGATGTCATTGTAGTCTGCTGAGTAGACTAGTGATTGATTATAAGCAGTTTTTTTTTAACAATCCAATTGGACATACATTATATTCACAATAGTTTTATAGAACTAATTCTACAAAATATGACAACAGAGTAATCACAGTCCAACACATCACTGCAGGACAATGCCAAGGAGGTGGAAGCATGACTACATTGGCTCTGCAGGGAGTGGACAGAGGTGGAAGGTCATTTTGCCTACATCAGAAATTGGAGTACTTAGTGGAAATATGTTTTCATGTTGATCTCATTGCTCTGATCTGATCTGATTTGCACTATCATAACTAGGCACCACAGGGTCATGGCCTAGAGTTAATGGAGCAGATATCACGGGACTTTGGGGGGATATTTTGGTTAGTTTGGTTAAGTATCCACAGTTTACAATTTTTAAGAAAATAAAAATCACTATCACATCCATGCTTCTCCAGAGACCCTGGTGATCATATTTAAAAATTGATCATTTTGACATTGAAAGACTTGCTAATCATTGGGACAGAACAGCTGTTGAGGTGACTGTGTACACACAACATGCAAGCAAAAGCGGAGCTTGGATGTGCTGATGGTGTCTGATGGCTAGAAAAACCTTTTGAGCACAGCTTGATGTGGCTCATACATTTTTTTCATTGCTGGTAATTTTCAAAGGCCTTTTACTAACAGTCTATATTGAGTGCATTTGTTGTTTTCCTTTTTGTTACTGTTTTAAATTGTTGAAGCAAGTTAGTGTGTTTTGTCCCAGCAATTATTAAATCAAGGAAAGTGAGCAAATTAAAATCTCTGCCAAAGTCGCTTCCTTGATTATGGAAAATTTCTGGATTTTAAACAAAAATTTGGGGGGATAAATGCGTGCATCTCAGATCCCATCGTTAAGGAAAACTATTCATTGGTGTTTATATTCTTTCAGGCTAAAAGCTCTGAGACTTGGGGTCGGGGGCGGGGGGAGAAAGTTCACAAGATCCTCCCAAAGTTGAAATTAATTGTTTGGGTGGTTTGGAACTATGAAATGAGAAGCATAACAGCATGGAGGAGTCCCCACCGTTAGAAAAACAAACGCGTCTTGTGAGCCCTGGTCCTCAACTCCAACACCCCAGGGGTGCCCACAACCCTTCTGGTACTGCTAGTTGGCTGCCTAAATCTGATCTGGCTGTCATAGAAAAGCTGCTAGAAGGTCTTCCCTTTCAATATCTGAAAAAGAGGTGAGAAATACAGAATGAAAACTAAAACTACAAAAATTTGACTTTCAACTGTGAAAATAAGTAAGTTTCCATTTATTAAGAGCTGGTGTCAACGCAGATCAAAACACACACCCTTCCCAGAGAGGATCAGGTGTTCGCCTGTCCTCTTTTGTTTTCTTTTTTGGATTTACTAAAATACATGTATACATTGTTCACCATTTTAAAATTGTTTTGATCATCCATTTCCTTTAATTACAATTAACTGTGGTGGTGACCATCATTCTCCTCAAAGGAAAAAAAGAAGAGAAATGTGCATGAAGGAGTCTGGCCACTTATTCATTTTTGATTTTGCATTGTTTAGGTATAGGGAAGATATTTGACAATGGAAAAAAAAAGAAAAATATATCTTCTTTTCTAATAAACAAAATAATTTAAAATGCTAGAGGCTATACATGACTATTTTAATATGTTCATTTATAAATGAAATCATTTTCTTTTCCAAAATACATGGAAGCAATATTCAAGGCAGACAAAGAGAAAGATCTGTCTACATTATTTTCTTGCAATTCTTGCTTATCCTAATGTTTCCACCAGTGATTCAGCATGTAAGAGGAAGAAAAGTCACGTCACCATTTATGAAGTTTGTCAGGCTTTAAAAAAATAGTTCTGGTCTCCTGGGAGTCAACATTCATCTTCAACTTCTCTGATTGGAGGAATCAAGCTGCTTGTGGATTTATATTGGTTGATCTGGTTAGCCATGTGGGTACTCATGGGCTTGATTTGAATGTTTCTGGGATAGGCATTATCCGGTTCATCTGTAAACCATTTCTTTTCTGCTAAAGGGCAAAATGGATAGAGAACAAGAAGGAGAAATGAGAAGTTTAATTAGTCCTAGGGTAAAGATTTTGGAAAGTTCATTGAAAAATGCAAAAAGGTAATCGATAGAAGCTGACAGTGAGTAATTGCTAAGGAAAATAGTGCAGTGTAGAGAGGACCCCCGCGCCCCGCAGACCTGAAACATACCTCTGCTTCTTGCAGCAAGTGATGAACAAAATGTACCATTTGGACTTGCAAGTACCGTGAGTGGACCTCAGAGGGTAAGGAAGGATTGGAAGATAAAACTCTGGCAATGTTCTCTGGAGTTACTCTAGTGGCCTGAAAAGCTTTGGAGCAGAGGAGATGCTGCGTATATCAGATATTGGGCACCGATACGGTGCTTAAGGGAAAATTTGTGCAGCCGTTGGTTGGAGTGAAGGGATATCATCCCTGCTGCAGAGCAAGCGGTCTAGACTCTCCTGCAGGCTCACCTCTTCTTGGCCTTTCCTCAGGCTTGCGTATAACAAACAGACTTTGAAGGCACTTGCCAGCTCTACCATTTCTGATTCTTTTACAGCCAGCTTGAGGGGGGTCTTAGAGGAAACTCACAGAATTTGCTGGCCAAGGAGTGAAAGTTAGAATAATGGCAGATGTGTTAAGGAAGACGCTGAGATGGCTTTAATTTCAAGAAGGAGAACTCTCTGTTGGTACAGACAGCTATGGAAAGAGTTCCAAGCAGCAATATCTTAACTGCCTATGGTAACCCAAGCTGTCAACACAGGAGCTCGATGAAGTCTTGGCATTTCATTTCTATCCTAAATATAGAGAAGGCTCAGAGAGATGCTGCGTCAGGGCCTTCAGAGGCTGGAGTGAGAGTGAAAACGATCCCGCATCTCTTAGCCATGCAGTACTATTTCACAAGACTCAATCCTTATCCCCGCCTCTTTCTAGAATGGAAATTTTCTGAGAAATTGACCATGTGTACAGATAAGAAGAGGCCCGGAAAATAGGACATTCTAACTTGGGAATCAGCCACTTCATTCTAGTGGTTTAGGGAAAGACAAGAATGAGGGGACAGGCTTTAAAACGCACTCACTGCTATAGAGGCAGTGGTCTCTCCTGTTTCCTCTTCTGTCTGCTAGAACAGTTGCCCTAAGTACCTTGTCAGTGGTTCTGGGCTGATACGTTAATAAAAGACTGCTCACCTAGCTTGGCACCTGCATACGTGCATGCGTGTGTGTATGTGGGTAATGGTTTATAAATTAAGCATCAATGATAGTCTCATCAACATTCTGCTTGTTTCTCCTTGCTCCACATTTTCCACGCCCTGAGCCCTCACTGTCACTGTGGACCATCTCTGGGGCAGGGGTGTGCTTGGGTAAAAGGTTCACTGCCCTTTGTTCAGCGGCTCAGTTAACCCCTCAGGACACTTGCTACCTCTTGCTTAGTTCTCCCCACACCCTCCTCCCGCTCTGGCTCTCTCACCTATTATAATTAAGTTCACTTTGATTTGAACAGATTGGACGATAGGAATTCATAATGCTACATCCTCACAGTGAAGCTAACTGATTAAGTGCTTTAAATTATTCCCCCTGACAGAATGATAAAGTTACAATCTGTTCTGAGATGATCTACAGCTTGCCAGACTCCTACAGCTTCTTTCTACATTCATTTATCTTTTTGTCAAGCAGAGTTTTTTTTTTTTTTCCTAAGCTTCAATTCCATAGATCTTTTAAAGTCATCAGCACATCTGAATTATTAATGAGGCTTTAGAGGCAAGACTCCTGATGGGCTGGTTAAAAAAGGTTGTATAGAAATCCGGGACTGTGTACACATCAAAATAATTTCAGCTCCATTTAAAAAACCATTTAGTTCAAGTGTGACATAGATGAACCATTATGCATTTGTGGAAACCAATTTTTTGTGATCTACGATTAAACTAACCTTTCAGAGAAAAGTAAAGTGTGATGGTTATCATGTTTTAAAAGCATTGCCAGGCCTCTGAAACAATTTCAAACTCTGACTTTTTCAAGCCGTTTATGTGTAAAGATGATGTTTGGTGTTCAGTCTGGTTTCTGTGCTCTGTTTGCCTGAACTGCCCTTCGCTTGGACCACACTGTTACGTGGAATGATTTTGCAAAGGGATTTAGTGCTGTGTTGGACATGCCAGGTTGCCAGAGAGAACTCTGCTGATGGAAATGTGGGGGTCTTTGGGTGAAAGGCCTAAGACAGCTGCAATTTCTTGAAATTTTTACAACTGCTGCAGAGAATAATTGTTCAGAATTTAGTCTTTACAGTTCAATTCAAAGTTGGCATTTTGACCTTTCACCACAGAGAGAATATCAATTTCCTTCTGCTGTCTATAAGAAAGAGAGCATTATTTCTCATTTAAGGTTCTCCCTTTCCCTCTAAATTTGTAGCTGAAAAAATAAAACCTAAGCAGAGTTGCTCTTGTATTTTCGCCATGCAGCTTCGGCACAAAGGAGGGGCTGTACAAAAGCACCTCCCAGTCAAGGGGTGAGGTTTCTTATGCCTGAGAAGCAGTTATTTCATTCGGGTGCCTCCTCAGATAGAGACATGTGTTCCTGGAGACTTGGTGAGGGACGGTGCTGCAGGTACTGAAGGGTATGACTGCTCTGGACATTTTCTAAAATGTCTAGTGGCAGTGGCATTCTTTGAAGAGATGCTCTCAAAGGGCCTCAGAGGAACACATATTGTCATGGTTGCCAGCCACTGGGCTTCAATAGACAGTGCTACAGGTAGGACAATGACAACTGACTTATTGAATCTTGCCTTCCAAGAAGAAACTGTGCCAATAGTTGGCTCCAAGACTGGCCATAAGGAGGTAGACTCAGAGAAGGCATTCAAGTAAGTTCTGTAGGGATCAAGAACAAATCCAAATTCCTGAGTTTATCTCCATTCTCTTCCTTGTCCCGAATGCCAGAGAGATTTCTGAGCACTTTCTTGTCATCCTAAGATGAGAAAGGTGATTGCTCTGGTTGTGAGGACAAAACAGCCCCATTTGTCCACAAGCTTCTTGACAAGGAGGAGATGCATGATGTGCCCTCCACCCCCACCCCAGCAACTGTGTTATTTGTCAAGAGTTTCTGTTACGAGGCAGTTACTTGAGTTCATAGCATCTCCTAGTCAGGGGAAAGGGGGCTAGTATAATAAAAAATGAACCTGGAAAACAGCTGGTGGTGAAATAACTGCCACTGCCATTAGGAAATGTCACCTCTCGAGGCCAGTTAAGTCACAAGCTGTCCACCATGGACACACCGTGAGCCATGAGGCAGAGGCAAAGAAAATGACACCAGGCAGTAGGTTACAGTCAAGTGGACTTGGCTCTCTCCCCTACCAGCTGCATGGCTCTGAGCAAGTTACTATGCAATTTATCCCAGCCTCAGCTCTCTTCTGTAGACCAGGGCTAAGGATATGACTTTCTAGTGTTGTCATGAACAATGAAGCTAGAGACCATGGTGCAACGACCAGAGGCCCAGCTACATGGCAAGTAAATGGGAGTTGTTACTGTTATGAACAAGATTAATGTTGTGACTTTATATCATAGTGACTAACTTCCTGGACCTTATTGTCCCTCAGATTCTCATTTGTCAAATGATTCTGACAGCATCCACATGTGGGATGACCATGAGGATTGAAGGTGCTAATGCACC
The DNA here is from genome assembly GCF_000276665.1 of Chinchilla lanigera. Lineage (NCBI taxonomy): Eukaryota > Metazoa > Chordata > Mammalia > Rodentia > Chinchillidae > Chinchilla > Chinchilla lanigera. The sequence continues at coordinate 15,450,219 of NW_004955437.1, read as the reverse complement.
TTCCAATGGAAGTGCAAAGAAGAGCATGCTTGGTGATCGCTAAGGTATCAGCTTTTGCTCTACGGTTCATATTGGAAAAAGTCCTATTGGCACTGCAGTAGGATGTCAGGATGGGTGTATCTTTTGGATGTGATTACAAGTTGAAGCCCTTCAACAGAGAACTTGGTGGTAGAAAACTGGGGTGTATGCACTAGGGTGCTGGCCTGAAGAGTGCAAATTTTGGAGTAGAATGGCACTGGAGGATTTGGAGAGTGGTTTTCATTTAGAAGGGGAAGGAGAGGAAGGAGCACCCTGTATTATGTTGGGGAGTTTATGGTTGCAATCCTTCTGGGATGCATCTCTGTCTCTGACACATTGGCTTTCACTGGATAGCTGTCCTGCCCCATCAGAAAGCCATCTGTGCCTCTATTGCTAGTACCGTCACTGAGGTCACAGGGCTCAGAATGAGGGTCAGGCCTTCCTGTGGTCAGCTGGGGTATCCCAGAGGAGAGAGCTATCTTGGGGTAAGGCTAAGCTAGTGGGGCACCACAAGCAGAGAAAGAAACAGGCTGCACTGTGAACAGTGAGCTTCTTTGCTGGCTCTGTGGGTTGTCAGTGAGCTGGGATTTAGCCTTTTCCCATAACAGCTCCCCAGAGAACACTGCAGAAAAGGGGACAGAATGACACAGCAAAGGCATTTGGAATAATTGGCCCTCTTCTCACTGTGCCACAAGCTGAGGTTTAGAGAGCAAAGGCATGAAAAGAAAAGATTCCATCTGGATAGAGATAACAACCAAGAACAGTCAGGGCTAACAAGGAGCTCCAGCCTTCAAGGGCAAAGCTGTGCAGGTGTATAGCTCACATTTCTGCAGGGCAGACTGGCTCTCTTCCTCTGCCCACCAAACCTTGCTGTCCCCAGCCCCACCCACGCAGATCTCCTCTCCTCTCCCTGGGCACAATAAGGTACTACATGGAGATGAAATCACTTATATCACAATCAGAACACTTTCTATTTGTGTCACTTCTCTACGATTGTCCACCGTGGCTGTCTCTTTTAACTGCAAGTCTAATGCTGCCATTCACTAAGCAGACCAGACTGCCCACTCCACAGTTTCCTCTATGGCCCTTGGTCCAGCTAAAACCCTGAAGGCAGACTCTTCTCTCGTCCTTGTCCTCTTGTGTGCCAGAGGATGATCCCTCTCACTCCCAAGGGTTGCAGTGAGTGCAGTCTCCGCATGGGAGAGAGACATCCAGCTCAGTGACAGCTGAGTGCCCGCCGCTACTTCTTTATCATATTGTGACAAATCAGGGATGGACTGAAAGAAGCTGACTGAGAAATTGATTTTTACCCTGTCTTGACTTCCACAATCCCTGAAGTTTCTGCACTCTCCTGTTTCTTCCTCAAGGTGCCTGTTGCTATAGGAACCTAGCAGGTTGATCTAATTGTCTCTATTGGGATGCAGACACCTTTCGGTGTTTCCCATGCTGAGGAAGAGTTAGTCAAAAGGTTTTTCTGGTCATTTTGCATCTTGACAATGCTGCCAACAGGCAGTCAGTCTTTCTACGCAGAGCTGTAGCTTACAGTGCTGGTCCCCGCCTTGGGATTAACACCAGCAGGGAGAGACAAACACTAGTGCTTCATAGCAGCACTGCAACGCAACTCAGGGCACTCGCGGTCATTTTTTAAAGACAAGCCAAGAAGATAGAGTACGTTATGAAAAAGTTAAATAAAAATATTTAGAACCAAAATATTTTCCAATACTTATTGAGCAGCACTATCATAAAGCTCTAGGTCACAACCTTTAATATTCAGAATGGAATTTGAAACTTCTCCCAGTTGTGGTGGAAATTTACATAGGAAGCCTTTGTAGACTGGTTTGGGAAGGATCCTGGCAGCAATCACTGGGAATGTTAGTGGCTCCATGATCATCAGTATGTTGACTCTGACAAGGTCTCCCTGGGCCTTTTGGTCCAACAACTGACTGTTAACTGCTTTCACAGCCTAAGCAAACTTGACTGAATGGCTTCTAGAATGGGGCAGATCACCAAATTCTTAACTTGTTCTTTATCAATGCATATATTTTCTCTTCAAAGAATGCTTTAATTTCCTATTACCTATTTGTTTGTATTTTCATGAGGAGAGAGGAGAGACAAAATATGAGAAACTTGTATGCCTCCTTCCTAAGTGAGTAGATATTCACTAACCTCAAGCAGGAAGATAAAATTTGGGGTCAAGTTGAACATAAGGGAGGAAAGTGTTCATTCTACTTAGAAACAGGTAATGCAGAACTTCCAGCTATAAAAATAGAGGTAATCATGATACCTTTGCCATTGTCAAATATTATTACTCATCTATGGTCAAGTCTCAATTATCAATGAGTGGGGACTGTGTGCCCCAAGTTCAGGATAAACCCCCAAATTCCACCTCATATTATAGTCTGTTCCCACTCCAGTCCCATCACAGTATCATCTCATCAGAGCACTAACACATTGTATATAAAATGCATTTTGGCTTTACTTCTATCTGCCCAATCTCTGGTTGGGATTGAACAAATGTCTGAAAGGCAGGCAGTAGGAGCAACTTGAGTAATACATGACTGAGTCATCAGCCCCCAGATAACTGGGCATGGGCTCTCGAGTTGATTCACACAGCTGAACGGTTTTAACTTGGAATCATACTGATCAAACATAAAGGTGAGCTTTATGCTTTTGCCATTAACAACCCTCCTGGTTTAAATAAAAGGAGGGTAAAATATTAACAGAGAAGCTGGTTTGCCAAATGGAATAGCTATAAATGTTTTCCAGAAAAGTTTATCAACTGGCGTCATCACTTGATTTGGTAGGTCTCCTCAAAATAAACACAGAGATGTGGACAGACCGATGGGGGCTGGGCTGGGTGGTGGTGATGTGGGTGGGGGGAGCTGGGTTTCTGATGGGAAAATGCTTTTGGACTTGGAGCAAGGTACCAAGGTGGGCAGGGAGGCCACGTGCAGATTGGAAGGCAAGCCAGATGGAGAGAATCCCCCACAAATTACCCAGCCCCAAACCCAAGAACACCAAAACAAACTCTAAGGAGTCTAGCCATAGCAGCAGCACAGCCTCATTGCGCTGAGCAATTGAGAAAGTGAAGAAAGAAAGAGAAGAAGGAAAAAGAAAGGAAGGGGTGGTGGTGGAGGAGAGGGAAGCAAAACAAAATAAATAAAACCACAAACAGAACAATATAAATAAAAATAAACAAACCAATAACAGAATAAAATTTGTAACTCCTTTTTTTTTTAATTTCACAAAAGTTTTCACAAGGACAACGTTATAGAAGAAAACCCCCAGCAGTGGCTAGGTCATGCAGAACCATTAATTGTCATACCTTGGCCCATTCTATTCATCCTTGTTGCACTTTAGAGAGAGAAGTAAGCTATGTGAGTTTTACAATGCTTTTAAACTGTCATATTTCCTGTTGAGCACTTTAACTGGCACATTCTTATAGTTATAAATGTTCTGAGGGCATAACTTTATAACCTCCTTTGCAAAGAATGCATGAAGAGCTCTTCATGATCCAAAACTAGGGGATATGTATATATAGTTATATATATATAGTTATATATAAAGAAATAGTTGTACATAATATATAAATCAAAATATATAGGAACAAAAATAATTTGAAAAAAGTCTTCCATTCATAGGGCTTTTTACATGTATACAATTGTTCCCCCACCCCATTACTGGTTGGAATACTGCACTGCCCCTGTCTTTGGTGCGGTTGGGGGGTGGGGGGGGAGAAGGAGGTTCTGACTGAGCCTCAGCATTTTGTCAGTAAAAGTGCTTGTCAATCACACAGCAAGCAAATCTCCAAAACTATCATGCTGGAGGGGACAGGGGATCCAAAATCTAAACCCCAAACATTCACCATAAAAACACCCTTTTAGAGATGGTACAGTTATGACTTTTTTTTTACCTCCTCCTTTCCATCCCTATTCTATTCAATGGAATTGTTTTTTAAGTAAACATCTCGTGTGCGTTGACACCAGATCAGGGCTAGTGGCTAGTCAAGAATTTAATTATGGTAGAGTTGGCCAACTTTTAAGAACTATTGCATCACTTAAAGCATGATTTGCATTTGTGAAACATCTGACAACTATATGTTGAAACAAGGGTATTGTTCTCCCATGCTTACTGACTTTAAAAAAGGAAGAAAACAAGAGAAACAAATAATTATACCAAAATGTGTTTCGCTCACTGCTGGACTCTCCTTATTCTCCATCTTGTAAGGACAAGGAGCAGCTCTCTATTACTGTCACTCAGCAGCCCAACAGTCTGGCTGTTAAAGAAACGGAGGAGGAATTCCTTTGCTTTCTGCTTTGGGACAGGGCATAATGCAGCCATGCCGACAATTTAAGGTGGTCACTGGCTTTTGTCTTTGTTGAGTCAAGTGTGGCTTGATCCTCCTACATCCTGATTTATTTAGTATGTTGGCTCCTACAAAAACATCTGGTGTAGGGTTTACCTCCCTCTCCCTCTGCCATCATCCCAGCCCTTGCTCCTGCCTGGCATTGGGGCCCCGCTAATCAAACAAAGGGGAGTAAAAAGGTCCCCTGAGAATGCATGGAAAAATACTTGCTCTTTCCCGAGCATTATTTATTCTGTACATAAGGAAAGTAATTCACCTTTTAAAAGATGTAAAAGTCCCAGGAAGGCAGTTTTTACTGACTTATATCTGATATTTATGATACATATGGCTTTTCATCCCAAATGTCAAAAGTGAAAGAAAAAAAGCTATTCATATGGCAGCAAAAGGAGACAGAATAACGATTTAATATGCAATCAAACTTCTCTTCACTTAAATGAAATGACTGGAATTTGATACATCCACCAGTAGAATACTATTCCTTCCTCTATATTAAGGTTAGAAATGTTTACATGAGTTCCAAAAGGAAGTGAGCTCTGAGACAAAAGGTCTTGGTGGGTAACTGAAAATATCTCTGATGCTTTCTTACTACAAGCAGGTGCTTAATAATCATCTACACAAACCATGAAAGCTTTTCAAATGCTTTGCCATCCTTTCACCGAGAGAATGGAAACGATCAATACGTTTTCATTGCTTTTTGGTTGCTTGCTTCAAATAAATGTGTGCTGTTATTGTGTGTGTATTTAAAAAGAGAGAGAGAGAAGAAAGAAAAACAAACAAAAACATCAAAACCCAAAGCACCCCGATAATCCTGATAAATCAGAACAAACTTTTCTTGTACATTAAATAAACTTGCTTTGCCTAACTGACATTGATCACAAGTGCTCCTTTCTAATCTGTGAACTCATTCCTGCAGTGAGCTATTTATGTCTGGAGCATGCCTTTAGGTTATTTTTCCCCTAGACTCATAAATAACTTTTGGTCCGTCTGCTTATTTGCTGTTGTGCTCAAGGGTTTTATGGTGGTGAAATAAAAATGACAACCACATGCACACTATCATACATATGCAAATATGTGTAAAAAAAGGCAGGGAGGACTACAGGGGAGAACAAGGAAAGTTACTTTGTTGGAAACACCAACTGGGAGAATGAGTGGCAGATACAGTTTCACACACGGTGGCGGTGGAGACACATATCAAAGCCGCTCTTCCTGCACGTACTTCTGTTTGTCCCGGGACTCCCTGGACTTGGGCCGGTTCTGCCGGTTTGCTGTGGATGGGATGGAGTGAACGGAGGAGCTCTTCTTGCTGGAGGACTGTGACGAGTGGGAGGAATGGGACAGGCTGGCCCGGGACTGGCCGGCGTTGTGGTCAAACTGCATTAAGCAGAAGATCAGGTCCGTCGGCACAAGCTCAAATTCGTAGGGGGGGTTGGTGATGACATACCTAGACAGGAAAGCAAAGATGTTACAGCCTGAGGGTCAGCGGGAGGAGAATTCAATCCATCAGAGGATCTGAAAGATGCACTTCTGGTGGCCCAGGCCCCTCAAATTTTCTTGCAAGTTAACAAACCCCTCCTCTGATTAACTCCACAGAAGAGGCCAGCCATGAGCCCGCAGGGCCAAACTGGAGCCAGTAATGGGAAAATCAAACTGTGTTCCTATGGATCCTAAAGACCCATTCAAACATCAAGTGCAATTCCAATTCTAAGTCACCCAACTGCAGGCAATTTCAGGAATGCACTGCAGCTTTCATTGTAGAATTTTTTTTTTCATACCAGTGAAGTCAGACTAATAGGAGTATTTTTTTAAAAACACCCCAGGTGATTCTAATATGCACAGCTGAGAAATACATACCTCTTTAGCAATGTTTCCTGCGGTAAATTATGTAAGCTTATTGATTTGGGTAATTCTAGGATGTACTCAATTTTTTGCCTGCTATGAATGTATTTTAATGCATATTAGAAAAATATAAGTCGCACACCTAAACTGTTTCTGTCTAAAGTGATAATATATGGTTTTCTTAAAAGTAAACATATAAAAGTGAAATGGTAAGTCAATTAAAAATATATTAAGTAGAAATACAGGATTCCAAGACACAGCAAAGGGATCATTTTACTTAAACACTGGTGATGGAAAATATCTATTAGGTACCAACAAAGGCAATCCTAGTAGCTGGAGTTTGGGGGAGATGCTACTAATCCAACTTTCGGAATTGGGTGATGAAATATTTTCACAAAACTCAAATTCTTCCCACAGTGTCTTCACATGCATGATTAGTAATTAAATAAAACATTTCTCATAACTTCCAAACTCAGTGTCAGATTTAATGTAGACAGAGTAATCTGCATGTTAAGAGCATGTAATAGTCCTTTGCTTTTACGGCAGGGGGCAAGAGAGGATGTGAATATTCCTGCACTTGGGTGGGGCCACAGAGTGGCTAGGAACACTTACCTCTTCGTGCATTGGCTGGGGGTGCTGAGGTGGGCATCTCTTAGCCGGTAAATTCCAAAACAAAGCATATTATACGTTTTTAGAGCTTTGCAGAATAGATCACCATAACAACCACCATCCTGGGAGACAACAAAAGAACAGAGAGAAACATCATTTTTATTTGCCTGGAAGTAGAGGTCCAAGGGGAAAAGAGCTTTTGCATAAAAGCTTGTTTTGTTATCTTCTGAGTTGGAGGGTCTGTGCCAGGTGTCTGCAGTTGAAGAAGTCAACGTGGTTCACACCTACACTCAATATGGGTGATTTTAAGATGAGAGAACCATGAGGGTTTCCTCTGGTGGTGTTGCTCCATTTTCCAAGAGATCCCTAAGGAGATGATGCCTTCCCCTCGCTTGAGACAAGGATGTAAAACTTGATGGTCTCAGATGTAGGCTTAGCTGAGGAGAAGAAACCAGCCCTGCAAAACAGTGATTATGTTTTGCCCAGCTCAACTGTGGTGACTGTGATCAGATCCTGTTGTCAAAATGGCCTGAGTGATAATGAAAGTCACTGCAAGGAGGAAAGACCCCACCAGGTTCTATGGTGAAAGACTCCTTCAGGTAAGTACTGTGTGAAAAGAACAATTTGCAGACCTCAGTCATGCAAGCGGGGAGAGGATGTGTTTCCCAAGGAGCTGGGGGTCTGCAGGTGGAATAACTGGGATTCACAGTTCTAATCAATTCACAGCCACCTTCTGGGGGTCTGGGACCTGACTCAGAAACTGAATGCCAAGGGACTCGGAAGCACAAGCATCAGACAGCCAGGTGGCCCCAGGTGGGCATTATTATAGCAAGAGAAATGCAGAATGACCTCATTGGAAATAAAGGGAATATTTTTGTCCTTCCTATCGCTGGACTTTCCATATGGGCATTTATTACCACTCAAATGGAGCCAAATCTTACATCATTTAAAGCCTTCATTCTATTCAAGTGTATCAGAAAGTGATAAGTAAAGAGCCATTAGTTGCAAAAAATGTCTTTCACAAAAACCTAGTCTAACATAGGACCCAGCCCACAACTAAATGGAAATATGGTGCAAGTATGTATGAGTGTTTCAGAAAAAAATAGCGTGACATCCTTTCCCCAGCTCCTTTCTCACTATTTGACTTTCTGGTCCATCTTAGGTAGGTTCCTAAGACTCCCGGCTCCAACCTTTAAACACATTCCTGTAGTTAGGCAGGGAATAAGGGTCAAGGCTGCATATGTCTAGTGAAAAGCCTAACCCTGGCTGGTGCAGAGAACCCCAGGGAAGATGCTGGTCACCTCTGTCAGAGGGTAGGCCTAGGAGAGGTGACCGGGTACAGCCCAAGGAAGTGTATGACCTACACTTTAGATTAGAGGCATTAAAGGGTCCACCTGAAAGGCTGTTAGGCCAGGAGTTCAGGATGCACATGAAAGCGCTGGTGCTATGACAACCACTAATGCTTGGGTCAGACTCACACTCAAGCACTCAGACTTCAGCATCCCTGTGAGGCATTCATGTAGACTCAGGACCAAGCAGCCCTGAGTGTGCCAGGAACCTGTGGGAACATTTCACAACCTGAGCATGCTTTGACATCACCTGCTGTGCTCCCTTTTAGGGAAGAATATTTCTGATGAAAATAACAAGCAGCAACAAGATCCAGGGGCTCTGAAGCCAGTATAGCTTGGTGCAAACCCCCAAGACGGCCAGTCCTCAGTTTCTCTGAGCCTCAGCTGCCTTAGCATGGGTGGTAGCTGAACCTGCATCGCAGGCAGGGTTGCCATGCGGATTAAAATGAATTCCCTTGCATAATGCACAGTGCCTGATGAACAGTAAGCCATAAAGATCGCTGCTCTAGTTATTTATAATAGAAGAGAAGAACATGGTCACCATCACTGGCCACCATCTGACATGAAGTTCATTGGTCTGATCTTTCCCTGAACACTAGGCTCAGGCATCTGGTGGGCTGTGGACTCACCCCCAAGTCTGCAAAGGGCCCATCCAGCAGAGCTAACTGGGCCACGCGGCAGCGGTCCCTGTTGGCCAGGGTCTGTGGGGTGCTGTAGCCTCCTCGAAGCGCATTCTCCTCAGCAATCAGAGCCTCGAGCTCCGGGGTGGCTCCTCCAGTCACCAAGGTCCGTATTAGGGTGAGGATATTGTCATTAAAGTATGTCTGTGGAGAGAGAGGAAGAACCTCCTTAAGCAAACACCCTAAAGTAACGACAGCCGACATCCAAATTACAACTTTTCTTGGTATCTCCTGTTTAAAGTTCTGGCCTGTCTCTTCAAATAATTTTATGTGGGAAGTGAAAAGACAGCAGCCTCCAATTATTCCATTCTTTTCTCTCCTGCTTGACTCTACCATGACTTTAAAAAACCAATTCAGAGGATTTTTATTAAAGGGCTAAAGTCTGAATAAATGGTGTTCAGCATACCTGGTGTTGCTTGAGATGCAAATACTGCCTCACTCCTGCAAATCTGCATGCCTACTGTGGGGATTTGGACGTGTATAATGATATACACCCCACCCAGGCTGGTATGCAAGCAGGTCTGCCTCTGAGGGCTTGTCACCCATGTCCCTAAATGGCAAAACTTCTTTCTGTGTAGGAATGAGATCCCAAGAGAATCATTACTGTCAAACACTCAGCAATTTATCATATGCTTTGATAACGTCTAACCCAGAAGTCCCCATGAAGAAATAAGTCAAATAAATTTATGATGAGGTGAGTGTCCTGGTGGTGTACTTTGGGTTTTTCTTTTGATTTGGTTTTGTTTTGTTTTAGAATACCCTCAGTAGTCTGAGGGTATTGCTTTTTAAAGAAATTTCCCTCTAAGTGTACATTTGTCTCACATCTGAAACATAACAAGTCTGTCGGGGAGAAAACAATGGGGATTTTAAATAATTAATAGGATGTCAAATAAAAGAGCTTTAAAAGATATTTGTCATTTAAGCTAATTTGAGAAAAATCTCAGCTAAAGGTGTTGCATTCCATTTTCCTGTGTAAGAAGAAAGCAAACAGGATAAGTCACATCAAACTAAATCTTGCCTGTAGCTTTTGAGACTCCAAGTCTTTTGGGAGCAGGTAAGAAAAGACAGATGCATTTTTTCTTCAGCAATTTCTTAGAGTTTACTCCACAAAGCATAGTAGGGAACAAACCAGGTAAGGAGGAGTTCTTGTCCCTGCTTTGTCATCACTAGCTCTGTGTCTTGGGGACAACTGCCTAATCACTCTGGGCTTAGATGTTCTCATCAGTAAAATAAGCATGGTCAATTAAGATCAAATTTATATGCAAAGAGTTCCAGGAGGACTTCTGAGTTAAGATGATTGTTGCTGGTAGGCTGGATTCACACCTTTCATTGAAACACTCACCAAAATACCCAAAGTAATAGGAAAGTCCAGTTGCAAAAGAAATTAGGAATGTTATTCATAGCTTGTCAGGGTCTAAGGAAAAGTTATACTCAGAATCCAGCTGTGCCCTGAGGCAGGAAAGCAGAACAAACACATCTAAAGTAAGAAATGCATCCAGAGAAGTTAAGGGATCTTGGGTCACACTGGGATTCATACTGCCTTCACTTCTCAGAGCTGAGTGGTTTGGAAAGTTATTGAACACCTTTGTGCCTCAGTCTCATGATCTGTAAAATGGAATAAAAGAGTGGCTCAATGCTTTGCGCACAAGCAGAACTGATATTCATCTCTGGTCTAAGGTTAGAGCCATGGGATCATTGTTAGTAAAAGGAAAGTCAATCTCATTCCCAACCTTTTCTTGACTCTCTTCTATTATGGTTTTTGGTGGAGGGGCCTGAGGGCCAATCAAGACCATTTTGTTTCACCCTTGAATTTGTGCATCCAAGTCTACCTCCACTCTTGGGCTCCGTCTAGACTCAGGAACTGTGCGGCAAAGGTCATTGAGGACTGCATCCTGGGAGGAGACCACAGGAAGAGGATCCACTGGAGTGGTACTGCAGTCGAGGTTAGTTAAGGACACCTGCAATAGCCATTTCCCAAACTTTCCTGGGATAAACAAATGCTCTTCCTACAATCAGACACCCATTATTGGAAGAAGGAGACACTTCTGAGCTCTGTGTATCACACTAAGTAAGTAAAAGCTGGATGTAGACCTTTGAAAAAGCCCTTTGTGCTACAAATTAGTATTCTAGATCAAGACTGGTGGGGATGGTTCAAACCAACATAAGGTAGATGGCAAAACCCTCACAACCTCGTATACTGAACATCTGACCTCTCTGTGTTCAGAGGGAGGGCGAGAGCGAGGGAGAGAGAGAGGGACAGGAAGAGGAGGAGTGAGCAAGAGAGAAAATGAGAATATTTTCCAAAAGGAACCATTGTGTTTAATTTATAAAAGAAAAGCATTCTTTTGACTGGATAAATAGTTATTGAAAGAAGTAAAAATTTTGAGAGAATTTATTTTGAAATCAAAATAAAAATTTAAAAAACAGAGAATAAACAAAAAGAAGTAAAATATAAAATGATAAAGCTGACATGATACATCTCATCTAATTCTTTTCTAATATAAAAAGTTGGAATTAAAACAGATATAAGACATAGTTAAAATCATTCAATATCCTGTCATGATAAACACACTCAACAAACGAGGAATAGAACTTTTCCATCTTATAAAGGGCATGCATGAACAATCCACAGTTAACACATTGTATTTACGGAAGAAAGAACAGATTTTTTTCTCTAAAGTCAAAAATAAGACAAAGAATTTGGGAGGAAGGGGAGAGGAAGGAAAAATAAAAAGAATTAAGATGTAATATATACATGTATACTCCATGATGAATGTATTCATTATGTATTGCAAACACACACTAACAAAAGAAGTTTTTTTAAAGTCAAAGAATCTGCTGTCATGATTTCTCCTCAGTGATGTGCTGGAGGTTCTAGTCAGTGCTAGAAAGAAATAAAGGGTATTCACACTGGAAAAGAAAAAATAAAATGTTTTTATCCATAGATGACGTGATATTGAGTACAGAGAAGCCTAAGAGACCCATTAAAAATATTATAGATAAAATAGAGTTCATCTAGACAGTAGAGTATAAAATAATATACAAAAATCACATTCACAATAAACAATGTGAGAATAGAGTTAAGAAAACAATTCTAATTACAGCAGCATCAAAAAGTATAAAATAATTCAAAATAAATTTATCCAATAAAATGAAACTGGTGTACTAAAAACTATAAAATATTATTGATAAAAGTTAAAGATCTAAATAAATTGAAAGGTGTCCTATGTTCATGGATTAGAAGCTATAGTATTATTAAAATGGGAATAATCCACAAACAATGTACAGAATCAATGTAATTATTATCAAAATCCCAGAGATCATTCTTTAAAGAAAGCGTAATACGATACCATGGAATTGCAAGTGGTACATAGCAGCTAAAGCAATCATATAAGAAACAAAAGCAACATTAAAAAGTTGGAAGAGGGGCTGGGGATTTAGCTCAGCGGCAAAGCGCCTGCCTGGCAAGCGCAAGGTCGTGAGTTCGGTTCCTGGTACCGGAGAAAAACAAAAAAAAACAAACAAACAACAAAAAAAAAAGTTGGAAGAAGCCAAGTGCAACGATGCACACCTGGAACACCAGCACTTTGGGAGACTGAGGCAGAAGGATCGCAACTTTGAGTCCTGCCTAAGCAACTTAGAGAGATCCTGTCTCAAAAATAAAGTATATAAAAGGACTAGGAATGTAGCTCAGTGTGAAGGTCCTGGGTTCAATCCTTGGTACTGAAAGAAAAATGTTGGAAGATTCACAATTTGTGATTTCAAAATATACTACAAAAGTTACAGTAATAAAGACAACAGAGTGTTAGCATGAAGACAGGCATAAGAAAAATGAAATAGAATTGAAAGTCCAGAACTAAACTCATACAGTTATAGAAAACTGATTTTCAATGAGGATGCCAAGACACTCCAATGGAAAAGGAACATAGTCTCTTAAACAAATGATATTATAACAACTGAGGATCCATCTGCAGAAGAATGAAGTTGGCTTTATGTCTCCAGCCACACACAAAATATAACTCAAAATAATTTAAATACCTAAACATAACATCAAAAGCTATACAATTCTTAGGCAAGAAATAGCAAATCTTTATGACCATTGACAATAGTTTCTTAGATAATACACCAAAGCATATGCTACAAAGAAGCATAGGTAAACTAGACTTCATGAAAACTTCAAAAATATATACCTTGAAGGACAGTATGAACTGAGAAGATAACCTACAGAATGAGAGCAAATTTTTGCAATTCATATTTTCACAAAGTTCTGATATCCACTATTAAAAGTCTTCTTATAACCCAACAACAACAACAACAACAACAACAAATCTGATTTTAGAAATGGGCAAAGACTTGAATAAACTTTTCTCCAGAACAAATATATAAATGGACAACTGACATGAAAATTCATGAAGGAAATGCAAATCCAAACCTAAATAGTATAACACTGTACATTCACTATTTGGCTGTTAAAAGAATGAACATAATGGGAAGAGCTGGAGGGAATGTGGAGAAACTGGAACCCCTTTACACTGTTGGTGGGTATATAAAATGATGAAATCAAATTGGCAAATAGTCTGGCAGTTTCTCATGTAGTTACATTCTGAGTTATCATATGACCCAGCAACCCCATTATACGCTAAAGAGAAATGAAAACACATGTGGACACAAAAACTTGTACAGGGATGTTGATAACAGCACTATACATGACAGTCAAAAGGTAGAAACAAAATGTCAGCTCATGAATGCATCAAGATGTTATACCCATGCAATGAATACTATTTGGCCGTGAAAAGAAATTACATGCTGATACACACTACAACATGGATGAATCCTGAAGACATTACAATAGGTGAGATTCTATTTCTAGGAAAGTTCTAAAAAAAGGCAAATCTAGAGAGATAAGTAGTAGAGTAGTGGTTGTTTAGGGTTGAGTGGGCTTCTTTTTGAAAAGGTGAGAATACAATAAAATTTATTATGGAGATAGATGCTATAAAATTAACTGTGAAGATGGTTGCATGTATACTAAAAACCACTACGTTGCATGGTCTGTTAATATATCAAAAGATATTTTTAAAAAGAAATGGTTTAAAGAATAAAATGGAGTGTAATGGCTAAATTTTTAATAGTGAAGTAGCAGGAAGTTGTGGAGATGAAAAACACATGCACAAATACATGTACTGAGAAACACATAAACAGTGACACTGAAGTAAAATTAAATAGTTCTAAATAATTTAGAGAATAGTATACCGATTTTACTTTTTTGTAAAGAGTCTGATAGTGAAGAAAAAAACCAGAGGTCACACTGATAAATGGTTAAGTGCTCACAAGTTAAAGTTGTAGAGAAACTTCTGGAAGGTAAAAATAAAGAAACAAACAGAGGAACAAAACTTTTCCTGAGGTGGAAAGTGAACCTAGGAAGTAGATCAAAGAGGTCACCAAGCGAGTGTAGCTGGCACCTGGACCTGCATCAGGTGAATATTCAGATTTGAAATATTAAATGAAGAAGGAAAGTAACCTAAAATAATGCTGTACTAAAAAAAAAAAAAAAAAGTACAAAGTCAGGCTAGCCTCAGGCTTCTCTAGAAAGCATAAGAGGAATGTTAACTGAGTTTGAAAGGACGCCTTGATTCCAAGAATTCCACATACAGCTAAACTGCCAATCACTTGTGAAGGCAACAGAAATATTTTGAATCTTTGAGTATTTAAAAATTTATTGACCTTCTTTAAAAATATGTGCAAAACTGGTTTACTTCAAGATGGTTTAACGCTTTTAATTTAAAAACAAACTAATGTTGTTTAAAAATAATAGGGAAAGATGTTAAAAATATGGAACTTTAAAACTGCTATAATGCATTATTTAGAAACCCAGATACAAATGTCAAAATTAACTATTAAAAGAAAAAATATATGACATAAAATTATCTATTAGTGTTGTATTATTTAAATAAATTTTCAAATTCAAATAATAGATAGGAAGGAGGACATGGAAACAAAACATGGAAATTGTCTAATCTAATCTAATTACATATGGATGAATTGAGCACTGACAGATTTTTCTGGATAGTAATACTTAGAAAATATAGTTTTAAGGGCGAGGGATATAGCTCAGTGGCTTAAGCACTTGCTTGGCAAGCCTAAAGTCATGAGTTTAATTCCTGGTACCAAAAAACAAACAAACAAACAAAAAGAAAATATTGTTTTGAATATACTCATAGAGGAGATCTTAACAATTAACTATTAAAAACAATGCAAAATTTACTATAACTAAATAAAATAAGCATACAAAATATAGTCTATATGCCAAAAGGTAGATAATAAATGAAACAATTATTATAGGAGCATGTAAAAAGCATAATCCTTGCCTACAATTTTAGTTCCTTGAGACAGCGAGGCAGGACTGCAAGTTCAAATCCAGCCTGGGAAACTTAGCAACCCATTGTTTTAAAAGTAAATTTAAAAAGGTTGGGCATGTAGCTTAGTGGTAGAGTACTTTCCCAGTATGTGGTACAAGATACCACACAGTGGGAGCAGGGAAGTATAATCATAATACAAGATTACATATAGCATTATTGTATATGTAATTTAACTAAACATAAATGAGCTAAATAATCTTATAAAATGGCAAAGGCTCTTAGATATTAAGAACCAAAATCCAAGCAAACTTTGATATCTTTACAAGAGACAAATAAAATAGCAAAATATTATTTCAAGCAACATTTAAATATTATAGTGAGTTAATTTGATAACACCTGACACATACAATAAATCATAACTTTATGGGTGAAATGTAGTAGAAGCAAATGTAAATATCCAACACTTCAAAGATTTTTAAAAAATGTATCCTAAGTAACTAGTAGGTAAAAATAGAAATCAAATTTAGGATAGTGACTATAAGTTAAAGAATATTTGGAAATGACATATAAAAATGATGTGGATTGAGGCTGAAACTGGAAAGACAGAATAAGAGCCTTAAATGCTGTTAGTATTAAATTCAAGCTCCGCCTGGGTTATTCAGTGACTTAATAAGATCTTATCTTAAAATAAAAAGGTATGGGAATGTAGCAAAAACCTGGTTCAGTCCCCAGTAATGCAAAACAAAAAACAAAACTGAAAATCAAGTTAAATATAAGGAACTATAGTAAATAAGGCTAACCATTAAAACTGTTTTTATTCTTTTGTAAGAAATGTAAGATGAAAATTTAAAGCATCAGTAAAATAACAAGAGGATATTTAGAAAACTGATAAATCCAAGAAAAAAATTCTTGAGAAAAATAAAATCAATGATAATTGTAACTGAAAAAAAATACATAAAACCAGAAGAATAATATAATGTCAGATATGTAAGAGATTAATACTACTATTTTAGAAGGTCTCTTGAATGTCATGGTCATTGGACATTGGGATAAATTGGCATTTATTTTAAAGCAAAACCAAAGTAATAATAATAGATAAAAAGATAGAGAATATTATTAGAAAGACAGTAAGATTCCATGTCCTTTAAACTAGATATTACAATGTTATTTTTCTTAATAAAAATTTCAGGTTTAACGTATGCTTAATTATAGGTGCAAGGGGGCTTTCAAAAGTTAGATACAGATGGAGATATAGCTCAGCAGCACAGCACTGGCCTGGCAAGCACAAGGCCCTGAGTTCAATCCCTGGTACCAAAAAAAAAAAAAAAAAGAAAAAAACCTCCATAAAAAGCTAGATACAATTATATTAAATTTCCTTTGGAAAGAGCCTTAGGACATTCTTCTCCCAGGTATTATGACAAGTGTGTGTGTGTGTGTGTGTGTGTGTGCGTGTGTGGTCCTAGTGATAGAACCCAGGACCTTCACACTGAACTATATTCCCAACCCTTCTAATTTTGTGCAAGACGGTCTCACTAAGTTGCACATGAGGCACTTGAACTTGTAATCTTCTTGCTTCAGCCTCCCAAGGATTAGAATTATAGGCATGTGCTGCAATAAACTTTGAAGATTTCTTAACTAAATGCTGTAGGTAATATTAAAAATTAGACAATCAATCAACCCGAATTTAGTTACAAGTACATAGATTAGCATTAGTTACAAGTTCTTAGAACAGAAATTCCCAAATGCAGCCCTTGGGCCAAAGCAGGACCTACTATCTGTTTGGTTTGTTTAAATAAAGTTTTATTGAGGCCTATACCTGCCCATTTGTCCACTTCCATCTGACTGCTTTGTTGCTGCAATGGGAAATGTGAATACTTGAGATTGAGACTGTGTGGTTCTCAAGAGCCAAAAAATTTATCATCTGGCTGTTTAGAGAAAGGGGTAACTGATCCATGCCTTATTATGATAAGGAAAGCATCACATAAAAGAGGTGAGAAAAGATGTTTGTTCAGCAAAAGATTTGAAGGGAGCTGGATCTCTGGAAAAGCTTCTTTTCCCAACAGCCTTAAACTGATTAAATAAATGATTCACTCACATGACTTAAATTGTTTAGACATTGTTTCAGAGAGTAATAGTTTGGTAAGAGTTGTATAATATTAAAATGTTTTAAAAGTAGGATAAAAAACACTTATGGTTCAAACATGCATACCTGAAGTGATTGCTAGATCCAGATTTATGTAAGAATACTTGTATTTAAAGCATCAGTAAAATAGCAAGAGGATATTTAGAAAATTGATAAATCCAAGAAAAAATTTCTTGAGAAAAATAAAACCAATGATAATTTTAAATACCTCACTTAGTAGTTAACATTTACTGACAGAATTTTGATAGAGTTTCCCTCTTTAAATTCACTTATTTATGGGGACTGGGGAATTAGTTCAGCAGCACAACACCCGCCTGGCAAGTACGAGGTCATGAGTTCGATTCCTGGTACCAGAAAAGAACCAAAAATAAATAAAGAAATAAAATAAAGTCACTTATTAATATATTTTCTACTGTGAAAATATATTTCCATTTAATTTACTTTTTAAAAAGAAAGCAGTACTATAAAATAGTTACACACAAAAATGTGGTCACTACCTCATGAAAATACACCTACACATTTAATCTCAATATACAGCACTTGATAGTTCTGTTCTGTAGCAAGCACTCTTTAAGGATAAAAAAGAATTCCCAAATGAAAATAGGCACGTACACAACTAGAAACAAATTAAAGATGTGCATGCTTAAACACTGTCATAAACACAATTAAAGGGCCTCCTAGGGAAAATGACAATCAGCACCCGCCAGAGTGCATGAGATAGCATTTACACACTAGTAATCTCAGTGTGCATGGCTACAATTGTTTCTGATCAATAAGAATAACAGATAATCAGACACAATAAATGAGAAATTTTTAAATGGATTTGTTAAAAACCAAGTCAGGTCACCTTAAGGTTGTTACTTGTTCAAAGATGTATACACACTAACATTTAGCACTGGGTGATATAGCCCCAAAGGGGACTAAAAGGTCTAAAAGGTCCAAAAGGTCCCCAAAGATCTATGTGATTAAGGTTTGGTCTCCATCTTGGAACTATCAGGAGGTTGTGGGAAATTTAAGATGTGGAGCCTAGCGGAGATCTTTACAACATAAGAAGGCAGAATACAAAAGGCATCTTTCTCTCTCTCTCTCTCTCTCTCTCTCTCTCTCTCTCTCTCTCTCTCTCTCTCTCTCTCTTTCATATCTCTCTCTTTCTCTATCTCTATCTCTATCTCTATCTCTATCTCTGTCTCTGTCTCTATCTCTATATCCCTATCCCTATCCCTATCCCTATCCCTATCCCTATCCCTATCCCTATCCCTATCCCTATCCCTATCCCTATCTCTATCCCCATGTCTGTCTCTCTGAATTTCTGTCCATGAGGTAAGCAGTTTTGCTCTACTTCTCACTACCACAACGGCTGTCTTGCCACAGGGCCAAAGCAGCAGGCCAACTCATCATGGACTGAAACCTCCATACTATAAACTAAAATGATCTCTTTACAAATTGATTAATTCAAGCATTTGTTATAGTGATAGAAAGCTCACTAAGACATAGACTTAGTTTTTATAACGAACAGTTAAAAAAATAGACTCAACAATAGAGTAATAGCTAACTGATTCTGGTACATCTGTAGAATGGAATCTCATTAAGTCCTATGGAGATTTTGCAAATCATGGTACCTAAGAACATGACTTGATGAAATGTTCTTGACAAAATGTTAACTGAAAAAGAAAGACCCAAGATATAGAGCCGATATACATATTCTATACCCATAGTCCATATTTATCTATCCCTCTGAAAGAAAATACACCAAAATATCCATCATGCTTATCTTTGGTGCTGAGACTATGAGTTGCTTAACTCTTCTTTATATATTCCTATGCTTCCAAATTTTCTGCAAGGAATAACTTTGGTAACAAAAGCATAACTCTTAAGTTCTCCATTGAGTAACCCTAGAAGGTCAACCCACAGCGTATTGCTTCATCAAATCTTTAGAATTTGACCTTATCACATTTCTCTTTCTGTGCTGAAAGGAGTTGCTCTGAAGCAGCATACACTTTCTGATGAGTCAGTCACGGATACTGACTGAGCATACACTAACATTTGGACCTTGGTTTGTCCCTGCAACTTTGCTCCATTCAAAGAGTGCTTCACTTTCAAAGTTGGCCATCAACAGGTACAGTTTGAGAGTTGGTCTCAGTGTTTTACAGGTGCCTGAAGAACTCTGGGATAGCTTACAATTCTGAGCTCAATTCTTTGCCCTTTGAGCTGATACTGTAGCCCAGATGGCTCCCCTGGATTCTTTCGTGCAAGTATCAAAGAGCAAAGCTGTGGTTGGCAAATTAATTACATTCTCTGTAATTACAGACAATAACAATGGATTTCTCTCCACAAAACACTCTTTTCTCTCTCTCTCTCTCTCTGTGTGTGTGTGTGTGTGTGTGTGTGTGTGTGTGTTGTTTTGTACTTGTGATGCTGGGGACTGGACTAAAAGACTTGCACATGTTAGGCAAGTGCTCCACCACTCAGCCACTCTTACTCCTTCCTGTTAGGCTGCCTCAACTTTCAGATGCAGAGTTCTTTGAGCACCACATATGGGCATGTATCATGGTCTCTGTGACTAGAATAATTTGGCGGAAAGATGATGCCTGTCCTGAAAATAGTGTCAAATGAGCCACACATTGGAGGGCATCAACTTCCCCACATGATTAAAACAGGGACCACTTCACAGAGCAGTTAACAGCCTGGGAATAATCACTGCTCCTGGGCTTTCTGCATAGCAAGTGGCCACTTCTGCATTAAAGTGGCTACTTCTGCATTAGGATGTTGGGACCTCCAGTGCCAATTATGGAAGACTATTCCTGTGGAAGGTGTGCTAGCCAGGACAAATCTCTCTATAGGTCACCTAACTCAGAAGGCACACATGTTTTCTGGGTTAACTGAAATGCTACCGTAGAAGAAATATGAAATCCAAGGGGAGGAATGTGGAGGTGTGATCCTTTGCTTCCTAAACTTTTGTGCCTCTGGATTTTGCCATGCTTTCTCACAGACCATATCCCTGATACCTATGCTAGAAGCTTTCTGAGGGCCAGGTCCTCCAGCCCTGGCAGGATTAGTCTCCAGCAACCTTTGCCAATGGCTATTCCTGGGTCAGATTAGTGCCAGAGACATAACCAAGCTGAGTCCCATTTAATATCTGCAACCAAGGCACCCATGTCATATAAAAAATATGGAGTCCTTTTCCACTGCTAAGGACTCCAAGCAGGATAATAAGGAGCCTTGGTTATGACTACAGACTTCAGAGTCCACTCGACATGGTTTTGAATCCCTCCCTTGCTGTTCAACAACTATGACAGCAGGAAAGTTAGCTGACATTTCTATGCCTTAGATTCCTTATCTGTATAGCAAAGATGAAAAAACACCACACGTGACAGAACAACAGTGTATAGATTAGAGCTAAATGAGAGACTCTGTGTAACCCCCCCCCAACGTAATAATAAGTGGCAGTTTGTAAAAAGAACAATCAACTGGCAATGCAATCAACTTAGAAAACGTTTCCTGCTGTGTTCTTGTGCGCTCATCTTTAACAGAGCTGGCGCAGACATAGGTGTAGCCTCCTTGGCCTCTAATGTAGGATGACTCTCAGGCCCTATACAGAGACACGGGAAGCTAGGCAAGGCTGGGACAAGGACCAAGGACTTGTGGCAGGAAAAATCTGAGCCCACAGCGCCATCTAGCCCGCTCCACGCCTCCCCTCCGCACGCACGTGCATCGCCACCACCCTGCAGCATCTTCCCCTTTTTATTTTTTTAAAGTATAATTACCGGAGCTTATGTTTCACAGTTAATGCTGTCAAGCCTTTTAAACTAATTGGTCTTTTATAGAAAATTTAACTGAAAATTAACACATCTTTTAATAACATTGCCTTAACTTTAATGGCACTCTGCCTTTCGTTTATAATTGCTCTAAAATTGTCATTTTCCATGTCATAGCTGCCATTTTTTATATTTGCTAGTTTTCATGGTGTGGATTTTTATTTTTAGTATTTCTCTTTCTTGAGGGATGAGAACTACCGGATTTTTTTTCTTGTGATCCTAGGCCTGATGTGACAAAGAGGTATGCCCTTGAGTCCAGCAGAACAGCTACATTTGCCACTTGGACACTGCCACCAACCCACTGCCTCAGCACAGCCGGGGCACTGTCGGCTCCTTGTGAGCAGGAGAAACAGAGGCTTTTGAGTGACGTGGAAGGTGCACTGCCATAGCCAGTCTTTGGCTTATGTCTCGGAAATCACAAGGCTGGGTCAGCTTGCACTGACAAAAGGCTCAGTCTTCTCCACACACCCATGTAGGGCTTGGACCTAGTGAACATTCAGCTTGGACAGTAAATCATGTGGATCCGTTGTCCGGATGGTCACATCTTTTAGTTATCGACATATGTCCATTCACTTCTGGCAAGCCCAGACCAGATCTCTAATACTAGAGGTGGGGATGCAGAAAACACTTCTCCTGGATATTCCTACTTTATCTACCCAATTAGCCCCTAAATCTTATCACCCTAAGATGTGCATATGTGTTTGTACATGTCTGTGACAAAGGAAGGCTGAGGGTGCATGTACACACATGTATGTACATATGTGTATATAATAAATCTATGTAGTCACACATATCTGCTCAGTGAAAGATCCTTCCTATATCTTTGTCCTCCCCAAATACCCTAAAGCTATAAAGGATTGCCGCTATCGTCCTTATTTGACAGTTAGACTCAGCTGAGCCCCACACTGTGGGGAAGACATGTGAAGGCTGCTGGTCAACCAGGTCTAATTCATGGCCCGATGCAAAATAGTTCAAACTAGTCTATGTCCTTTAGTCCATTTTCCTCATGTGATATTACTCATTTATTCCCTTACATTATTACTATCTCTAAGTTGGCTCACTAAAAAAGGAAAGTTTAATTAATAGGAGAGCAGGGTCTTTCTTCTTTATGATGAATCCTCAGCATGGGGAGCAATGCCTGGCATTCACTAAGTGCTCATTAAATGAATAAGTTAAGACCAATCATGACAATAAATACACAGAGAGCTTGTTGTCGGCTAAGAAGTACACTGACCACTTCACAGCCTTAACTACTGACTCATCTTGCAACCCTATGGGATAAGTACCAATTATCACCCCCATTCTAAAGACTAGAAAATGGGCACAGAGAGGATCAGGTTACAGGGCCAGTGAATGGGGACGCTGGGCTCTGCATCCAACCAGCCTGGCCCTTAGTCTCATGTCTTTCCAGTGTATTCTGGTGGGACATAAACTGGGATTGTGGTTGGGAAAAAGTATTAGCCAGGAGGGAAATAAATTGGTATATTCACATGCTAGTTTTAGTCCTAAAAACAGACAGGCTTCCTTTCATCATGTAGGGGTGGGGTGGGGATGAGGGAGCAAGAGAGCAGCGGGCTGGGAACATTCTGAAAAATGCATTTCTAAGTTGTGATCGTCTTCTTGGAGGCATGTACTCATAAGCATAATTACTCTCTCCTTCTCATCCTGGGTTTCTGCCATTGATTTGTAGCTGGAAGCCACAAGGCCATGTCTGTAACATCCCTATTTGTTCCAGGAATGCCTCTGATGAATCCAAACATTATTCTTTTAACAAATGAAGCAGTAAGCAGCAGGAGTTGAGTTATGAAGGACAATATTCAGGGAATGTTTAGACACATGATTAAATGGCAATTTGGGGAGAAGTGCTAGAGAAAGGAGATCATCGACATCTAGAGAGATTTGTGTGTGGATGCTGCGATGGTGCTGTTGAGCAGATGCCTGCGATGGGAGCTTACCTCTGGCTCCTGCTGTGTGCAGGAGCCTCATTTTCTCACTTTCTATTCCTGCCAGCCTTTTTAGTTCCTTCAAGCTCCTGCCTGGGTAATTGATCTCGTTCATAAATTACAGCTGAGGTAGCATTCAAAGAAATCAAGGTAATACTCTATCAAAAAGGTCTAGATCCAGTTGGGTCTGGTGAAATAGCTCTAACTCAAAACCTCACTGTGGAACTTGGGCATCACAGACAGTTAACAACAGGGTCTGGAACAGTTTGAGAGGCATTTTGATTACTGATTTGAAAAGTCACTATCTGCAGGCCACTTTTGCTTTAACATTGATACCATGTTTATTCACATTACTGGACAACAGTTTAGGTCGTGTAGGTAAAGGGCCTCTTGGCCCTTTGAATGCTCAATAAAGGCTGTTGCTGCTGATAAATACAGTGATGGGTACTAGATTCCTGACACCTTTTTTTCCCCCAAAACTAGGATGCACAAGAAATGCTGCTGTCAGACCACTAGGCTACCCTCTCCCAAACATTTACATTCGCATTTCAAAAGAAGTGTAAATTGACTTTTAAAAATTGTTATTACTTGCAGCCAACTCATTTTGATTTCCTATCTGAGTTTCCAAGAACTAACTCCTTAGTGATGGTCCACACAGACATATGTGTACTCTACCCTCAGCTGTGCCCCTACCTCCACATCACGGTCCCATGTGTCTCTTTGGCTATGAAGAAGTTCTCTGCTGATTCCTTGAAAGTGGCCTAGCTTCATGGGTGTTCAACTTCAGTAGGTACACAGGGTCTATGCTCAGAAGCTACCCTCACTTGGTTTAATGCTTTGCTATCACCCTTTTGAAATTCTTAATGATTCATAAATAAAGTAGCCTTGCAAAATATATAACTGGTCCTTCTTGAAATATATCACATCTCTGATATGTACAAATATAAACAATTTCATAAATTTATATTAAAACATCTTAACCATGTACTTTGTAATTCTGAAAAAAAGAAAAAGATCTACTGTAAGCAGTTTAATCTTCTCTTAGCAAGAACAGTCTTCTACCATCTCTCTAATGAGATCAGAATTAAAATGGCATTTCTAAAGAGATGAATTACAAAAATCTGTTTGAAGCTGCATTTGGAGACTGTGAGGTTTATTACAGAGAAACTGGCACTCAAGAAGCACATTCTGTATCTTCTGTTACCCCTTTGGGCCTGTTCAAGGACTTAGCGCAAACGGAGCCCAACTTCACCGGCAGGTAGAAAGGCTACCCAGTGAGCCCCAGTACCATCAGGCAAGGACAGGCATCCCAGGACACCAGGAGAGCCCTATCTGGAGATCATTTGCTTTCCTTGTTGGCTTGGAAAGCACTGGCATGGTGTGAAGCCCAGTCAACCTTGATTCAGATGAATGTCGTTTCACAATTATTTTTAAATCTGTTATTCTGATTTTGAACTAAAATATGTTTGCTGTTGGGCCATATTCAGGAACACAGAATTGCCTAAATTAGTCGTTAAGAGCTCTGTTCTTTCTTTCCTCAAATAGAGGTCCTTCAGGGATTAGTTTTAATGAATAGAGGAGAATAATGCATAATTAGCATATCAGTTGTTTAACACCTTCAAGAGAATAACCTTCTTAAGCAGTTTCAGAAAAGTGTGTGTATAAAACCTCTCTGAGTTTTGTTTATGGTTTTAATGTGCTCAATAAAACTCTCTTACATGGATTCTCCAAAGGTCAGTTCTGATCCAGCCTATTTCTGCATTTTCACAAATTGTGAATTGGAGAACTCCAAAATAAAGGGGATTTTCTGTACAGTAAATAAAGACACTCAGTGGGAATACTTCACAACATACAGGCTATGACCCATTCTAAATGTCTGCTTTTCCCTTCTGCAGTGAAAGAAGGTTCCATTAAGCTGGGATTTATTTTTTTGATTGTTATTTGGCTTTTGGTTGCAACAATGAGAAAAAAAAAAAGCCTTGATCACTTGATACATATGAAGCTATTTAAAAAAGCAAAAGCTAGTTTGATGTCTCTGCCAGCCTGCCTTCAGGCCTTTACCATCACGCTATCTCTTTTCTGTAGCAGAGAACTGGCCAGGTCTCTCCCCCTGCCTGTTACTCACCTGAGGACTACTGCCTCAGCGATAGGCAGGGACTTAGGAGTCACATGCCATCCTATCTACCTTCTGCTCATATTCAATCTATCCCTACATCTTATCAATTTTACCAGTAAATACTACTCAAATCCATCCATCTCTACCCTAGTACACGATATAGTAAGTGACACATTCAGATTTCCTACTGACATCCTACCCTTCCATGCCACCTTCACAGACTGGCCAAGGCAATTCCCTTAAGATGTGCACATCATTTGACCACTCTCCAACTTTAAGCTCTTCCATCCTCTTTATTGATTGGGAGAAAGAGACAAAAACCATGAAAAAGATCTGGTGGTCCTATAGGTCTGATGTGGCCAGTTCTCCCTGTCCCTTTCTCCCTGGGGTCCATCTCATAAGCTCTATCCGCCTTCTTTGAGATAGTTTCCCCATATCCCCTCTCTCAAGTCTCCATTTGCTTCCCTTCTCCTTTAGGGAATACTCTTCCCCACAAAATCTCCGCTCTGTATGGCTCAGATGTCAACGTTAAAATCTATATTATTTCCTTGGAGACTCTTTCTCTGACTTTCAAGACCTGTCATAGCCTTCCTTGCCTTCTTCATACTTTCAGGAATTTATAATCAAATGCTTATTTGTGTGACCATTTGGTTAACGTTGATGTATTCATGTAAATCACAAACTTCATGGCATCTTGTTCTCCACCTGTATTAGGCAACTTTTTCCTCATTGAGATATAATATCAGACACACACAATTTAAAAGAGAGGTTTAATTTGCGTCATAGTTTGGAGGAATTCAGTCCACAGTCAGCTGGCTCCAAGGCAGATTAATCATGGTGGAACAGTGTGGTGGAAACAAAGCTTAATTCATGGCAGCCAGGAAGCAGAGTAAGAGAACAGAGGAAAGGGCCAAGGACCATATACAATACCGAAAGTCACACCTCCACGACCCATACAGACACATTCAGAAATACACTTTACTAATTCCCTGGGTCTTTCTTAAGCCAATTACATTGGAACCATTAAGATTAACTATCATACCACTCTAGTTCAAGTTCTAGCCAGTGCTTCTTATATCAGAGGTGGTCTACTGGCATACCCTTTACCCACCAAGTAGGGATGAGGGAGCTGGACAACTCACCGCACTCATAAGTGAGTCCAGGACGCTGACGGCAAATGCTGTCCCACATGCAAAGGGCTGTGTGAGGTACAGTTCTGTGTCGGGGTCATCATCATCATCTTGGTCCAAAAACTGAACATTAGTATCATTCACTGAAAAAAGTATAGAATAAAAATTAGCACCAAAGACTATACACAGGCAGAGAAGCCACAGAAAGAGCAGATGACTGGTTTAGAAACACTGAAGTTACTACAAAAGAAATAAAAGCATGGGGAAGCTGCTGATGGATCTTTGGATTGGGGGGGGGCAGTGGGACTCAATGGACTGCTCCTATGGGATTGTTCAAACTTCTGAGACCTGGAGAGCAATGCTGTCAAGCAGGCTTGCCCCATGGCAGGCTGCTGAAGGACTAGTGGACAGCAATGGCTAGTCCTTTGGTACAGTTTTAGATTCATGACCGAAAAACACTCTGGAGCATTTTTTGGTAGCCAAGTCCTTTGAGAGATGGACATATTTCAATGACAAGCAGCCATGCTGGAATGGTAAGTTGAGCCACAAAGAAAAGAAAGCAACTTATTCCAAGGAAAGAGCAATGGGCAGAAGCATAGCAAAGGTACTGTAAAGAATTCACCCTCAGGTATGACCCACAGCCTGCCCTGCATACTGCCTGGTATCCCTGGACCCTGAATTCTCCCAACAGGGCCTGCTGGACATTCAAGAACCTCTGAGTGAGATGGAGCCCTAGCTGTCTCCTGCTGCATACTGACAAAGACTTTCTGCATTCTGAGTTGCAAGGTTACACCCACGCTCTTCCTTTCCCTTTCTAAACAGCTCAATTTTTTCTGAGCTTCTACTTCAGCAGATGCAGCACTGGATGCTATATTTCATTTCCATCCGAGGATTCCTCAAGGACTCCTCTGCACACACGTGCAGACTGATTAGTTGTGTCACTCAGATGTCTTTAACTTATTAAAAATTAAATGACAAATTAATTTCCATTCCCATCTTGGCTTCAGAAATTATCACTTTTGCAGAACAAGTAATAGGGGAGAAGTGGGGGAGGGCAGTGAGAAGAGGGGTACTTGTGATTTCTGGAATAATTATCATGCTTTTAGAAAGAGAACAGATGAGATTTCTTTTCTCTGATTCCTTTCTTAATGTATCCGCTGCTAATTCTCTTTCCTGGAGTTATTGTTTTAATTTTTTACAATAACTTTCTTGACAACTTTTCTTTTTTGAAAAAAAAAAAAAAACAAAAACCAGCACTTTTGTTTGTTTATTGGATGAGGCAGAATAAATGATAGTACAATAAAAGGCAAAGCGTGTAATTATTTTTAAATGACATCATCTTTTTTCCCTACAGGAAGATTCTCACAGGGGAATTCTTTGCTCTGTTTTTCCAAAGTTCATTATGTTGGGTCCCCATGGTTTCAGCAGTACATGAATTGCAAGCTACTGGTAGAAAGTCCAAAATCCAGGTTCTGACAACTGGGCTTTGAGTCAAGACTCTTACCAATATTCTTGAGCAAAGCATTTTCTGATCCTCACCCTAGGTTCCCTCTCACTAAAATGGGGATATTAAGGCAGGTCTCTCAAAAAAGTTGTCTGTAGGCTCATATGTGATCAGGCCTGGTGAGTTTAGCCCAGCATGTAGATCAGGCTGTGCACTAGATAAATAGAGGCTATTACCATGATTACCTTTCTGACATTAAATGTGTATCAATCCATCACATTATGAAAATGTCCAGCTTCCCTATGCCTCTCTTAGAAACACTACATGTTTGCTTATAAATCCCTCAAATGGTAGTTTTTCCTCACTTTCTTCTGTTTGTCCTGTTAAATTGAATTAAGTTTGCACTAAAGATGCATCCATATGTATTTTAAATTTTGCCCAAATGTGTCTCCATACATAGTGAACTATAACCTTACTTGTTGATTTAAACAAACTATAATGTCCTCTTTTAACAAGTATCCAATCACAACCTGGTCCAACCAGGTCCACGTAAGACAGATATGGCCTGTCACCAATGATAGTGACTCAGTCCTTCACTTCTATTTTCTCTGTCATTTCCTTTTCACTAACTGCTAATATGATCTGTCCATTCTGAGCCACTGTGGCCTGGGTGGTGCCCCATTCTAGAATCACAAATGAAGCCAATCAAGATTTCAAGCTAGATTCAGTATAACTTTGACTTTTAACAATGTATGTTATGTTAGTGCTTCTGCTTTGTTAATCACAAAATGTGAGCTGGAGACCATGTGCAGTGTGCTTATAATTGTGACTAATCATGTATACATGAACACTCCAAAGGGAGCAATGTCTGTCACTTCTTTTCAGGAGATGGAGAAGGGATGGTATCAAAACTGAGAGGCAAAGTAGCTCCAAGTAGCAGAGAAGACTCCAGATCTTCAGTGACAAGGAAGGTGGATCATTGGGAAAAAAAACTCCGAGGTTCTAGGCAAGGTTCAGTGAAAACCTTATGTATTGTTCTGGGATGCCTAGTCTCAGAAGGAGGACAGCCAGAATTATTGAATGCCTATTTCACAGAATAGTAATTATGTGGGTTTTAAGAAGTGACAAAAACATCACCCTAAAATGTATGTGGCTGATTACAATTGGGATGAAGTAGTTAAATAGCTTTAAACAACCTCTTTTATTTGGAACTTTTAGGAATCTTTGCCATGGTAACATGGATTGGGAGTCTCTAGGTAGGTAAAGACTGGGCCATATTATATAGTTTATTTTTAAAATTTTATTTATTTATATTTAGGCAGGTTGAGATAGGGTCTCGCTATGTGATTCAGGCTGGCCTTCAACTCACTATGTGGCCTAGGCTGCCCTTGAGCTAGTGGTGATCCTTCTGCCTCAACCTCCCTAGTGCTAGGATGGCAGGAGTATGCCACCATAACCGGCCATATTATATAGCATAAAGAACTTGTTTGGCCTTGGTTCTGTCTGTCTTCTCAAGGGCCTTTTGCTGGCTAGGTATAATATAGCACATATCTCAGAACAGGCAAATAAATAGTAAACACTGTATCTGTGGTGGATGGTATGGGAGACATGGTTAGAGAATGATTCCTAGAGAAACAGGGCACCAGGCAAATGGTAAGGGTAGTGTCAGCCAAGGGAAGCTCAGAGAACACATGAACTCAGAAGTGCAGAGCTTCAGGAGAGTCAGTTACGCTTATTGAATACCTAACTGTTGCCTTAGATACAGGGCACCAAGCTTTTTCTTTCCTCTTGCACTAATCACAAATCAGGATTTCCTAGTTACTTAGCCAATGAATTCCAAGTAATAGTAAAAAAAAAAAAATCCTTGGTGCAGATGTTTTGAAAGCTGCTCTTGGACTGAGATGTTTGGATGAATTTCCCACTAGTGGTCTGGTCCATGTGAACTCCCTGAGTCTCTTACAGCCCTGTAGTTCTAACAAGACCAACCTGCAAACCTAGGCTTCTAGCCAACCACGTTGAACATGAAAAAGACACCTCTTCTGTGGTTGGAAACACAAAACAGCGTGATACTCCTTGACCTGGGTGAATTTGCACTGATAAATAGCTATGTCTACAATAATGCAGTGCTAAATGGTGGGCAATCTATTCCTTAGTTTCTAGACACCTCACAAACAAGATCAGTGTGTTAAAAGTCTGCTCTCTTATTTTGAAATATATTTTTGGGCCAGGAAAATGGAGTATTCATTTCATTTTTCAGTCATTTGAAGGCAGGTGTCTCCTGCCTCTCCAGCTACTCCTATGGCAAGCTGCACTTTCACTGTCTCTATTTAGAAGATCAATGCCCAGTCCTGAGACTCACTGCTGATAGGTGCCCTTCATCGGGTTATTAACCAAGTCATGGGCAAACCATGGAAGGTTCTGCCAAATGCAGTCATGACCAGAGGCCTTTATCTTGCAGATGAATTCGCTGTGAACCTCCCAGAGAGGGCTCTGGGCCAGGGAGGTGGGGGTCAGAGTGCAGGACTGCAAACTTCATCTGCTGCACCCTTCTGGAAATCTGGCTTTAGTAAGAAAGGGTCCCCTAGGAACCAGCTGCTTTTATGGTTTCAGAACCAGAGCTTCTGAGAAAGGGCCTAGTAGGGGGAAAAAAGGCAAATAAAGTCAGTATAAAGGAAAATAAACAGCTGGAGGGAAGGCACTGTCTTAGGTTTCTTATCTTAAAATTTTTATATTTCTCCTTTGACTTTCTCTGAGAGCTGTGAAGACATGTCAGTCAAACTGACAGTGTGTTGGAAAAGGAATATAGGGAGAAGGCGGGAGAGCAGGGGCACACGTGAGAAAAACAAGGCTTGGGCCACAGAAAATGAATTAGAGCAAAGATACTTTGAAAACAACTGCCAGGTCAGATGGGTGTGATCAAAGGTTTACTGATGCTGTGTGGGGAAAAAAATCATTAAGAAAAGCCAGAACAAGACAGTCGATTCCAACCAGAGCCACAAATAAAACACATTCAAAGCAGTGCCATGGGGTAGCCTTTCTGTTACAGCCGGTGAAATAAACAACAAGCCAATGATAGTTGGAAACACCAAGAACAGAACAAAAGGAGATACTGATATCAAGGAAAACAGTGCTTCTTACCCAGTTCAGTTATCATTAGAATGTGCGTCCCACTGTTTTTTTCCTGATTGACTGATACCAAAGGCAACTTGCCCGGTTTAGCTAATTGGGATACGGTATTTAAGGGTTGGGGAAAGGGATTGGAGAAAAGTACAGAAAAAGAAAACAGTGAGGGAATGACAGGAAACAATTCTGAAGTTTAGGCACCCAGGACCATTGGAAGTTTGCATTTTTCTTGAGAGAAGAGCTCCATTTGTTTTGTAAATTAACAAATGGTAGCGGGGTGCCACATGGACAGGATTGAATTCCCATTGGCCCAATCCCAGAAGCTGGATTCCCATTGGCCAATGATTATGGAACTCATAATCCCATCACTTTTTAGAGCCATTTGCTGAAAATGGCTTTTGGCAGAGAAGTTCAAGTAGGATAGGCTAAGTGCAGACTTGCTCCACATTAGACCAATGCTTTGAACAGTTCTCAAAGTGGGTTTGGAGTAAACCCGGGGTTTTGTACATCAGCAGAGGGCTTAGATCATAGGAATGGGCTGGGAGAACGCATGAGAGGTGCTCCCTGTGAAAAGTCACCAGAAAGAATCAAGATCTAAGCTTTCCTCTTTTCTTCCCCTTTCCCAAATATATGCCCCCATTTCAAAGCCATCATCTCATGCTCCTTTGGAAACAGTGACCAGCATTAAGGAAACTGTCTATTCATCCCAGAGGAAAGATAGATCAGTTTTTCCTTCAGGTAATCTGAGCTGTTACCCATATCCACCTGCAACCTCCCCAGACAAACCCCACGAGAGCCGAGGAGGTCGAAAGGGCTAAGAAACAGGCCAGTCTCTAATATCCTGCATGGTCTGGAAGAGAAGGAAAAATTCCACCCCTCAGAAGTGACAGTGACCCTTACCTAGTTCAGTGATGATGGGGATGTTCACCCCAGTAGTGATGGATGGCTGGCGTAACATCCCATGCACTGGGCTGTTATCTGGAGAGGATCTGTCCATTCCTGGAGGCGTGAATCCTAGTGGGAAAGGAAGAAAGGAGGGAGGGAGAAAATTAGCGAAGTGAACAATTTGGGAATAATGAGTAGAGTCTACACAACTCAAAAAAAAATGTAGTTATGCATTATTTACAGATCAACAATTAACATGACCAAGATAAAGTCTGATGAGAATTTTTTTTTTCAAAGATGAGGCAGGAAACTACTGTAAATAATTCTAACTCACTTCGGTAGTTCTTTAAAACTCCCAGACGACACCAATTACTTATCCTGCTTACAGATTTTAATATCTTTCTCCATCCTGGCACACGGAGTATTGTAGCTGTGTCCCTCTGGGGTTAAGACTAGATTATGTGACATATGAAATGGTCTGGCCCACAAAAAGTGAACAGAACAATGCGTATCAGTTCTCATAGAAGTATTTGACTTGCTGTTTTCCTCTTCTCAGGCCATGGCAACTGTGGGAACACTGGCCACTATGGAGATGAAGCCTGGACAGAAGCCCCAGCCAGTTACCCATACCCACACAACATTCTGTCTGAAGAAAACTAAAGCTGCTTTGCTTTGGGCCACTGAGATTTGTCTACCTGTGGTTGTCATCACACTATAACCTAACCTTTCCTAACTGCTACCCTGAACCCATTGATCATTGATCCTCTTGCTAACGAATGGGGCTGCAAAACTGGGTTCTGGTAGATAGGATGTGGGATGAAATCTACTTATAGCCTTTTAGAGGATCCTGCCTTCTTTAAAAAAAGAAGCACATAGGAAGAGATTCTCTATTACTCTTCCAGTGACTGCTTCAGGCATGATTGCTTAGAGTATGTGGACCTGTGGCAGCCATATTGCCAGTGAAATGAACACCACCCAGTACAAAAATTCCCTGACATTATTGGTTGAATTAAGTAGTAGAAAGAACTGTCCTGGAGTTTCTTAGGAAAATATCTTGGAACCACCCTATCTTAGGATTCTTATATATGAGATTTTACGCATAAATTCATAATAAACATACACACATGCACGCAATATAACACTTATACACCTACACAATATAATATTTTTGTTTAAGTCAAAGGGATAAGGGATTTCTTTTACTTGGTGTTAAAATCCTCTTGATGGATGTATATACAATTAGCTTAGAGTGGTCTCCTTGAACATCTTATGCCTAACAGAGATAAAGACAGGGTGCACATGTAGACACAAGAAAGCTGAAACATGGTCTGTTTGGCTTATGATCTTAAACTTTGGGCTTCTTTGAGTCCCAGAAACCAAGCCTTCAATACCTATTAGGATGAGCTTGGACCATTCAGAACTTCAATTTCAGTAAGAATGAGAAATTATCCCAGCTAAACATGATGGATGCTTCCTTAAGGATATGCACAGAGACGCCAACTCATGAGAAAGCTACTTGCCACATACATGTATTGGGTGGAAATTAACTTTTCCAAATGAAGCACATGGCAAGTGGAGCCAGACCCATGGAC
This sequence comes from Chinchilla lanigera, assembly GCF_000276665.1. Classification (NCBI taxonomy): domain Eukaryota; kingdom Metazoa; phylum Chordata; class Mammalia; order Rodentia; family Chinchillidae; genus Chinchilla; species Chinchilla lanigera. The sequence continues at coordinate 15,416,814 of NW_004955437.1, read as the reverse complement.
CCCATGTTGGCTTGAGGCTCCATTTGCTTCCCCACCATGGAGGATGGGCTGGTGTTCAGTCACTTCAGCTTCTCTTCTTTGCTGCATGCACTTACCAAGGAACTGGGGTTTTATAAATACAAAGTCACTGCTAGGTTTCCCTGGACAAAATTCTAACTACATAATGTGACCAGATTTCTGACTTACTCCCCATGAATGTGATAAGATTGGGCCAAATCTGGCATTTTGGCTACATGTGAATCAGGAATGAAAGGACAGGTACTCAGTAATTGCCTGTTGTTTGGGAGGTGTATTACGCATGAAATGCCAGAGAAATATAAGAGTTTCTTATTTTCTGCTCTCTTGTGTATATATTTCATAGTAAGTGCCACAGTTTCAGGAAGAAAGTTTTACTTATTATTGATTCCCTGATTGACCTTAATTTTATTCTTCCTATTAACATACTATGAACAAGGTAATTCATTTTGAGTGACATAATAATATCCATCTTCCTAAACTTTGGAAGGTGTGTCTTTTGGCCAACCACATAACCAAGAACATGCATTTTAAATGCCGGCTGTTTCTTTCCCCTTGAATAGTGAAGGGGGAAACTAAACTGTTTTCATCAGAAGTTTCACTCAAAGGCATGAAAAACTGCAAGTGACAGCTGTGCAGATTCAGTGGATGTGACGTTTTTGAATTTCTTCAACTTGACAAGTAAACACCTTAAATCGGTAATGCTATATGCATAATACATGGCCTGTATTTTGACATCCATCATCAAATGCTGACTTGAGAAAATATGGGTTTGTACGTCAAGGAATAGCACCCAAAAAGCGGGGAGAAATGCAGGTCACACCATATTAGGAAAACTGTATTTCATTATAGAACCTGCAACAAGACACAACATTCTTTTATTTTATCTTATTTAAAGATTCCATTTTCAGCTGTGAAAAGACTCAATTCCTTTGCATGAAACCTTCATTTAGAAATGACATGCTTGCTTCATAGGCCTCTTTCATTTTGCTTTCATATTCCATTTTCCCCTTGAGTCACCAAGCTTGGTTCCATTACTATTTGCAACTGACAAACTATGGTGGGTGTCCAAACGCACTTCTTCATTGAAGGTCTGTCTCTTCCCCATGAAGGACTCCCAAACAGGATGCCTTTGTTGGTAAGAAATCTTCAGCAATCATAATGCTTCTGCTTATTTTGCTACTTCTAAAGAAAATGTCTAGAAAAAAAACAGACTTTTTTCCCTAGTATAGGGTCATATTAAAGATAAATAAAAATTTCTTATCACCATTTTCTCTAACATGAGAAAACTGTGGTCTAATATGTTAGGCTGACCCAGATTCCATAGGTGACCTTGGAGAGAAGAGAAATCCAGGTGTCTTCTCTTTCAAGGGATGAGGCGATCTGGCCTTTGGTGCCAAGAGATGGCATCTTCCCCACTCATCAGAGTCAAGTTTGGCAAAAGGGCCGGTGTCAATTGTGTCCAGGTTTCTGACTGTCTTACAGCCCAACCTTTCTTGCTGGCAGCAGAAGATATGCTTCTGGTTGTGCAATGGCAAGCAAAAATACTGAAATGACACCCAGGATTTGGAGGCAGATTTATTCACGTCAAGGGGCACTAATCAGGATCATTCCCAAATATCAGGCCCTGATCTCTGGTGCTCTAGGGCTTATATGGGATAATCAAGCAGGAAGTACAGAAGCAGAATGGACTGTCAATTGGGGATTGGTTTATACAATGTGCATTGTAGTGACCAGCTATGCATCACAGTGACCAGCTGTTTCTAAGAGATGGAATCAACCAGAACTGGAACAGGAACAATTACCTGGGCAACTAACAAACTGAAGTATACTGGTGGGGTGGGGGTTGCATTTTGAATCTCCATATGAGCACACTGGCACGTGGACTGTCCTTGAAGGATCTATAGCTAGGGAATCATGATGCTGGGGAATGCTCCCTTTACTGGTGAAACTAACACTCAGGAATTAATTTTAGGAATATCTTCTTATTTCACCAAAAGAGTATTTGCATTAGATAGATAGAATAAGAAATCCTCAATCAGGAAAAGACTCAAGAGTCATTCATCTACAGCCCAAGTTCCCACTGAAATGGTCCCCTGGTTTTTCTGATGCATTCCTGTTACTTTCTGTTGAGCATGGAAGGCAAGTGTTGAGATAAAAATGACTCCCAAAGACAACCTCACCTCCTGAAACTGAAGGTTTTTCCCACTCCAGTCTTTAGAGGCAGATGTGATAAATATTTATATACCCATTTTCATCAGGCATAAGTGCCCTGACCAGCACTATCTCATGCCAAGCATCTCATTCCATATATCAAGTGGAACTTTGGGACAGAGGCCGGGTTTTCTATTTCTTTGAACTTCCAGATTGTCTACAAACGCCTGGCATAGAGAGAAGAAAGAATGGAATAGTTCAGAGTATCAGCAGATGTCTTGAGTTCAAATTCTGGCTCAGGCACTTCTTAGCCACTTAACTCTAACAATTGCTTCTGTCTCTTTATGTATAAACCCAGAATCATCTCCTATGGAGGGCAGCTGTAAGGCTAACAAGAAATTCACAGTGCTCAGAATGAAGCAAGTACCCCAAAATGCTGGCTGCCAATGTTAACATGTTATTAGGTACACAGTAATTATTGTGAATAGGTAGAACACCCATTACCACCCCTTTCCCATGGATAAAGAAGATTTGGTAGATTTTTTTCACAAAGAGAAAATCTGGGAAAAGTAACATGAGGGTAAGGGGTATTCTGGATATGTTTTGGTAGAAATAATCAGATCAATTCTGGAATAAAAATTCCATCCAAAATATCTAGAGAAGGAGGGATCTGGATATGGGGAAGAGTGGGATTTTCTTTAGATATATGGAAAGCTACTGGTCAGTCATCATGAAGAAAGGTTCTTAATTCTTTATAGCAACGCAGAATATATCTGAAGCTTTCTATATTCTAGACTTATCTCCCATTTCCTTTAATTCATTGGAGGTATTTGGGAGGGGGATCCTAAAATTCATTCACTACTTTCCACATTCTTTTCCAGCGTTGTGTTCTTGGCCACATGCAATCCTGTTGTATTCAGCTGAAGACAATCAGTACAGCCTGATGTTCTTTTCATGCTACTGGTTAGTCTACAGGCTGGCAGACCTAAACCTAAACCAGGGAAGTTAGGGGAAGATTAAATGAAATGTTCAGACAATGGCACTTTGCTTAGGATGGCTTAAAGAATTCCCCACAAACACAGCCTGTCCTGAGAAGTGCTAGGAGATAAGACACGGGGATAACAAGGAGATCACCAAGGCTTCTTTTTCTATTAATTATTTGAGATACCTCCTGCATGCATGCACCATATGGTTACAAGTAGAGCTATGGCTCAAATACGCTGTCCCAGAGGAGAAGGCTAGAAAGGGACTCCAGGACAACAGGGACATAAGTACAGTTGAAAATGACAAAGGCTCGATGTCATGGTCTTTGTGGAACTCAAAGCAAAGGCATGGATGCTTCAGAGTAAGACTGATTAAGATAACTGAAAGTGAAGAACTGGAACTAAAATAGGACCTTAAGAAAAAAATTGGTAGTCATCATTTACTGAGTGCCTACCATGTGCTGAGTTTTGCACATGCAATAACTTCAGTTGTCCAAACCATCCTAAGTGGATATTACTATTTTGCAGATGAGGAAACTGAAGAACAGAGGTGGCCTCTTGCCCATGGGCACACAGATAGTTAGCAGATCTCAGATTTGAAACCAACCAAACTAGCTCTAGATTTCTAAAATACCACCCATACTGCTTTGTATTTTGTGCCAAACTATGGTAAAGGGTTTTTGTGGGCTATCTCATTTACTCCTCATAATAACTCTGCAAATTGAGGCACTGTCAATATTTCCATTGTGTAGAAAGGAAAAGCAAGATACAGAACAATCATGCAGCTTTCTCAAGCAAAGGCAGTTAGTTAAGTTGCAGACCTGGGAGCTGCGGGTCTGACTGAAAGTTAGACTGAAAGTCAACAGATAATCACACACCTCACCTGCTCCAGGCCCTATCTGTATGATAGTCTCTCCTTTTTCAGGAAGGAAAGAAGTTTGAGGCCCGACCCAGTCTTACTTTTTATCGTTTTCACTTTTAAACAATAGCAGACAACAACTGGGACCCATTGTAGTTAGGCTTAACTCACTTTAGTACGGCAGCATGCACAACTCAGTACATATAATAAATGCTTTATTACAGTACTTTTCCATGGGGGAAACACAAAGTACTTTCTAAATCTTCACTAGTTAAATCCCCAAGCCTTTCCAGGGAGAGAGGGAGATGGAAATTCTTATCAATCACCTCCCTAGACTAGATGGAGAAATGAAAGTAAGTGCTTCCCCCACCCGCCTAGATTTAACATGAAGGAATTGGTTCAAATGGTGAGCCAAATTATCTTTTATTGTGTGCATATAAATGATGGTTAGAAATCCATATGCTATGTAAAACTAAGGAAATAAATTAGGCCCAGTCATCTAGGTTTGCTGAGACAGGTATTCAATATGAAGTTGTAAAAGGGAAAGATCACCGTTAAAAATGATCTATAAAGACATGTTAAAATCAAGAGAAACATCTTATATTACATCATCTAGGAGATGAATTAAATTTCCTGTTAATGCCAGGGGAAAAAAAATCCCAAAGCCAAATGTCAGATGAAGCGAAGATCAATAAAAATATTTTGATAAGTAAATGCAACAATGCTATTTAACACATGATTGGCAACTGCTGAAACATAAATTATCCAAATTTCCCATTGTTGCTTATGGGAAAATTATGCAGATTAGAACTTGATTAGGCTTATATCATGAGACTCAATTTGGACTTTTAATCTATTAAGCTCCAATAAATGAGGCATCTGAATAGCTCCCCTGAGCAACTACGGTAATAGCCGCAGCAGTCATTTCTGCAGTATGTATTCCAACAAATTCTTCAGCAGCTCAAGTAAGGAGCATTCCATGGATAGTAGCACAACTGCTTTCTAACTTAGAGGGGAATATCCACACACATGGGGTTGGTTTGGGAAAGACAGTCTCAGAAAAGATACAAGAAAAATCTGGTCAAAGGACAAAAAGCTCAGTTGAACCTTGTAATGCTTTTTTCAAAGCTAGTTGCAAGGGCATCCCACAAAGTTGGAGTCCGGGGTCAGGAAGGCCAAGCAGCTGAGCATGTTCATTGAATAAGTAAGCCAGCATTTCCCAAAGTGAGAGGTTCTCCTGACACTGCCCAAAGGCTACTTCAACCGACCCCTTTCCACAGGATGCTGGCTGGAGGTCAAGGCGAGGAGGAAAGGGGAAACTCCTGCCAGCTTTTGGCTGTGGTTATCTGCTTTATGCTGAATAACTCCCAAGGTGGGTAGAAGTCTGGAGCTTCCCAGAGCAAAAAGACAGAGCTTGGGGATCATACACACAGATAATTCTCAATTCTATGAGTCCTAATCCACACTGTTACCCAATGATGACTCTTTACCAGTAATTCTAAGTTAAAGATACAAGAGCTTTGGAAATCTTTTTTTCTTTTTTTTTTCTTTTAAAGATAATTTTTAAAACAATAAAAATGATATAGAATTTCAAAACAAGATGATAGGAAATTAACAATGGCTATTATATTGCATATTGTTATCTTCAAAATAGTTGCTCAGTTTACCAGATATAGGCATGTAAGATTGATCAAACAATAGAAACACTAACTGTTCCTTTCAATGAAACGAAGGAATTCCTTCCTTCTTTTCTCCTTTCCCCCATCCCAGTTGTTCTTTCCTTTTGAGCAGTTTCTTTCCCTTTCACAATATCTATTGTAACTTTTTGATCACACCTCGCAGATCTGGAAAGCTTTTAATCAGCTCATCCATTTTATTGATAAAGAAACTGAGGCTCAGGGAGGAGAAGTTATTGGCTCCAAGATCATAAAACGAGTTAGTAGCACAGCTAGGATAATTAGTATCTGTTGTTATCTCTTCTCTTTCAACCCATCCATACAAGTGACCCATTCTACACTGGGAGGACAATATTGTCCCTACTCTGGGCACAGAAGAGGCTACATGAGTGGGAGTCTAGCTTTTAAGACCAACAAGAGGGTCCTCCATCAGCCTGACCTCATCATGATGGACCTGTCCACCTCACACCGGGGCCCATCCATGTACCTCCAGGACCTTAGGTAAAAGATGTTGAAACACCGTGGCTGCAAAGCCAAAAGGTTTATCAGTGGGATGTGATGATTTCCACTTTGCCAGGAGTGGGAAGAATCAAAACAGGGCAAATTAATACAGAGATGAAGAGAATGAGGTAGAAGTCTGACTTTGTTGAGTTTCTGGACCCAAATGTTCCTAAAGCCAGAAACACCTTAGTTATATGACTTTCACAATATTTAAGCCTTTTTGACTTGGATTTGTATCACTTACACTCAAAGCCCTCCTCTAGGACACTAATTGAGAAATTTATTTTCTTAGTGCAGTGTTTTGGATCTGACCTAAAACAAAGCAAATAAAGCCAATGAAACAAAAATTCTCTACCACTATTGGCCCATTAGACCTTAAGAGATAGACTGAGCATTTAGACAAATTTCAAACACATGAAACAAATGTATTTCCAAGAGTCACACGTGGAAGGAGAACTTCAAAGAACTTACAGGCTAATGTTTGCATCTCAAGTTGGTTAGTGGAAGGAAGAAACAAAGGAAGTAAAGAAGGAAAACAACAAAGCTAGTCCCAATTTAAACGCAACTAAAACTACAGATTTCTTTGAGAAGAAACCCAGCATTCATTTGGGTTCATGTCTTCATCTGCCTTAGGAGTTCATAGTGTCACTGTGCATTTTTCACAATTTTTCAAATGACTTTTACTTCCCCAATTCAACTTGCAACATAAAAATATGACATACTTTGTCCATATGAGTCAAATGACTTAAAATTTTACCTACCCTTTGGCCCAAGTTATTTCATTTCTCAAAATATGTATACAGCCATAATTTCCTTACATTAATGACTTGGCTACAATAATTTTCATTCATCATGATTAAGTAACAAACCAAAAGCAACATGAATGACAAATTTTAGAAAATAGATTGCATTAGGTACGTGTCTGTTAAAAGTTGCAGGAAAGCATTTAAAGACATAGAAAAACGATGTCTGATCCATTTTGAAGGTAAAGTATTCATATCTATGGAAACATGAATAATATATCCAGTTTCTTATGTTTGATTGATAATGTTATAAAGAATGCATATTTTTCTTCATTTTTCCTAGGTGTGTTTCTAAATTTTCTGAAGTAAATATTCTTTGTACAATAAGAAACAGCTTAAAAGTACTAGAAGAAAAATTGCAACCTCAAAACCTTGTGTGATCCATATGGGCTGAGAGCAGCTGGTGACATGGTAGATGGGCATGGCTTATAGCTCTGTAGGGACCCAGGAGGTCATTTTTATAGACTGAAGCCCTTAGAAAGGATCTGACCAGGCCAAGATTACAGAGTGAAAGGTCTTTGGATGAAACAAGGCCCAGTGAGAGTTTTCAGGGTTCTGGGGCCTCCATTGTTTCAACCTCCTATCATGCTGTAAGACCCACTCAGTCTCAGAGCAGAAGCCATGCAGTGCTCGTGTCCAGCCCTCAGTAGCTGTCAGTAGTCCACGTAAAGTCATAAAACTCCATGCACACAGATGCCAGAGGGAGCAGGCAGGCAGAGCTGGCTTCCAGGACGGAAAAGGAGTGGTGCCTGCAGGCTCTCACCCCTGCTCCCACTTGTGCAAAGCTGTTCTCTTCCTTCCATCGCCAGTTCTTGCACCTCCATCACCACTTGCAGGAAGCCTGCCTTGACTACCATCTCTCCCTGCATTTAGTTCCTTCTCATCATTGTCTTTCCCTGAACTCTTCTACTCCTTTTACTTGCTTCTAGTTTTACACTAATTACTACATACTAATGTTTAAATGTTTTAAGCATCTTTAATTTTTTTTCTTGATCTTCATATAAATATCGGATTCTTCCTTTCATTATGGCAATGACGAAGCCAGATTTTTTATTATTATTTATTTTTAATTCCTATTCTGGGACCTCCCCTTGCTTTGCTGCCACCAAAAAATGACGAAGGCTATTTTGCCACTTAATAAGAATCTCTTCTTTCATGCTGGATCACGTTTCCAGTAAACCAAAGGTTTGCTATGCCAGGGAATATCCAGACATATACATTGCAAGACAGTGATATGAGGTGGATACTAATAAAATACACAGAAATTCCCCCTTGTACTGCCAAGACTATATACCATTTTGTTTCCATTACATCAATTTTTTTCTCCCCATTTTGTGAGCATTAATCAAAGAAATGCAAAGAGCTCATTAAAGTGATAGATTGACTGAAATTGTAACCACCTTTTCATTATAAACAGTTCCTTTATGCTCTCCTTGCGACGCGCTTTGGTCTTCAGCATTTGTCATGTAGTTCAAATGCCCTTTTACATTTAAAACACCAAATGGCAAATGGTCCCCAGTTGTTTGGTTTAGTCTGAACCAACAGCCAGTGTAGCAAAACCCAAAGCTACAAAATTACAAGGAAACTAAAACATTCATATCTTAAGCACACAGAAAATTAAGTAGCTGTAAAAGATGGATTTGCCAAGTGATCCAAGGCATTGCCATGCAGTTCAGGAAAAGCAAAATCCCATCGCTGCTGACTTCCAGCCAGCTGTCTCTGAATGATCCCGGAGACAGAATGCCTGGCTCAACAGTGTGACCCAGGTTCCAAACATCTGACCGTCCTCTTTAAATACGCACTTTAAGTCAGGCATGTACCACCCAGAACTTTGAGAGACTGAAGCAGGAGAATCAAAACTTTGACCGCAGCCCGGGCAACTTAACACCTTAGTCCGACCCTGTCTCAAAATTTTAAAAAAGGGGATTGAGGATTTAGTTTGGTGTGAAGGCCCTGGGTTCAATCCCCAGTATCTCAAAAAAAAAAAAAAAAGTTTAATTTTTTTAGTGTTAGATTTTCTGCATGTATATTCATGCTGGTAAATGCATATGTAAGTGGGATCTTAGATCTTGGGGTCAGATACACACGTGGACACATGCGCACACACACACACACACACACACACAAAATCCCACTACAGGAGTTGATTGGTGTTAGTTTGGTACTAAACAACCCAGTTTACAGAATAATCAGTGAAAGGCCTTTGACCACATCCTAAAATGAGTGATAATACCACGGTTAAGAATCTGAACTCTAGAGCTAAACTGGTTAACTCTGTCATTTTGAGTCCTGCCTTTTTGTCTCTAGTTTTTGATCTAGGGCTACTTACTTAAATTCTGTTTCTCAGTTTCTTCATCTGTGAAATGGAGGGGAAAAAAATTTCATGAAGATTAAGCCAGTTGATAAAAATGCAAGTAAACTGCTTACAACACCGCTTGGCACACAGTAAGTACTTTACAGGCACTAACATCTAACTATTCCACAACAGAGAAAAACCAGAAGCATGGCTTTTAGCCCCTAGTCAATTCTTCACTCTCCATGAGCGTATACAGGGATTCAACATGTAACTCACACCTGGTTTCCATCTGTAAAATGAGGCAAATGCAGTATACCAGTCCCTTCTGATCATGGTGCGTCACACATGATATCAGAACCATAATAATTCTGGATTTGGTCACTTGATATCCGGGAATGACTGCAGAGCTCTTCATAGGGTCAGTTTTTAAGGAAGGATCTACTATCCTGTCACAATTTCTGTATCAACAAACACACAAATATATGCATGCAAAAGACACCTATTAAACCTACCATACCATGTCTGGGCTTGCGCATTGAGGTATGGCATCACACTTTCTCAGGAGCCACCCCTAAGTCATGATCCTCCCTCCATCCTCCAGGATCCCCACATTCACCTTACTTACTAACAAAAGCAGTTCGTTTGCTACTGTGTTGTCTCAATCATAGCCACTGCCCTCGTCCTAGTGTTTCATCTATAGAATGGGGATGACTCTAGAACCCCTTTTAGCTCTGAAGTTTCTTTCTTTCAGGACCCCAAAATTTAAAAGTAAGCCCCTACAGAAATTTATAAGTAAGCTCCTACAGAATAAACTAGCAGAGAGAATCAGCAGTGTCCTTTCAGATGACTTCCCAAGCTCTAGTACAGACTCCGCCTTTCAACTTGGTTTTATGCCTTTGCTGGCCGATGAAACTTCAGTGCCCAAACCAACAAGAAGGATGTACTTTTTCCAAAGTTGCTATAATGGCCAAAAAGGCCATAAATAACCATTTATTAAATAAACAGTATGGGCTAAAGGAAGAGAAACCACCACAATTAGGCCCCCGAGGCCCACAAGCACAGTATGTAACGGTAGGACTCTCATAATCCTGGCCGTATATTACAAGTTGTTCCATTTTCATGAAGTTATCTTCATAATCAAGATGCTCTACCAGCCATTGTGGGCTTTAGAACTATTTTTAATTTTAATTTAAAGAGCAATTAAAGAAAGACGATGGATATGCGGGATAATAAAGTAAGTGATTAGCAGCATGCAAATGACAGAGGCTTAATGATAATATGGTTCTAGTCTCCAAAGGGCTTGTTGAGAGAAAGCCCTTTCTACATGTGGTTGTTCAGCTAATGCGTCTCAACCCACAATTACAACATTGCTGACACCATTAACCAGTGAAACAACATCACTTCATGAAATCCTTGTTGCCTCATTAAAATGAAAAGGGTCAGGTAATTTACCAGCGTTGTATGTCTAGTTTTGTTGTTGGTAATTAGCAAACATTACCCAGCATGGACTCCCGCTGGGAGCTGGAGAAACTCTGTGAAATATTAAAGAGGAAAGTCTTTATATTTCACTAGGAAATTGAAAAGAGGTGTAAGAATATTCTGCCTGTCACTCCCTGGCATATAGGAGAAGAAAGCAACTTGGAACTCTTTCATTTAGGGAGAACTCTTGGGAAATCGCTGTCCAGACCAAGATGCCGTTGTGCACTGGCAAATAGAGTCTTCATCCCTGTTTTCAAGAGGGAGTTGGAGGAGGCAGGACAGGAAACTTGCAAACTTTACCTTTATTGTTCTGACCTGGGCTCTTTAAATTAATATGGAAATGGAGAAAAGGAGTTATAAAAAGTTTTCTCTTTGAAATGTTTTATGTCTTAAATAAGTGCCAGAATTGTTTATTCAAAAATTATATATATATCTCCATCCTATAGATTGAAGAAATATATCCCAGAGCTCTGGTTTTCTGCCTCTTCCTCGCTTCCTAATGGAAGTTACCATATGTTGGAACCACTGGCCAATGCCTGGTGTGTTGTCAGAGAGCAGAATAGCATCTTATTCTTTAAATGGAACTTTTAGAACATAAAACACATTCCAATAAATGTGAACAGAAAATTATGAATTCATTAAAACTACTTTGGTATCTTGCGCTATATATAATATTTATATCCCGACTACTGTAAAATATGCTTTAATATCTTTAGGCAACTATAAGGACTTAAATATTTATAAAATGGCTAAAGATAAAGTATGGCCCTCTTATTCCTACATACAGATGATGTAAGGCGTGCAATCAAAGACAATAACAGTCTCTGCCCATTTGTCATCTTAAAGGAGCCGATCAACCCGCCATCCCTCGTGTGCCATCTACGTAAGAGTTGTTGCCGACACAGGCGACTCCAGAGGAGTTTGAGCCTTAAAAACTACCTAGAGTGCTATACTTCACAGAAAACAGGGCTTTCTGAAAATGGAGACAAAACGATAAATTTGCAGGCAAAACAGCTCCAAGAGGGGCTTCAAAATACTGCTGCATTTATCTCTGGGACATGTGGGAATGGGAGGCATTTTGATTTAATATTTCATAACACACAGGCAGTTGCTTCATTGTATGGTATATAATTAATGCTTATTGAAGAGTTTCTTTTTTCTTTTAATTCTTCCATATCCTAAATGCAAGTAAATAAACAAATAAGTAACACACCTGCATAATAGACAGGGCTTCATTCTGAGATGTGGAAACCCTGCCGCTTGCCTCTAGTCCCAGTAAAAGGAAAGTCACCATGAATTTATAACCACCTGGGGGCCTATTAAAAATAGGTCTGCAGATTAAGCATGAAACCCCGACCCTGATGTTCTCATTATTTACCTTTGTCACTTGCCTTTCCACCCGTGATCTGATTGATTTTCAGAATTCTTCCATTTCCTATGCCAATGAGGTGTTCAAAGAACAACGTGTGCCCACCAGCTTTGATCTTCCAGGTGGACATTCCCTTGGTTCCTTTTCCTTGTTCCCTTGGGGTCAGGATGTACTAGGCTGGGAACTAGGTAGGAGTTCATGAAGCCAAGTTCCTTTTTCATTGTACCCTGCATTTCCACGTCTATTGTATGCCTACTGAACTTCCTAGCTGGTGCACTTACAACGCTGCCTGGTCTACAGAGAGGTCAGCTGTAGTGAATCAGCAGCTTTGGTATGCAGATCAGAAACAGTTATTCTGAGTAGAGGACTAGGCCTATTCTTCTCAGCATCCTATCCCTAGCTTCTGATTCAGTTGCTGTGGAGTATAGCTTGAGAAGTATATCAAGAATTTTAAAGGTCCACTAAGATGATCTCAATGTGCAGGTAAGGTTAAACACAGTAATACCTCAGTTTTTGAACCTTTCTGTTCACAAACAATTTGATTCTCAAACAAAATTTTGCTTCTATTCACAAACTCCCCACTGGGTGACAAACACAACCCCAGCCATTTTCTCCATACAAACACAAACTTGGGCATCTTCCCCAAAACCATAAAATAAATTAAGTTTGTGAGCGTACTAGTGGGCTAGCTCAGACTTAAATCCACCCATATATGGTCAGCTCATCTTTGAAAAGAACACTAGGAACACACAGTGGGAAAAGGCCATTCTCTGCAATAAGTGGGCAGGGAAACCAGAACTCCACATGCTAAAGAATAAAGCTGGATCCTTCTCATGTACCATACACAAAAATTAACTTGAAATGGATTAAAGACTTGAGAAGAAGGCATACACAGTAAAACTCCTAGAAGAAAACTGGAGAGAAGCTCTTTGATGTTGGTGTTGTCAATGATTTATTTTTTCCATGACACTCAAAATGCAAGCAACAAAAGCAAAACAAAAACTACTTGAAACTCAAAAGCTTCAGCACAGCAATGGAAACAATCAACAACAGAAAAAGGCAGATTGTGGAATGAGAAAATATTTACTCACCAAGTATCTGATGAGGGCTTAATATCCAAAATGTGTAAGGAGCTCATACCACTCAATAGCAGAACAACAGCCTGATTAAAAAGTGGTCTGAGCACCTGAATAAACATTTTTAAAGAATACATACAAATGGTCAATGCACAATACTCATGACCAGGAAAATGTAAATGAAAACCATGATGAGATCACCTCACATCTGTTAGAATGGCTGTTATCAAACAAGACAAGAGATAAAAGTGTGGATGGCAATGTGAAGAACAGGGAACCCATGGGTACGGATTGGTGGGAATATAAACTGGAATTATGGAAAACATTATAACAGTCCCCTCCAAATTAAGACTAGAACTATGATATAATCGCTTATGGGGATCCATCCAAAGGAAATGAAGTAAGTCTCTCAAAGAGGTAGCTGCACTCTCTGTTCCCCGTGGTGTTACAATAGCCAAGACACGTAAAAACCTGAGTGTTCTTTGAGAGAATGGATAAAAAAAATCTCATTTGGCCAAGAAGAAGAAAGAGATTCTGCCACTTGCAGTAATTCAGATGAACCTGGAGAACATCATGCTAAGTGCAATAAGCCAGTTATAGAAAGACAAACTCTATATGATCACACTGAAATGTGGAGTAAACGAAGTCAAACTCATAGCAGTAGACAGAGTAGATGCTCTTTGTCTCACAGCCCCCAACACATACTAGAGACTATGTTAAGTGATGGATATGTTAATTAATTTGATTGTGGTAATCATTTCACAATATATATATATTCAAATCATTACACTGAACACCTTAAACATATATTATTTTTATTTGTCAATTATACCTCAATAAAGCTGGAGGTAGGGGAAATCACCAGGCTAGATAAACATCTTGAATTTGTATGCAAGTATTCCTTTTATGTTTACTGAGAAGCAGGGAAAGGGACAGAGAGAAATTCCATCATTTTATTAGTATGTAAAGGAGTCCAAGACCCTCCCAGAATTAAGAACTACTGTGACAAGTTTCTTGGCTAAGGGCCCAAATTATTCTTTGAGGACAAAAAGAGGCAAGAGAGGGAGGCTAATGGCAACTGTCTTCTAGCTGAAGTAGCGTAAAATCCCACGCCGCCTGTAGCAACTCCAAACTGCTGTCACTTGACTGAATATAGGGCTCCTGCTGTAACCACTCATGATAGACGAGTGCCTAGGAGATCTCCACAGAGCTGTCCCAGGCCTCACCTCTGCTTCACAGAGAAGCTCTGTCCTGTGGTGCTACGCTAGCCTGTCTCTTGAAGGGAGAATCCCAATCGTCACTGTTAATCTTCCTGATTCTTTCTCAACTCCTCACATTTATTTTCTATCAATATTCATAGACAAGAAGGGTCAGTAGGCATTGTGGCTGCTAGTTATACACAGTTAACCCTTTCTTACTATGTGTTCTTCTGGAGATGCAAATAGAAGAAAATTATAAAACTGTCTGTCAGGCTTTAGATTGAGAAGGATCCCCAAAACTCTCATGTGCTTGGAGGCAAGGCTTTTGGAAGGTGACTGGACAATGGGTACCATAGCAGACTTCGGGTTAGAAGGTGGGGCCTGGTTGGAAGAAGAGGGTCACTGTGGATGTGGCTGGAAGGATACATTTCCCTACCCATCTCTTTGTCTCTCTGCTTCCCAGCTGCCAAGAGCTGAATAGCTTTCCTCCATGGCAGGACCTTCTGCCATGCTATTTATGCATTGGAGCCAGCTGACCGTAGACTACAACTTTGAGCCAAAATAAATCTCTTCTCCTTTACATTGCAGGTGTCAGGAATTTGTCCTAATGCCAAAGAAAGTAACTAAGACACTCTTCAATCATACTAATAACAAAATAGCTAACATTATTTGATCTCAGGCTACAAGCTGTAAGTACAAAGTGTTTTATGCCCATTCACTCAGGGCTGACAGGTATAGTTATGAAGGTTGAGCAATGCGCAATAGCTAGTCTAAGTGGGTACCACTCATACCACTGATACTGTGTATTTGCATATTTATTACAGTATTTTTCCTCATAGATGACAGAAAAGTGTATTAAAACACAATCAGTACATTATGACAATTTTTCTACAACAAATAGAAATAAAGCATGTTAATAAAAGAGGAACTTTTTCTGACTCACTTAAATGTACTAAAGAGATAATAGCAAGCCATGTATCTCAGTTGATTCTTACAACTCAATGATTCAAGTGCAAACAGTATTCTCAGAGAGAAAACTGAGGCACGGAGAGGTCGGATAGCTTGTCTCGGCAGATCTGGGATTCAAATCCAAGCTGTGTGTTCCTAAGTCCACATGTACCACTTTTAGACCTGCCTGCAAAGTCCTGTTTCTGTAGCTATCGTCTCTCTAGCCACAAGATCATCCCTCTGGGTTTTTAGGTGAGGACACTTAGACAAACCAAACTTTAAGGTGAATAAATGAAACCAAGGAGTGTTTATCCAAAACCAAACGCACATGGTTGAAAGATATGAGGTTTAAAGCCCGGGTCCCTGATCCTTCCATGATTGCCCTATCAACATGGCGGCAGTGTTTATGACGGATCATCAGAAACCTGAGCATCCAACCCATCTGCTGAATTTCTCCAGCCTCATCTTCTGATGAGAGGAGTATCCAGCTCTCCATGGCCAGAGAAACTGTCAGGAACCCAAGCCCATGGAGAAAAAAGGAAGAGATATTGTCTGGCCTCTGCTGAACACTGGAAGTCTCAGTCTAATAGCTGGTACTTGATACTCATACATCTTCTGAGATCAGTAAAAATTGAGAGCCAGGAACTATTAGTAAAGGTTCAAGGAATTGGATTAAAGAAGTCTTGGCTGTCTGGCCAAGGTTCTTACAGAGAAGTTCAGGGATTTTTGTCTTTGAAATCTTGGTCCTGTTCCCACTTGTCAAATGAGTGAAGGGTGATTGACGCCTAGAGGGAAAGGCATTTAAAGGGAAAAGTATTTCATGAAGGTATTGAGCATACCAAGACAGAAAAAGAGCCAAATGACAGACAGCAGAGTTATATCACTTATTCATCTCATTTACAAATCTCTACCAAATGTTTACCAGGTGTAAAGTGCTATTCTAATGATTAAATATATTCTGATGGCTGGTAAGAGTAGAGAGGTCAGTAAAATAATAGAAGAAGTTCTTTGGGGAGGGTCTGTTCACCTTAGCAGTGATTGTTCTACAATTGTTTCCTTTGACATAGTGCGTTCTTCATTTTAGTTTGGCGTTTTATATTTTATGTTTCTTTTTCTTGCTTGCTTTCTCTTTCTCTTTCTCTGTCTTTCTCTCTCTGTCTCTCTCTGTCTCCCTGTCTCTCTGTCTCTGTCTCTGTCTCTGTCTCTGTCTCTGTCTCTCTCTCTCTCTCTCTCTCTCTCTCTCTCCACAGGATCTCACTATGTCCAGATTAGTCTTGAATTCTCTAAGTTGCCCAGGCTAGCCTTAAACTTTTTTTGCCCTCCACAACCTCCCGAGTACTGGGGTAACAGGTATGTGCCATTTGGCCTGGCTACACCATGAGCTCTTTAAATCCCTTGGTCACATCATTAGTAGACACACAACCAAGCCACCTGTAATGACATACTTGGCCTTTTTGATTCATGTGCCTTCTCGCACTCAGTTCAGCTCTTTCCATGTAGCTGTCAGCTCTTTTACTTTGACGATCATAACTATTTTCAAATTCGAGTCCACTTACTCTGGTGACTCCCTTGCCTACTGCAGCCCAAGCAACCTCTATCATCTCCTAACACGTCACTTAGCACCACCCATGCAGTACTTAAAGTAGAAAACCTTCACTACTATAGATATGGAACAAGATGCTCAAAGAATATTGTACGACTCTTCTAGAATTTGGGGAATAATTTTCCTCCAGAATATTGCATAAAGTATAATTGAGGCATTTAAGCACCATTACATCCTTAAATATTCTTTAAATCCAGAACTGAAGTCACTTAAAAATCAGATGGATTCTTCACAAGGCTACTTTAAAGAAAAGAATCAAGGGTGTTAGGACTTCACATGAGGTTTTGCCCGGAAAGGGATGGGTAAAGGCAAAAATGCACTGGGTGATTGGCTGGGCTCATTTGCTAGCTATTTTCACAGCATATGGATTAAATCTGTGCTTCAGAAAATTACAAATGGTTCACATTATGCATTTTCCAAGGTGCTCTGGAATGTTCCCTAGCCCATATTGGTAAATATGTGTATCCAAACTGTGCCACATGACTTATCTCTCTCTGTCACTTTTGCCTATAGATCACATTAGTTCCATGATGGTGTGGACACTGGAAAAAGTAGGACATTAACCCCAGGCATAAAGTATGCACAAGCTGATAGCCAGGAAAAGAACTGCTGGTCGACTCACCTAGAACTTCACAAGGGATCTTAGAGAGTCTATCGGATGACAAGACTTATACCTTCCTTTGATTATGCAGCTATGTGCTGCTCCCACAGGACAATTTCTCTGGACCATTTTCTGAGCCTAACATACAGCCTGAAACACTCTGGAGGCTGAAGGGAGTCTGCTCATCCTCATCCTCTGCTTTCTATTGAAACTTCCATCTGGAAAGTGGAATGAGTAGATAAACCTGGAAAATATTTTGTCTCTTGACTAAATTTAGAAAAGGGCTGTTGACAAATGTTCTACCCTCTTCCTGACAGCCCTAAAGTCGAAACCATATTAGCAAGGGAAAAAAACAGTTCAAATAATTACGCTGTTCACAGAGCCAGACGAAACATCTAGTATTGCTCCCTACGTCCCCCAAGTCTCCTCTTGTTGTGCACGTATTACAGCTAGAAAGACTCAACACCAAGGAATTCTACTGTCTACCCCTATTGGGATGGGAAAGGCTAGGGATTCCCCAAGATGGAAAATCATGAAGACAAGAAAGATTCCAAATGAACTTTGGTCCCTAGAGTGCAAGGATCATTGAGGGGTGAGGTGAGGCAGGTGCATCTTAAGTGCTTTGGTTTCACTGAATGTTCATCCTCAGGTGCTTCTACAAAGCAGATAAATAGATGCTCATTCTGCTCTAAATACAGTAATCTTTGTCTTGTATGGAGCAGTTGATGTGGCGAGAAAAGTACAGGTTTTGGAATCAGACGGTTTGGAGAACAACTCCATGTGCTCTTGACTTGCTACGAGACTTTGGAAAAGTCTTAAGTGTTAAGTTTTCCTAATCCTTTGTTTTCTCACTGGTAAGATGAAAGTAACCTGTGCCCCAGCAGGCTGCCGGGGAGAGGAAATGACATAGTATATATAAATGTACCTGGTAGATGGCTCACCCTAACAATCAAAAATGAAATTACAATTTTTTAAAGAGTCACGAGCCAGACACACAAGTTTTGAGGAGTCAACCAACACATGGGAGCCTGATGCTAAGGCGATGAGTTCGGCCCACTCCCAACACCACCCCACATCTGTTTTCTGTCTCTGAAGCGAAGACTTCCTTTCATTGCAGTTGTCCCAAGCTGGGCATAGTCTGAATAGGTGAATCAGTTCTGTATGCAGTTGGAAGAACAAGATAATTCTGTCCACTGTCACGTTTTCATCCGCACTTCCACTGCTTAAGAAACACCTTCCATCTATGGAAGGCAGAACAGAAAGTGGTCATGCTTCTCAACTGCTTATTGCAGTCCCTGCTCTGGTTTTTCCTTGTTCCTGTCGCTAAGAATATATTACCAGAATGGTAAATGGCAGTCTTAAGAGGATCTCTCATGTGATGAAATATGCCGTGTAGGAAAAATTCTCCTAAGTTGAAGTCATTTACACACAGCTGCAACTGCTGCTTGGCTGAAATACATCTGCACCACTGTGCTGAGATTCATCTTGTGGTGTCCGCAGAAGAAATGTTAACAGGGCAGGGCTCCTTCTGTACTTGAGACCTGCTCAGAGCCCTAAGCCAGATTTTCTTTATTGTTTAGTAAGCTCTTTTAATGAAATGTACTACTCTTATTATAGAGGACTCAAAATAAGATCTAAATCACAAACCAATAAAAGAAAATTATTGGGCTGGGTATCTAAAGTTACTACCTAGAGGCAACTCCAGTGTGGTATTTATAAATCTCTAAACAGTTAAGTATAATTGTCTTTCTGGTTTTGGGGACGGAGGCCAACAGCAGTTTCAGTTACAACAGAAGAAAAATCTTTTAGCACTGAGCTTCGTTCATTCAGTGGGTATAAAGAGGAATGGCTTCTCCCCCACTGCCATTTCAGAGTTGAGAGAGAATACTGTGGTAATGAAATGTTATATGGCAGCAGCTGAAAAAATGCCTCTCTGATTTCAGGGAGGGAGGAGTGTAGGAGGATATGTGTATAGGTATGTTTCAAGAGAAAGAGGCAGTTTAGAGGTGAGAGAAGCCAGGCCTGGAGAGGGGGGAAGGAGGGAGAGACGCAGGAACAGCAGGTGCTGAAGGGTGGCATGGGACTGGAGGAAGGGATGGTCTGTCACATTCATGGAAAAGCCAGATGTGCAGCTGTTCACCCAACACCAGCCACTCTGCACCTTTATGCAAAGATAGCACTATTCAGGAAGGATGTGAACTCTTCCACTGAAAGCCCCGTAACCCAAATCCTGCCAACTACCATAGCTCTCCCTCTGGGGTAAGAATGTAGACCACCTAAAATGCAAGTCCCTATGTAATATAAAGCAAGAAAATCCTGGAGACCCTCATTAGAAAGGACCACAGAAATCTTCCCTACTGATCTCCTTCCCTTCATAAGGATTATGTCAGTAATTCTCCTTTGGCAAATGGATATGTGGTGATAGGACTCTCACTAGATTTTTAGGCAGCCCATTCTACTCTGAAAATGTCTTCCTTATGCCTGGATAATGTCTGGCTGTATTTAATCAATAGACATTGGTCCTGGCTTTTAGTCAATGGAGCAGAAGATAAAATGGACCTTTAAATCTGTTCATTTTAACCACTTGGCCAGTGACACGTTGTCCCATAATTGACCCATTAGGGTTGCCATCTTCTCAACATTCTTCTGTTTTGCATAGATTTTGACATACTCCTTCTCATACCAAAGCACAGCTCAAAGAGAAATTATCCTTTCATCAGCAAGGTGTAGCCAGCCTTTCATTAGTGGTCACTTGAAATGAGCATTCAGAGGTCCTCTTTGCATTCCGTCCTGCGGCCTTTGTCTCAGTGTTCAGGTTTAGGAAGGTCTGTTAGAACGCTGCTTTTTGCCATCCAGGTACAGAGATTCTAATCCACATGTGTGTCACCCAAACATAAAACAGAAGTCACATTTTCTTCTTTAGAACAGTGCAAGATATCTCAGACTTTAGGATGGGGAGGGTGGACACTATGCCCCCAATTAATGCTAGCTCTCTGAGGACTGCTGCCACGTTTCCAAGGGAAATGTCATTCCCTACTGGAGGCTTTTAACCTGTGTTGAAATGCAGGCAAAAAAGCGGTCCTGCTCACATGTGGGCCTTCATCTAGTGTCATTATAGTTTCAGGAAGCAGAGGGCTGGAGAAACCTGTGTGTGTGTGTGTGTGTGTGTGTGTGTGTGTGTGTGTGTGTGTGTGAGAGAGAGAGAGAGAGAGAGAGAGAGAGAGAGAGAGAGAGAGAGAGAGAGAACCCACTATACCTTTTTTTAACTTGGTGGCTGTGACAAGGCATAGAACATAATAAAATAAACATAGAGGAGGCAAGAGAAAACAAGCAGTGACATATGTCCTGGGGTTGATATCTCTGCTCCATCGTCTCCTGGAATGCTGGGAACCTAGCTCAGCTTGTGGATCCCTAGACTCCAACAGCCTTTTCTCTCTCTTCCTAAGACAGTGGAAGTGTCCTTCCACTCTCTGTCCTCGCTTCTTCTCTTGACGCTCTCCTTCAATCCTGCAGCACAACCCTGAGCCTCATCTCCAGCTGTGACCTTCTCCTGGATGAAGGGCTTGCTCTCCACACATCTGCTTTTATGCCACCTGGGTTTTCCACCCCGTCCCTGTGGCAGTGAACCGCACCTCAAATCCAAGCTTGCCAACACAGCTTTACCTGGCAGGCAGCTAGCCCATCGCTCCTGCTGCAAGCCTCTTCCTGCCTTCTGGGCCAGGAAGGAAACTCACTTCCTTGTGGTCTGTTTTACATCTACAGTGCACCCAGCTATGACCTCTCACTCTCTTCTTCCAGTTCAAAGTCTCTGGCATCCTTCTGGATAACCACAGTTTCTACCTGGTGTCCCTGTATCCTCTTCTATTCCAAACACCACTTCACAGGGCTGCCAGTTCAATCTCCCCAGAGCCCAGGTCCAAATTCCATCACTCTATTGCTCTGAAACCTTCTGTAGTTCCCTAGTGGCTACTGAATTAGCTACAGCTTCGTAACTCATGAGCTCATAAAAAATTATTTATAGCTTCCTACCTCAGGATAAAAGAGAAAACGAAATTCTTAAAGCTCAACCCACAGTTGAGCCTCATCTCTTCCTGTTGTTTGCATATCCTATATTCCAGCCCAATCATACTCTTGGCTTCCACTTACAGAAATCTTACATGTTTGTTCAGGGTCTCTCAAATTCACTCTCCTCTTTCTGCCCCCAGTAGTAGCCCTCATAGATGCAATTCTCTACAGAAATAAACCAGCATTCTGAAGGAAAGTTATACACATTGGCATAGGAGCCTGCCAGGACTGGGAATGTGTTTTATGCTCCCCTGTCTACCCAGCAATGCCTACTGTGCAAAATCTGGGCACATGAAAGGTGTTTAATCAAAGTCTGCAGAATTAATTGACACCTATGGGTGGCACGCATCACAAGAATGCACAGCCTATAACAGGAAAGGGACCTGCAGAAGAACCTTAACACCAACATCCACACTCAGGCCAGACCTTAAAATGTACATGAGCTCCATCTTAAGGAGACCCAGACTTCTTCACGGCAGGGGGTAGGGGGACTTCTGTGGTTTGGGGGTGAGCAACGTTGCTAGAGGATAACAGAATAGTGCTGGCTCTCAGCGCTATTGCCTCTCAAGAGCTGTGGTTGGGAAAAAGTCCTGTGTACTGCCAACCAATACCTGTACTTATCACCTTGAGACAGGTGAAGGAACAAGATTGACAAATGCAACCAGCAATGAAGCCCATCGTTGTAGTTTCCACTCCATCCCCTATGCCCTTTTCTCTCCACTTAAGGTTTTTCAAGTCTAGAGAAAGTGATAATGACCCAAGAAAGTATGCAAGAAGGAGGTAGACTGTTAAGCAGAGCTAATTGGATTAATGGTTAGAATCCAGTTTCTGAGGTTGGAAGAGCCAGGTTAAAATCATGACTTCACTTCTCTGAGCCTCAGTTTCCTCATCTTTATAATCAAAACAGTAACCTCCTGCCTACCCACACTGTCACTCAGGACTCCAGGAGGTGGCTGCAGATGAGACCATCCACAAGCATAAAGAACTCCTGATATCCAGACGTACCCTGAAGTTACTCAGTCACCACAGCTGACCTGCAAGCCAGGCATCAGTGATTTTTTTTTTTTGGTACTAGGATTTAAATCCAGGGTCTTTACACTGACCTCCATCCCTAGCCCTTTTCATTTGTAATTTTGAGACAGTGCCCTGAAAAAAGTAGCTAAGTTGCCTAGGTTGAGCTTGAACTTGCAATCCTCTTGCCTCAGTTTTCCAGAGTGCCAAGATTACAGGTATGTGGCACTGCAGCTGGCTCATCATTGTTATTAAAATATATCAAGTGAGCACAATGTTCAGCCAAGAGTGAAAGCCAGTGATCAGAAAAATGTATATATTTCTTAGCTGGCAAATGCCTACCCCGTGATCTCAGCACACATTTTGGAATGCTGATGTTATTATACGGTGATGGTTATTGGTGACATTGGCACTTGTAGTGTTCAGATGGCCCACGCTCTGTGCCTGGGGTCTACACAGAGAACTGTATCAGTCCAATACCAAGGAGGACCTCTCTGACTCCACACAGAATATTTCTCTCTTTGGTCCTGTCACATATATGCCTCTTTCTGATCACATTTCTTGTGGTTTGGCTCCTCCATACCTTAATCCAACCACACCTCTGCTTTCTGACATCATGGAACTCTGTTTTCTTTCTTTCTTTCTTTCTTTTCTTCTTCTTTCTTCCTTCCTTTTTTTTTTTTTTTTTGGTTTGGTTTTTTTGGATTTGTTTTGCTCTTAAATGTATAAGCCACACCTACTGGTTTGACTTCTCCACTCACCTATTTAGACACAGTGGCCACGGTATTTTAACACAAATGGCCTCCAACTTACAATGGTTCGACGTAACAATTTTTGACTTTAGGATGCGGCAGAGTAGCACACTTTAAGTGGAGACAAATTCTGAATTTTGAGCTTGGCTATTGTCCTGGACAATGTGCAGTACAATATTCTCAATGTTGGGCAGTGGCAGTGAGCCACACTATGGCAAGGGGAACAACAGCACTCTAGAGCACACTGTGATGCTAAGCTGTGATGTTTGGCAAGTGATGTATACTAAGCGTGTTTCTGACTTATCTTAATTTACAGTGGGATTATTGGGATATAACCCCATTTCAAGTTGAGAAGCATCTATTGTCTCTCAAAAGCATGGCAAACTCTTTTGCCTGTTAAGAATCCCATCCAAAGCTAACTTCTACTCCTACTCTCCCTGTCAAGTGTTACAGGAATAACAGAGAGCCCATGTTGACCAGCTTCATGGCTCTAGCCTTGGGTGCTCCTCAGCAACTCAAAGGGACCAAAACCAAATTCTTTGCCTTCTTCCTTAAGCCTGTTTCCTCTTCCGGGTCCTTTACTTCCATATCCACCCAGCAGCCAACCACAAAACTCATTCCCAACTCCTCATGCCTGGCTATCCATACCTCCTTCCCACTCAAGGGGCCTTCAATGACGATCTCTTCTATACATCAAATTCATCTCAATTTCTGGGATGTCGGCCTTCCCTACCTGGTCACCCTGCATTCCACCCCTACTTTTTTTCCCCACCTTTAACCATGCTCATGTTTGCCTATTTTTCCCACCTTTAACCATGCTCATGTTTTCCCCATTTGTCTTTTTCAAAGATTGATTTAATCACCTTCTTTCTATAAACATTTGATGAGTCCTCAAAATCCAAACGATTAGCAAGGCATCAATTCTATCTATAGTCTCAGCCTGACCTGCCCAATATGCTAGACGCTAAGCACCTGTAACCATTTAAAATTGTTTTTTATCATTAAATACAAGGAAAACTTAGGTTCTTAGTCATATTAGCCACATTTCGGGTGCCAAACGGCTACATGCAATCAACTCATCCACAGTTGTTATCTATTTTAGGAAACCTCCTGCAGGCCTTGGAATACATCAAATGCAGACCCTCTGGGCTCTCTTTCTAACCTGGTCTTTGTCTCACTGCACTCTCGTTGTTTATGGAAATGTCTCTTCCACTCCCTCAGACCCTCTAGGACAGTGGGAGGCTGAATCCAAGCCATCTTTGCGTTCTGAACCTTTACAGAAACTGATGCCTGGGACGGACACCCATTTATTCCTCTTCCTTTCCCTTAAGAGTTACCCTTATTGTAAAGAAGCAGAAATAAACTATAAGATGTTCATTTCCCATTTTGTAGAAAAGAATAATGAAGATCTCCACCCCAGGCATCCTCCCTTCAGGCACTGACTCCAGGGTTCTCTGAGAATAGACCCTTCCGTTGCTCACCTCCTCTCCAAGAGCAGACTCAGTCCTTGTCTTTTAGAACCACTGGGAAACAATCTGGCAAGAGCCACTGTTGTGCCAGCTGATTTAAATTGAAATGTTTTCCCCAGATAAATGCGTGCTAAATAATACACCAGCTCTCCAGCCAAAGGAAAGTGACAGGCACTCTGTAAATAAAGGCACTTAGTTGCTGGTAAAGAGCTGTAAAGTGGTTCTGAGCCGATGTTTGCTGACCAGCAAGAAGCGACTTCACCTGCTTTATATAATTGTCACTGCAGTTTCGCCTGCTGTATATTAAAACTGCATCTCATAGACCCAAATGTCACATTGGATATACCATCCAGCGTGGGGTATGCCACCTTTTCCTGTAATTGTTTTTGACAACCAGCCATCACATCTCCTATCTTTTCAGAGCGTGCCTGGTACAGACTCCCTAGGCTGGGTCAGTTCTGACACCATGCGGGCTAGAAAAGTGACACCAAAAGGAAATATGAAAAGAGAGGCGAGGAGCAGAGAGGAAGCTTAATAACACACAGTGGCAAGCACCTAGACACAAATCCCAGTGGGGGCTCCACTTCCTCAGTGTCAAGACATGTTTCCCATGTCCAACTGTAACACTTTAGAGAAACTTCCCATAAGGCTGCATGAATATTCTAGCCCTGGAGCACATTTATCCCAAGTCCACATCCTGTCCTGCTGGGTTCCGCAAAGATGATAACATAACTTTACAACGAAGCTGAGGCTGGGGCTTTCATAAAGAATAACCGAATATATAATGAAAGTTGGGGTGATAGTGGTAAAAGAAAAAACTATGTGGTTAACACCCACGGGGATTTCAGTTTGTTTCCCAAAATGAAAAGTAACATGAAGTCCGTTCTGTTCTGTATAATTCTAATCCTATTGGAGCTTGGTCATGCCTCACATTCAGATGAAGAAGGAAGTGCGAGGCCAGTGGGCATCCTAGTTGTCAAACAAGGGTCAGAGAAGAGGGACCAGGAAACAGCTCCCCTCCTGGCCCATGGCCTGGGGACAAGCAAGGGGTTAAGTGTAGGACCATGGTCAAAGGTGAGCACTGGAGCAGGAGCCACTTGGCTGTGTTGATAGAACCACTGGACCAATGTCTGTGGAATATCAGAGAGTCACCAAAGGATGTTGTCCAAAACCAAGGACAGGATAGGAGCAGAGATGGGGTTGGTAGCTGACAGCTCTCACATTCCGTCTTTGAAAGAGAACAGAGTGTAGGCTCCTAGGAAGGACAAGTTCCACTCCACTGCTGAGCAGTGGACATCCAGATGACTACTGGATGTAGAAAACTAGATCCTGCTTTCTTTTGAGTGTGTATGTCTTGGTCTATGCAGGCCACCATAACAAATAGCGTGGCTTATAGACAATAGACATTTACTTCTCACAGTTGGGGGAGCCAGTGAGCCCAAGATCATGGAGTCAGCAGGTCTAGTGCCTGGTGAGGAGCTGCTTTCTGGTTCATAAATGGTGCTGTCTTCACCTGGCAGATGTGTGCTGAGCCTCCCTCAGTCCTCTTCTCTAAGGGCACTAATCCCTTCACACAGACTCCACCCTAATCACCTCCCAAAGGCCCTGCCTCCTGAGCTTTGCATGGGGTGGGTTAGGATTTCAACATAGAAATACTTGAGGGGACACAGACCTTGAGACACCGCAGTGTGCGCACATGAACATATAAAACAAAGAGGACTTTTCTTTCTTTAAAGGAAAAAATCAGCCCCCATTCTCCTTCTTGTCTATCATCTGCCAAACCTATTTTTTCTTGCTTATTCCTGGGATTAAAAAGAATGCATAAACAATTTTTGAGCATTGGAGAGGGGAAAGTATTAGTACCAGTTTGGCCACTATACAGAATCTGAGAGGTGGGGTGGGTTTATGAGCTTTGGGACTAAATTACGCATTGAGATTCTCATCTACAGACTTTGAAGCTCATGAGAATTAAAATGAGAAGACCAGGAGTGCTGGGGAAAGAAAGTGCTTTCCTGCCTCGTTCATCTCCACCAAGGGGAGAACTGCTGCTTCTGTTCCTTGCTGTCCCCTTGGCTGGTGTGTCTAAGGTACACGAGGCATGTCTAATCAGGTCAGGCAGTGTGTTCCTTGCTCCGGGTTTGTTAGCATAAAGACTTACAGCGCCTTACAGCAGTACATCCAAGCCACCTGGGGATCTTTCTGGAATGCAGGTTCTGACAGGTACGTCCCGGGTGGGCTAAGAGCTGGCATCTCCAGCCAGCTCCCCCGGGTAATGCTAATACTGAGGGAAGATGCACTGATGAACAGGGCTTAAAGGCAGGGACTCACTGCCATCCTCTCCTTCACTTCCTGTCTTCCCACATCTCCTTTCACCCATGCTGCTAAGCCAGGCTCTGTCTCCTCTCTTTGCTGCCAGTAAGACCTCAGGGCTTCTCTTAGAGCCTTGATACACTGTTCTTTTGCAGAGTGGCGCAAGTGGAAGTTGAAATTTAAATTTGGCGATGGCAGAAAGGAAGGTAGAGTGGAGAGGTCAAAATCCAGTCCCAGTCAGGGTTATATCAGAAGAATGGGTGTCATGCTATTTCATGTTTGAGGAAAATTAGAGTTTGACACAACCATCAGAGGGGCTGAGGAAGCCAAAGTCGAAGAGGTCATGATAGTTGTTTCATAGGCACCACCAAAGGGCAAGGTTCTTCCAAGTTTGACCAGAAGCTGCTGTAGATGTCAAGACCCTCAGGAGAGTTCCCACCTCCTCTCCCTGTCTCCAGTAGCAAAGCCACTAGCACTCAGGAAGCAAGCCTCCCTAAGAGTGGCCTGCTTACAGGGCAAGAGCTGCTCAGATCTGCTCAGGGTCTGGCAGGAGCTGCTCCCACAGTCAAGGTCCCTCTTTTTCTTCCATTCTCCAAAACTCACCCCACACCCTTCTCCCACTGACAGGCTCTGCCCAGAACTGCTGAAAGGAAGGGAGCCCATAGGGAGGAGATTTCTAGGAACTTTTTGATCCTGGCTTTGCCACAATGCTGCAGTGACATTGGAAGTAGTGGCAAAGCTGGGCTGACAGAAGTTCACGGAGTTTACAAAAGATAATCATGGGCACAGTTCTAGGCTGCATGATAGTGATGGAGTTGATCTTCCTGAAAGCCCTGCATGCTGAGCTCTACCCAGCTGTCAGGTTACGCTTCCTATCCTAGCAGCTGCGGTTCTCATGGGCTATGCTTCCTCAACTCTGCAGCCTAGCATGATGGGCTTCAGATGCCATAAGGCATCCAGTAGCACCTGTCCAGTAGCCATGTGTGACAGCCATCCTGTACTGCATGGCAAACCCACACTGGTGTCACTCAGAGGAGCATACATCTCAACCCATCCTGTTCGTTATGGATTTCTGCTGCACTGCCTCTTTGAGACTCTTAGATGACATCTTTACTTGTACCTGCCCAGGATCCTACAGCAAATGACAGGAAAGAGGACACCGAAGAAGGCAGATCTGTGTCATTTAAGGATGTTGTGCCTCCTTAGGAACAGGTGTGGGATGACAAGTGTCACCTCTTACTAAATGACTTTCAGTGCCCATAGAGTCCCCTCTCCCTAGGGATCACTATCCCCTGGTCAGCAGTCTTAGAAGCCGCCCTGAGAATGCAAAGCTTAACACACCCATCTCAGTTCAACGGCAAAAATGCAGATGGGAGGACACATTGGGGACTGTGTAGCCAGCATCTTTTGAGTGCTCTGACATTTAGCAGGTGACCCTGGTCTTAAAGCCACCATGCAGAGAAGCTGAAGAGATGGCTACGTAACAATGTGTTTATTGTCACGGAAAGCCATGTAATGTGGTGTGTGTGTGTGAGAGAGAGAGAGAGAGAAAGAGAGAGATATCAAGGCTGAAACCTGAATCCTGGGATGGCAAGAGGAAGAGGCAGCAGATGCCCCTCTGAAAGCTATGACGGCGACCGCAGGTTTCACTGCCAGGCAGGCTGATGTGAGCCTCTTTGAATTACTGAGTGAAGGATATCCCTCTTGCCAGCCCCTGTCCCCCGCAGGCACAGCGGAGAAGTATTACAGGCTGTCCTTACCTTGGGAATTAGCCTGCAAGACCCCGATGCTGTCATCAAACTGCATAGATTTGATGTTGAGTGACGCCAAGATGCATTCCTTGTCCTGCAGCGAAGTATCATCAATATTATTCTGATTGGCTGACAGGATAACGCACATGTCACAGAGGTTGATGTTGACAGCCCTTAAATCAGCTCGACTTAATGGCGTACCCTTTGGCATAGAGAAAAAAAAAAAAAAGGAGAGAGGGAGAGAGTCAAAGAGAGAGAAGGAAGGAGGGAAAAAATAAAAACAAATTAAAGATTGAGCCAGAGCTCTGGGAAATTATTTAACTAGTATCTTTTTCATGCCTTGACATTAAGCTGGCCTAACTGCATTTCAGGGAATAGGGGCCGCGTGCTAATCTAAAGGGTAGTTGGTGCTGATGGCGGCATTTCAGGCTGGCTCTCAATACTCAATCAAGCTATTACTAACAAACGTGCGAGAGGAATAATGCCAGGGTCTACATCGTCTTCCTGTCTGGAAATTGTCTTGATTTAAGAAACTGTCCTGTGGCAACCTCTGGCTTTCAGAATGTAACAAGAGGGTGGGTTTCCAATGCCTGTTTATTTCTTAGCAGGTCACTTCCACCTCAGGCAAATGACAGCAGTTCCAACTAGAATTTCCATTGCAGCCTAGGGGAATTCAGGGTGAGCAGGGTGTGTGATAAGGTGGGCCTGGAAGCTCTGCCAAGTTTGGAGGCTCTTCAAGGTAGTGGAGCAAAAGTGCCTCTCACACAGGAGAGATAGGAAAGAGTCAGCTTTGGTTCTTATAATGGCATCACATATTTTCAGCAAAAATAAAGAACAGGGAAATCACCTACTAATCCAAAAACACAGGAATGGTTAGGGACACTGCTGGACACGGGATCAGCAAAAGATGGAGCACGTGTAGAGGGAGCCAGTTCCCCATGCAGTCATTGACTTAGAAAAAAATCTCTTAAAAGTGCTAAGTGAAAAAAGTTCCAGAACAATTCAAAACAGTGTAACTTCATTATGTAAAAAAAAAAAAACCCTCAAAATCAAATTATATATTTATAAATGTATGTAAATTCAAAGAGAAAACTCAGGAAAAATACACATTAAACTAATAACAGTAATTACCTCTGGGGAGAGGAAAAGGACAGAGAGGATGGAGGGGAAAGTTTGCTTTTGACTCTGTATACTTCTATATTGTTTGAATATTTTATAACAAGAACATATTTGTATATTACTGGAGCAATTAAAAATAAATAAGCCAGTAAACAGATTTTTTTAAAAGTCCCATAACAATATAAGACATTGGAAAAAACATCCAGATCTAGGAGGTAATGACAGAAAGTCTGGGAGTGCAGCCATTGGAAAATAGGGGGATAGGGCCATGACCTCTGCATGCTTTGTGTTCTTGGGAGGAATCACAGCACAACTAATTGGGTCAGTCCTTGTCTGAGCTCCCAGCAGCCATGCAGCACCACTTTGGGGTTCCCATTCAATCACCAGCCCCCTAGGTCCACTACCTCCGCTTGGCCTGCACTGAGACACCAGTTGACTTCAAATCACTGCCTGTGCAGGACGAGAGCTGGCTAGCTGCTATCTCTATCTCTACCTCAATCTCGATTTGTACTTATATCCATATATCCATATATATGTATCTATACATAAATATCTGGATGCCTTCCATTCCTCTTCCTACAAAGTGACTTTGGGAAGATAGATCAGCCTTCCATGGGGGGTACTATTTAAACAATGACATGTGGAAATCTGTGCAAAATTATAGACTCTTCAGCTTGAGTGTGCTATATTTTGGAGGGTTTGGAAAGGATCTACACATTCCACCACTGATTCATATTGACAGAAGCAGATGAGAGCACACAGAATCAAATACACACACACAACATGCACCCATGAATAGCAAACATCACTCATCCAACACCCTACACACATGCACACAGACTCATGATGCTTTAGAGGTCAAGCAACCGTGTATAACAGCACATGTAGCATGATCACCTGAGAAATATTATAATCAAATCTACCATATTTCTGAAATTAGCAAAGTATGCACAGTAGATACTTATGCTCTTATAAATACATGGCTTTTTGTTTGTCTGTAGGTGACCATCTTTAACTACATGTGCTTACTAAAGCAATTAGAGTTGGGTTTTGCATCCAAAAATATATCTAATTTCTTTTTGTTCCTTTACATATTTATTGAGGACTGATTAAGTCTGGCTTTATATAACACAAATGGTTGCTACTAATGCGTACTACTTGTGGACAGATCCCTATGTAGTTTTTAACCGATTATATTACTTAGCACTTTCTTTTTCCATTTCTGAGACTCTGGAAGCTGATAACAGAAATAATGAATGTTAGCTTCTGCGATAAAGGCAAATGCAGACCTCTTGACATACAGAAAAATCCATGTTCCTGGTTTAGGGATATGAATTTATAAGAAAAATATCTGGAGATAAGTAATATTTGTAAGGATTTGTTATATAGGCAACTGTATCAAATGCTGAAGAACACAATGCTCTATAGTTTTTTGAAAGTTTGTAGCAAATACAGAGCTTACGATTAAAAAGTGGTTAGATACATGAATTATGTAGTCCATATCCTTATGTGAAATTGAGGAGCCCCAAACTGTTCATTATATATTGGTGTACTTGTATTTTATAATCAGTAATATCATGGACATATACATGCACACACTTACACATGCCATGCAAAAAGCATTGAAAACAGCGGACCTCTAAATACATGGTAGAGTCAGTCTTAGTGGCTCACACCTGTAATCCTAGCACTTGGGAGGCTGAGGCAGGAGGATCACTGAGAATTCGAGGTCAGCCTGGGCTACAAAGTGAGTTCAAAGCCAGCCTGAATTGCACAGTGAGACCCTGTCTCAAAAAGACTAAGTAAATAAATAAATAGTGGGTGGGGAGTTGGCCACAGAAGGGTTTGGCCTTCTGTGCAAAAGAAATAACTGACTTGTCATTTATATTTATTTAATCAGAAGCTGGTACAGATTGAGGGTTCTTGAAGCATTAACAGCATCATAAGTAAAATGCCACAAATACTTATAAGAGTAAATTCTTGCCGTAAGCATCACAGTATCACAATGTAGTATGTTCTGTGTGGGTAACAGGAGAAAATGTTTAGACACTGATATGGTTAATACATGTGATATTAGCTTGACTTCATTCCTGATCTTGGTTGCAAGATCTTTTTAATAAGGTCTCTCAGGATTTGTACTTTCCTCAACAATGCATAGGGGAAGGGCTGCGTCCTCGGGCCCATAGCCAGATGAAGAAGCAGAGGCATGATCAAAGTACAAAGATTATATCCATCTGGGGTTTTCTTTTATGAATGAAAAGAAGGCAAAAAGCATCAATAGCATCGATACTGTGACCTTGGACTTACAGGCAATATGGACACTTTAGGGAAGTTATGGAGTGTTTCCCATTCCCTCTTGAGGTACTCAATGGAGCCCACGAACACAATGTGCTTGAGCTCATGGTAATGGAAGTTGCTGGCACGGAGTGGCATCACCAGGTTCCGGAGGCCAATCAGGGCTGAGCTGACGTCACCAAAGATGCAGACCACAACATGACCACTCAGCACGGTCATGGCAGCCTCACTTCGAGTCTGCAACAGGGAAAAATGCAAGTGTTAGAGAGAGGACCTCATAGCTTTGTAAGGGGGAAAAACAATCATTGGTGCAAGGGGTCAATGGAATTTTTGTTAAGTGCTTACTATGTTCTATTGCCGTGGTTTATGTGTGGTCTGAGTTCCCGCAAGGGTCCACTCTGAATAAAGGCCCAGTGCCCAGGGTGGCACTGTGACCCTCTGGTAGTTCTCATGTGACTCCTGAATTCTCTTAAGAGGACCAGCGTAAACGGAGCAGCCCAACTTTGGATTTTAAATCCCCCCAAATATGAGCATACTAAATCTTTTCTCTTTAGTAGTTGCTTTTTTTCTTGTACCGGGAATCAAACTCAGGACCTTGTGCTTGCCAGGCAGGCGCTTGTGCCTCTGAGCTATATTCCTGGCCCCTAATCTTTTCTCTTTAGAAGTTTGTTGCCACATGTATTTCACTGTAGTAATGCAAAACTGACTAATATAGTTCGTCAATGTTATATACTGTATATGTTATCTGAGCATGCACATTTACATTGTATTTATGTAATAAACATAAATAACATGATGTAAACATACACCTATACATATCATTATTTTCTTGAGGAAAAGACTGAACAAAGATATCCTATACATATGTGTGAGCAAGAGCTATTTCATAATGACTTTCAGGAAGGATAAAGAAATATTTATGTTATCTAGAAAGGGGAAGTCTTAGTTTCAGTGAAATTGCTGATGAAATATTATGCCTTTTCAGGCTTTCTTGCTGAATGTGAGAAAATGTCATTCTCTTTGTGAATCTCAGCTCAAGATATTTGAGCTTTCGGTTCTCAGTAAGGTATCATAGTACATCATGGTATCAGTGGGTAGAACATACTATCTAAAGCCAGCGGCTGGCAAGTGTGACCCTCAGACTCAATCTGATGCTCCAGTCTTTGATAAGGTCACTGAGCTAAAAATAGATTTGCACTTCATAATGTTATTTTAAAAAAGCATCATATATGGAGATTGTAGGAAATTCAAATTCCAAGAAAGTTTTATTGGAATTCAGCCAAGTTCATCCATGGTTGCTTTCATGCTACAATGGCAGACACGATCAACTGCAATAGAGATCATATGACCCATGATACCTACGTTATTCATGATATAACCTTTTCCAGAACAAGTATGCTGAACCCTACCCAGTGCTGCTTGGATTCCCAGGGACAGTTCTAGAAGGACTCCCCTTATATAAAAAAGAAGTAATCATTAAAAGGGTCTAGAGACACATCCATAAGAGCAATAGGACAATGCCTTCCCCCAACCTCAGGTATGCATTTACAAAAAAGACAAATGAAACGGCCCCATGCAGGGAGGACTAATTCTCCATGGTTCGCCACTGCTGGGCCTTTTTGCTACCAAAGAAGACAATATAAGGAAGCTAGTCACGGATAATTCTTTGCCCCATGCTTCTAGCCCAATGCCTCCTGCCTTTCTTCCTGTTCACCCACCACATGCATGAATGGTCCCATGTGGCTTCCAATGCTTTGGAGGAGGCATATTAATGTCCACGACATATATCAAATTCTGCTTGATTTAATCCCTAGCATTGACCAGTGTATTGATTGTTTAAATGCCAATATTGCAATTCACGCAATGTCAGGGTTATTATAGTAACCCCCAAGGAGAGGAGGAAGCTAGCTCGCATTCCCTGATCGTTAGAATAAAGCAGGGGCTGTCACCATTATTGGTTTCCTTCTGCAGCAGTACCAGGAAATCTGAGACACAGGCTATAAGAAATGTCTTACTAAGACCAAGGAGGACCCTCCAGGGAGCTCACATCACCTATCACTGCTTCATGGAGAAGACTTAGAGATAGTTTTCCAGGCTGAATGGAAGTCTAACTGCCTGGGTACTACTAGCAGAGAGTCAACCAGCCTGTGACATGCTGTGATGGAGCTCCAAATTACTTTTAATTGGACAGGCCACCTGGGAGGCTAGCTCCCAACAAGCCAGACAAATACAAACTGGGTCTAATTATGCATAGGTGAGGTAGGTACCCTTTAGGAGAGTGGCCCAGGAATAGATGCTGCCCCCAGGATCAAAATTCCAGCTCTCCCATGTACCACATCAACATCATCTGGGAAACTTGGTAAAAACACATATCTCTGCACCTTGGCTCTGGAAAGTCTGATTCTGGCAGATTTAAGGCCTACCAGAGAAACCACTCATGTGCTTTTCTACGTGTCTTGTGTTTCCTGAGCATCCTTCCAGACCCAATCCAATCTCAGCCTTCATGGTCTTTTTAGTATATGTGCTTCCAAAGTGAGCACACTCTTCATGGTCCTAAACCCCTTCCGAGCACAGCTTATTTGCACATGGTGGGATGCTGCTGGCTTCTTAAACACATGCTGGAGCTTCTCCCTATATCTAAACAGCATTTTCTGCCTCATATTACTTAGCTTTTAATAGACCATTCCACAGCCACATTTTATATCTTCTCTCCAATTAGATGATCATTTCTTGAAAACCCAGGATCATTTCTTATACATTCTAATCCCTAAAGCCATTAGTATGCTACACCCAATGGGTAAGCACAGCCCCAATGCATCACCACATAGCTAGCCCTTCCTATCATTCACATCCACTCCAATAATTCTGAGAGTGTTTCTCGTATTATGCTATCTAAATGGTACCTCCCAAGCCATTTCTAGCCCAGAATACTGTTTTTCTTTTTTTACTTCACAGCAGCTTATTTATATCTGAAATACTACTATGCACTTATTTGCCTACCTGCAGGTCTTCTCTTTGCTGCACTGGGATGTAAAGTCTGTATTACACCTCCAGAACAAGAGTGGTGAGTGTTTCCTACCTGTGGCTGGATCTAGGGTGTGTGATGCTAGGATTGAGGGTGTGATGCTTGGATTAAGGGTATGTGATGACTACATTAGTCCACTGACTGGTTTAGCATGGATCTGGCGTGGGAAATGGGAAGGCCCAACCTGGGTGTGGGTGGCACCACCCAAAAGGTGGGTAGCCTAGAAAGGACAAAAGGGAGAGAGGCAAGCTGTTGCTGCTGTGATTGCTGCTGCTGAAGCTGCCTCCTGCCTTCCACACCATGGACCATTGATTTTTCTCTGTGATGCCCCCCTGCCGCGCCACTCTGCCTTGGAGCCAGCCAGTGATGCACAGAAACCTCTACCAACTGTGTGTTAAAATAAACCCTTCCTACTTTCACTTTGGGTGCCGGGTATTTTGTCTCAGCAATGAGAAAAGTAACAGATCGCTATAAGTGTTTTGCTAAATGATGTTATTTTTTCAGGTGAACTCATCTCCCTAAACTCTTTCCTTCTAGTAGGGGATGTTGATCAGATATCAGTTAGCACATACTGTGAAGGAAAATCTAGGCAAGTTATTTAAACCCTGGATTTCGGATCAAACAGCTAGTATGTGACTTAACACCGGTAGGCAACACCAGGCTGAACGGAGACAGGTAAGGTAAAAGTGTGGTGGATATAACAGAAGGTAGAAGCAGAAAGCAGTTTGGTGGCTTGGAACATTTTCTGTCCTGGTAAGTTACAAAGTGGCTGTTTGCTGAGAATTTTAACTTCTTGTGTTTCTGCCCACAACTGTTACACCTCTAAGACAGCCTGTAGTGTGATGCTGCCTTGGCTTACACTGCTTGTTTATAATTAAATTGATAAAACACCTACTCAAACACTGGGAAAAATCTAGTGGGTTAGAGGGCAAAGCTGTTCTGAGGGCCAGGAATGGTCATTGCTAAGGAAGGGTGCCCCTGACTTCAAAAATGATAGGCTTTTCCTGGCTGACAAAGGAGCTGGTGCACAGAAATCGGAGGATTAGCGGCATCAGGGAGAAAGAACCTTTCCATCTGACCTTCCTGATATTAATCCATTTTTCATGGATTAGCATGACAATAAACTCCAGGAAAAGTCGATGTAGGCATTAAAAGCTAGAGCTGTTAATAGGGCCAATGCAAAAAGTAGAATGGATGGTTATCTGTGCTGGGACAGCACATTCTGGGACAGAACAGAAGAAGCCCAACGCTGCTGCTGAGGTATTGGAGAGCCATCCATGAAACGAGGTTCTGAGCTCCAGCCTACCCAAGGGGATTGTGGCTCTGAATCAGCAGCAGCAGCAATGCGCGTGCCTGGCTACAACATGCCGCAGAAAGGGCCACAGATCCACAAGGCTGTTATTCTAAGGATACAGAGCATACTTGTAAATAAACAGTAATAAGGCAATACTGTGTCATTTAAGAAGAAGAATAATAAAAAACAAAACAACAGGTCACTTTATGGAGTCTTACATTTGACTTTAATCTTCATTACAACCATATACTTATGTCGGGGGTCATTCTTTTCTTTTCACAGATGAAAGAACTGAAATGTAGAGAGTGACAAGACCTGTCCAGGGCTGTGCGGCTCCTAAATGACCCAGGCCAGCTCTGACCGTACAGGCAGGTGGACAGAAATGAGCCATATCCTGCTTTCCATGATGCCTCACACCCACAGCACAAGATCACCACTAGACTAATAAGCCCATAAATATTCAGAGATTGAAATTTCTGTTCTCAGCTCATGTTCTGATTAGAGGTCTTATTGCCTGAGTCTCTGTTAGGAATTTCACTCATCAGGAATGATTAAGACCAGAAACTGTACCACCTCCTCCCCCACATCCAGTTAGGAAAACCTCATTCCCAAAGAAATGTAGGGCCAGGAAGAAACGTACAAATGGCAATCCCAGAATCCCTCACTCACCAGAATGACTTTCTCAATCTCCTTGGGAGCGCACCAATGAAACATCCCAGTGGAGTCATACTTCTTCACATTGGAGTCCATGTTGTCAATCTGATCATTCCCAGGAATTAACAAGGGGTCATGCCTGGGGAGACAAAGAAAGGATAACCTGAGCAGGGAACAAAGTAAATTATAAATGGAACGTGCCCCCTGAGTTACATCTAGGAGAACCTCAGAGAAGTAGAGGAGGCCATTTCATGGGTGGCCATGCTCTTGTTTGTACACCCACCCCTTGAAAGACAGCTGACTCAAACCACCACCACTCATAGGAGGGTGCCAGTTGGTTCTGTCAGCGATAATTCTGCCTTTCTCCTGCCCCTCTTTGCCTATTTGGGTTTCATTCCATTTTATGAATTCAGCTTACTTTTTTACGGCCATCCGCCTCCACATTCTCACATTTTACCAGCTATCCCATTTCCCCAACACACACACACACACACACACACACACACACCCTCACACCCCAAAGGGTTGCTATTAGCATTGGCAATGAAGAGGAAGGAACAAGGAACAGAGACTCATGCTGACTGACTGGCATGAGGATGGAAAGCCAATTACTCGCTCTTTCTGACTACAACTTCTGACGTGATGCTCTTCACAGTAAAAGCTTTAACAGGCTGCACTTTAAATATTTTAGCAATTTGCCCAATCAGATTTTGCTCTCCCCAGCTGAAGCCCTTTAAAGATTCAGCAGCATGTCACTTCAGAGCAGATTGACTACCAAATGCCCACATCTGGAATACATGATTTCAATACTAAACAACACCCTTGCTCCTCATCTTGACAACTGTATTTGCACTAACCATCCAGTGACACCCCACCCTTCCAGTTCAGCCTCCCTTGGATGAGTGCCTCAAGATGCATCTTAATAAACTAGTCTTGTATTCTCAGGGCTACATTCACCCTGCCTTGGCTTGTTTGCAGGTAGTGGAGGAAGGAGATTCTATAGTGGCCTCTCCTCCAGTGGCTGGCAGAGCCTCATTGACAACCTTAGGTATTATAATAAAACCAGGCAGGTTTAACATGTTCATGCCTACAGTGTAATGAATAAGCCCCGGCATCGTGGTCACATTCATTGCCTATGATTCCGTCTCCGATAGAGACGAAGCAACTCAGTTAGGAAGGAAGTGACTGGTGGCCTGTACAACACTGACCACATGTAATTAAGTCACTGTCCCAGGCATACCTAACTATGCTCACAATGAAGCTCTCTCATCCCTGAATATTACTCTCAGCCCAAGACAAACATTAGAAATAGGTGCAAAGTTCAAAGAAGTCAGGTAAAGTGATTTTAATCTTTAAAATTACCTATTTCAAGTATCAAAGAATAGCCTTTATTTAGTCTTCAGTATTTCCCCTTTTGAAAATTCTTGATACTTTTCCTTTAGATGTCTAGAATACAGAGAATGGGGTAGTAATCTT
This sequence comes from Chinchilla lanigera, assembly GCF_000276665.1. Classification (NCBI taxonomy): domain Eukaryota; kingdom Metazoa; phylum Chordata; class Mammalia; order Rodentia; family Chinchillidae; genus Chinchilla; species Chinchilla lanigera. The sequence continues at coordinate 15,378,031 of NW_004955437.1, read as the reverse complement.
TCTTACCTGGTTCAAAGACCTTGAGGTTAGCTTTCAGATCTCTACCATGACTTTCCCAATATGCTCCCCATCCCACATAAAATAGGGAAACTCTCTCCCTGCATTTATTTATTTCTGAGAATTTGTTTTTCAGATCTACTAAATGACAAGTAGCACATGAAGCAATCCTACAGCGGTATCTTGAACAAGCCATCCTAGATTACTATAGGAACTGACATAGCTGATCTTAAGAGTAGAACAATCCACCTCACAGTAGTATCCCATTGGCTGAGCTGCTGGAAAGTCATAGAGTGTTATAAACCACCAGGCCACTTTATAATTACTGGACTGAGTCAAAGATAATAAAATAAAAAAGACAATTGCAGGGTGAAAGCAAATTTTCAGGGTTTTTCTTTTTGCCATTGAAGAATTGCGAATAGTTTCATGGATTGCCAGTATCCAGGACAAACAGGTAAACAAGGCTACCACAGAGGTTTGAGAAAATAAACTCTTTCTAGCCTTTGAAGAATATATTTTGGTTGCAAAAAGATCTTAATAACTGATCTTAATAAAGATAAAGAGCTATGTTCAAACTTCTTCCCTTATTGTTGGGGAAAAAAAATTATATCAGGAAGGGTCTGAGAGCACCCCCCCCCATGCTTTCAGGGTTTAAAAGATACAGAGGACTATGTTCACATAATATCAGCAAGCAAACAGATGATACAGCAAGCTAGCAGAACTCCTTTTAGAAAGCTTGAGAGAGAGGAGACGTGTTTTGGATTGGTATTTTGGGTTTCTTCTAGGAAGGGCGCATTCCTTGGTAACTGGTCTGTACTTTTCATCTTAGGAAAGTAAAGAAGAAAGCCTTATGATTATTTTACCCGTATTGAGAGGAAAAAAGACAGTAAGTGCCAAGTTTCATTAACTGGGGTGAGGGTCTGGGAAAACCAGGTATAATTTGACACTAGGGCTACAAGCCTTGATTTATGCTGGAACAGCCAGAAACATCCAGGAAATCTCAGAGGTACTCCGTACTATACTCTGTCCTTCTCTCAGCCTGACCTGGATAATTTCAATATACATCATCTACGATATTCCCCAAAGGATCTGATCTGAGGAATATCAAAATCTCCTTGAACAAAGATATTTCCTTCTCAGGCCTATCATGGTAACCGAAATTCTAATGCTGGTTTCTTTAATCAGCAAAGCAATCAATAAACGTGAAATACCTATTGTGAACCAGGAATGGAGGATATAGTAATAATTAAGACAGAATGTGTAGTCAAAGAAGTTCACAAAGAAAATCTAAATCAGAGGTTATGATGAACTGTGGTAAGTGTTATGGCAAAATAATATACACAGGGCATTTGATGAAAGGAGCTGTTGCTTGCCTTGT
>NW_004955437.1:15299490-15375980 GCF_000276665.1 Chinchilla lanigera | reverse complement strand
CTCTTTTGAGCAATTTCCTTCCCTTTCCCAATATCTATTGTACGTTTTGGGTTCCACTTAGGAACAGTTAATGCTTTATTTATTTATTTTTGACCCATTTTGCGTGCTTCTATCTGGTAATCTGAACAACTAATTTGAAGACAACAATATGTAACAGAACAACCATTGCTGAATTCCTATCTTCTTGTTTGGTGAAATTCTGTATCATTTATCATTTTTTTTGTTTTTCTTTTTTATTGTCTTTAACCCTTTGATTAATCTTGCATTCTTACATCTGGTAATCTGACCAACTTTGAGGCAGATAAAAATATGTAATATAACAAATAAATAAATGAAATGAGCTGTTTGCCAATGCAATGAGTTTCCTATTATTGAAGGCATTTTGAAGAGCTAGGGATGGGGGGGCGGGGTTAATTATAAATGTTAGGTGAGCCTGAAAGGCCGCACTGAGGAGAGAAACAGCTAGGATTTTGGAAGTATTGGGCACTGTTGGGCAGAAAAAGGCCAGAGGCACTAAATAGGTAAAGAGGATAAGGAGGGTTAATGGACCTGAATATATAAATGTTGGTGAAGGGGCCTGATTCAGTCCACATTTTGGACTGGGGAGCAAAGATGAGCAAAAAAATGAATTGAGGACTGTTGCTTTATAGTTCCATTAAAGGCCAGCAAGGTTCTCCATGCAGTGGATTTCTCTGCCTGAGAGGGAGCCTGAAATATGAGTCATTCCAGCAACTTGAGAATCTGTGATTTTATGAGCCAGGCAGGATACATTTCTTCATTATGTCTGTCCCTGTAGTCATTTTAAGTGCCTTAGATTAGCTTACACAACAGATAGATCTCTTACACAGGTGGGGAGTGATGAGTCAGTTGTCTTCAGGAATTTCCGCCTCTACAGCAAAAATTCTGGAGGTTAGGCTACTAGAAGAAAGGCCACCCATTTGCCATTGAGCAAGCCAGCCAATGTTTCTGTGATCTGTGGAGGCCTGCAGGAATCAGGTAGTTTGGGGTATATGAGAATGAGGATCCTTACAACCCTCTGAATAAGGCATCCCAATATCTTCAGTGAAGACAATGATGAAAACCACTTCCAAGGGCTCCCAGGCAACTTTTTGAAGGCTAGTTAGTTGAAACTGAGGACCAGTACTGGATATTGCCTTTCATGTTGTGTTTCCTCAACCCACAAAGTAGTCCCTAACTTGCCTCATAGTTAATTCAATGCTTATTTGTCACTTCCTACTTAGCCAATGTACATGGCTTATTTTAGAATAATGGAAACTCTATGAGGAGAGTTATGGCTGTTGTATCATCGATGTGGACTGAATCATGCCCTTTCATCAACATTTATATGTTCAAGTCCATTAATCCTCCTTACCCCAAGAATGTGGCCATATTAGAAGACATGGAACAGACCCCACCTTCATGAACCTCAGAAGGAATCAAACCTGCTCAGACACTGACCTTGACTTCTAGCCTCCACAACAATGATGAGTTCAATTCCTGTTTCTCAAGACACCAGGTGTATGGTACTTTGTCACAGCACTCCTAGCTAATCAACGCAATAATCCACCTTGCAGAAAGGCAGGCACCATGCATCAGATAGCCCTCAGCTAATGGCCTTGGCTATCCTTGCATCTCAGGTCTTGCCTGTTCATGTCAAGGGAGAAAAACCTATTACCATCGCTTCAGGAATGCATGAAAAGATACTAAAGGTACAGAACATCTTTAAAGAGATTAGGCCAATGTCTGTGCCTCCCCAAACCCCAACATTCATACACAATTACACCCACTCTGCCCATGTGGTACCTTCTCTCTAGGCTTTAGCTTACCCTTATATGTGAAAATTGATACCAATGACAGCCCAACCAGAGCAAAGAGAGCTGAACTAAGAGTAGCTTTCCACAGGAGATGCTTGGCAGTCAACACCACTGAGGTCAGGAAACCATCTATTTCCTTAGTGACAACCTAGCACCGTGGCTAAAAGCACTGGCTCCAAAGCCAAAATGCTCGTCCTCAAGTTTTGGTTTATCTACTACTTGCTAAGTTGTGTCTTGCCTCAGTTTATTCATTTGTAAAGTGTCATCACCATCCTTACTTAATGGATGCAATTGGGGTGAACACATATCATGTATGTTGCATAGCACTGTACAGAGCACGTCTTCACCAATTCTTAAATACTATTACGATTATTCTTACTCTATACACTTGGCTTAGGGCCCATCATATATTCCTACCTCTGATTGTCATGAAAGGAGGCAGGCAAACTAAAGTTCCATAATAAAGACAGAGAGTTACTACTTTGGCCTGGGCTAATGCAACTGCTGCTACCATGATGAACAGTTACAATGAGATGAACCCTTACACATGCGGCACTGAAAGTTTTCCCTGCATTTAATGACTTGCCCATCCCAATAACACTTACAGGCAATTTCTGCTATTATCTACCCTTCTGTATGGGTGGGAAAGAGTGGGTCACAAGGCTCAGGTACACAGCAAGTGAGAGGAGAGGCAAGATTTCAAGTGAATAGGGCAGCTCAACCAGAAGTCACTGCTGCTAGGTTTCTGATACCCCCCACTTGCTATGTGTTGTTCCTTCTCCACTGCATTGCCCAAGTCACAGCGCCCTGAACTGTAGAAAGAAGGAAACCAGCCTCATGGGAATTTTTGAAATACACAGTTCATGTCAATAACCAGAAGAAAATCATCCCATGAGCCCCACCAAGACAACGCGCTAAGGAAAGGTTTTAGTTTATGCTGGGTAAGTCTTTGTCATGTCCCAAATATCTGAAGACTTGGTTCAGGAATACCCACCTTTTATAATAACACAGAAGCCCCAAGGAGTTAAATTTTTTATATTGAAGCTCCTTGCATCTCAGCTCATACCTCCAACATGCACAGCTAGAAATTAAGCATGCCTGAATTCCAGTAAAGAATAAAAGACACTTGTTTTGAGGGCTCACAGAGCAAGAAATGCCACTTGCCATCAATTAGTCTCAGGAAGTGAACTAAATGCCCTGGTACAGCAGAAATGCAGAAAGCTTGCCTTGAAGACAACAGCCTAAAGCAAAACCACAAATCCCTTTTCTAGCAAACCTGCTGTGAGGAAGCCAGTATTATATTTTAAAGAACACAGTTCCCCTTGTAGGCAAATACAGCAAATCCCAGTCTGCTGTGGAGCTCTGGGTTCAGTGCTGGACTTCAGAAATTTACATTAAAGTACAAGGAAGCATACAGATAAGGTTGTGAAGAAGGACAGTTAGAACTTGAGAATGGCATCTTTATCCCTGCTTGATTTTTCAAGACCTTGTGTCTTATCACACAATGAGGCAAGCATCCCATGGAGGCTGGCCCTGCAGTGGTCTTTTTGGGAAATGGGAAGCTGGATAAATTAAAGGTGAGCGTCTTAACTTTTCGTAAGTCTTTTCATCTAAGTGGCAAACCCTGGCTTTACTACGCATCTATTATATCAGGCATCTCGGTGGGCATATTAGGGCATTTCTGAGACCTGAGAGTATGGCTCCAATGTTCCTTATAAAGACACCATCCTCAGCAACCACTGAGACAGAAACTGGTTCCTTTCCTAAGAGCCCCCAAAGAAGTGTAAGATGCTCCTTCAGTGGTAAGACTCTGTCCCATCTATAAGACGGCTAACTTCTTTAGGGTGAGGATCTCTTATTTTTCTATTCCATATATATTCAGGACCTACTAGAGGTCACAGGACTTGCTCAATAAACAATTTAACTAACAAAAAGAGCAGCTGAAGGACTGCTAGTCTCTGAACACTCTTGAATCAGTCAACAGACTCACCATATCTTTTCTGAGAAAGCCCATTCATTTGGATATCCAGGGACAATTTCTTTTGAGCTCGGCACTATTTTTCATTTGCATTAGAACACAGAATATTCACCATAAAAAGGGAATAATAATGGGAAGAGAGACTCTAAAACGCATCTCTAACTAAGCAAAGTTGCCTGGAGCTTGCCTGCAGCCAGCTCCTTTACCTAATCAGCAGGGAAGAAGCCTGTGTGATGTCAACAAAGGTCAAGATGTTCTCAATAAAGCAAACACTCAGCACTGCAAGGAGAGCTAGGCCCCCATCATGACTTGCTCTCGCTGCTCTGATTCTTGGAAGAGGCGATCCTCAGAGCTGGCCCCAGACCAGCCTGATCAGCATCCCCTGGGAGCTTGGTAGAGATGCAAATTCTGTAGCTTCAGCCTCTAGAGAGCCTCTATATGGTTTGTTAAACCCTATTAAAGTTAGAAAACATTAGTACCAGCTGAATCAAAAGGCTGTTTCCATTCAGCAAATTCAGAACTAGAATAAGGCAAGTCAGATGCCTAGAGTGCAGAATTTAAGGTGTATCAGAAGCCCCACCCTAGTCCTGGCCCAGCTGTTCAAAAGGAGGGTTACAGGGATGATGGGACTGACGACAAAGCCACATCCAAGATGTCTCTTCTGACTCTAGGTGACCCTGGAACTTCAGGGGTTGTGCTATACTTTATGGGGATTCCTAACCTGGATCTACACTAATGACTCTCTTGCCTACCCTAATTCCATGAGAAAAACAAATAAACAAACATAAATAAGCAAGATAACTATTAGTTCTTGAATAGTGCAATACTTGTAACTACATTGCAGTGTTCTATATGCCGTTCTGACCATCCTTCCTCTGTTCCATAGAAAACAACCTTGCATCTAGTCCCTAAACCCTTGCGGACAATGTTCGGAGTGTCAGGCCCCACAGGTAGCTCTCTAGACTGGATGGGTTTCAGGTGGTCTTCATTGCTGGATGGGTTTCAGGTGGTTTTTTCAAAACAGCTTATATTTTGGTACGCAGCATGATAAATGATTCCAACTGCATTTGCCTCATTCTTGGGTGACTTTTACTTCTAGATTAGTACCATTTCTTGCTATTTGTAAGGACCTTAACCTTTGGATTCTGGCTTCTGCTTGAACTCATCTTTCAACACTACGTCCATCCTCCTGGTAACAATCATTGCCCCTGAAACACGGGTTACCAACACCTTGGCCCTAATCTTCACACCAAATGGGTATCCCTGGGGCCACCCTAACAAACCTTTCAGAGTTGGTATTAGCCATTTTGGCAAAAGTAGGGCCCCTTTCAGCTTCTCTGAGTCTAATCGCATTTTTGTTTCCACTTCTATCTAACACATCATTTCTTGTTAGATATCCACCTTTCTCAGAGGAAGAAAGAAATCACTGCCCTTCAGCTGACATGTTCTTCAGTAGTAGAGGAGACTGTACAAGATTTTTTGAAAGAAGAAGACAGGATAATGACTCTCTGCTGAGCAGGAACTTGTCCAGGGACCTGTGTCAAGTCCAGCCAAGCCTTCATATCATGACACCCATGATTTATTTCTTCTCTCGTCCCACAGGCCACTGTCATATGCTATTAGTTTGTGCATTAGAAGGTGAATTTACTTAATAGAACTGTCCCCGACTTCTTCCTTTTGCTGCCCAATGCAAGGAATTGTGAGGGTGGCATTCTGCCCCCAATTCTGAGTTGGCTCGGGCCACTTTGCCAGTTTGTATTACTAGAATCTGTCACATTGGCAGGCTCTGCTGTGGGAAGTCCTAACAAAAAGGCCCCATGAAAGGTACAAGTCAAAGTAGAGGGAATGAGGTTTAACAGGCAGATGAGTTTATTTCATTTAATGAGCAGTCAATGCCCAAGAGAATAATCTGTTTTCCTCAAATCATATTTCTCCTCCCATCAGGGAACCTAAGGTCCAATATTTTCTGCATCTCACGACATGATACCCTCCTCAAGGTGTTCAGTTTCTCTGTTTGGGGTATTGTTAATAATTGGCCTGGCTGAGAGCTATCTTTTTGTGTGAATTGTCTACCTGCCAACATCCTACATAAATCTCCTTGGTCTATGCGTCTCTACCTCACTCCAAGTCTCAGGACCAGTGTCAGGAATGATATGCATTCTTCCAGGGAAAACTGTCTCTCTGAGACCTGGGCCATGGCCAACCCTCCATGGTTTGGTACCCAAAGCAGCTGGCAGAGGCTGAGGCTGAGTGGACTCCCTCTTTTATACTTCTGTGCTTATGGTCCCCAGAAAGGCCCTACTGGGGGATTCCAAACCCACCTTTATATCACCACCAATGACACTGCCAAATCACTTAGGACTTTGCTTCTTCACAAATCTGCAAGGGTTCCATTCCTCAAAGCCTATGACAGGCAAAAGTCTTCAGGACTGAGTCCCAGAACATTTTTATATTTTCAGCACCTGTGATGTCACTCCAAAGACCCTTTGTTCCAGCCACATTAAAACAATTGCAGCATTCTGAGCACTTTCCCTATTTCTGCCATCTTCCTAATTCAATGAGACTTAAGTTCATTTACTGGACTTTCTATACAGTATCTGTGTCTCAGCTTCCTCATCTAGAAAATGGAAGATTAATAACTTCTCATAGAGTTGTAAAAAGGACTCTGAGTTCACAGACATAATACTCTTGGGATGATGATGCCTGGCACCTGGTAAACTATAAAGAAGAGCAGGTACTAGTATTAGCAGAGAATTTGACTCTGATGGGGACTAAGTTAAATGACTCCTTCCCAAACCAAGCACAGCCTCTAAGACCAAAATAATGATAGCTCTTTCTGTTCTCATAGCCCATGCTACTATGATCTCTAAGTCACTACTATGGTAGTTTGCTATATATGTTTGTCTGTCTCCTCAGCGTTTTGAGGATAGGGATCTCACCCAATTCATCTTACTTTAGATCTCCCAGAGACCTTCCACAATACCTTGAACACATACGGTTTTCACCAAGCATTGCTGGATGGGACTTAATTTGAGGACAAGAATAGGAGCAGGCAGTTGAGGGACATGGCCTTTTGGGGTTCTGTTTTAGCACTCAGTGTTAAAGACCAGGCATGTTCTCGTTATCACCTACTCGCTGGAGAAAAATTCCTGTTATGCAGGATGCTCTGGTGGCTACAGTGACTTGAAGGTGGCCAAGGGATGAGTTGAATGTGGTTGTACCTTGCAATCTTAGCAAGGATTTCAGAAATCTATAACTCTGCTTTAACTGTAGTCAAAATGGCCTTCAGTGTATTTTTTATCCTATGCAGACTGTTCAGGGACTAAACACAGGGCCTTGTAGATGGTGGGCTGGTGCTCTATCATTGAGCTACACCCTCAGCCTTAGAAAATTTTCTTTGAATGTGGTCTGTGAGGTTCCCAATCAGGAATCCTTGACTGAGACAAAGTTCTCGCCCTCCACAGCTCAGGAGGAATGGGCTAGCCCATCAAAGTGTTTTATACAATTGAGGAAAGTTGTGGGGATGTCTACAAAGTACAAATCCACTAAGTAGAAAGAACCAGGTAATAAGTGCTTGGGGGATACTTGGTGGAAAACTAGGAGGAACTCCTTAAATAATTCCATGTGAAATGACCAACATGGAAGACAGATAAGAGGCAGATGGAAGATGGGACTTGGGGACCTCGGGGGCTCACTCATCAGTGGGTGTAGAGCTAGAGGTGATCCATCATTATGCCCATGTGCTTGGCGTGCAATGCATGCACTCATTTAGCTCTATCTGGCTGTGAGAGTTGTTTTCTGTCAGGGTGGCTAAAAAACATACTACCTCAGGATCCAGACACAAAACAAGGCTGTTCACCTAATGACTGTGCAGAGAATTAAGTGACACTAAAACACTAGGGTAAGCCCGATATCAGAACAAAGGAGAGACAAGGACCATTAGTGGAGAGTCCCTCTAGCATTTCCTGCTGGCAGATGATTTGGAAGAAACCCTCACAAGAGCATGTTTTATCCGCAGAAGCCACAGTGGTAAATTAAAGTCCAGCCTGGCCCATTCTGGGCTCTCCAGTTTCTCTTGGAGCTGTTCCTATCACTGCCCATAGGCCACTAAAACCTGCCGACACTTGGAATGATTGATTCTGTTCAAATAGCAAGCTACAAACTCGTGTTGAAAAACCCACTTCAGAGAAGTCATTAGCTTCCTCTATGGATTCTCTGAGGTTGTAAGGAATAGGACCTGGGAGTCTAATCTTCTGAAGTGTAGCAAGAGGATGTTTGAAGAGGTGAGGGGAACTGGGAAAGTCACAAGGCACTGGGAGAGCCCTTCTGCTTTTTGCCAATCAGCAAGAGGGATCCACCAAAAAATAGCCCCTGAAGCTTTACTGCCAGGGCTGGATAGTCAAAGGCAAACCACAAAGCTCTTGGATTTTTTTGTTTTTTTTTACTTCATTCAAAAACTAGAAATAAAAGAACATGAAGAGGGCTCAGCAGAGGCCCTGTTCCTTCTCTTCTTCATTAATCATAGCTCATAAAGTGCCTGGACGTGGAAAGTCATGGTCAAGAAAGACATTGATGCATGATCCATTCCACCTGAGCTGCCATGGAGACCACTGTGGGTGGGTAGGATAAAGCAGCCCTGTGACTATAGCTGTGGTTGCAGCAGCAGCAGCGCACAAGCACCAACCCGAGCCGCTCCAGTTCTATGGCTTGGCAAGTTTCGGCTCAGCACCTGACCCCCGTTTAGCAATTCTGATGTACCACAGAGCAGACAGCTCTAGCCTGGGATGACTGCCTCCCTCAGCCCCTCTCCGGCAGGCAATGAAAGCAAGATCCACTTTGAAAATTCTCCCCCATCATGCAAACTGACATAGGCATGCTTTTCAAAAACCCACAGCCAATCTGTTGATCATTACTTATTTACAAAGGCCTTCGGGCAGAAAGTCCTGTAAAAACCATACTTGATACGGTATACACTAGCTTTCTCTGCTTGTGGAAAAAAAGAGTCCCCCCAAGGCTACCTCAAACCATCACTTTCTATTGCACATAAAATGTAGCGTGTAACACTAAAGTATTTAATATATATGGTATAATATATCTACAGGAAAGGCATTTGTGTAGAAGTATGTTACCCTGGATTTGGTAATTTGATGTTTTGCTGAAGGCTACGACTTAAAAAAGCCTCCACCTCATACAGGAGACCTGTCATCTTGGTACCCAAGAGCCAACAGAATAAAGAAGTACCCTTAAGCAGCAAAACTTTGACACAGCTTTGAAGCATATGAAAACAGTGTAACTCCTCAGAATTATTATTACTCAAGATCAAAGAAACGAACCATACTTTACATAGCAAACAGGGACAGAGAATTTGGCTCCAAAGGTTTCAGATTTTTCAGACTTCTCTTTATTTATTTATTTGCTTCTCTAAATTTAGGCAAAGCAAAAGCACCTGGGCTTTTTCACTCCTTTAAATGGAAAAAACTATTAGCATTAGATAAGCCGATTACCTAAAGGTGAGTAAGGAGGAAATGAGCGCGAGCCTGACAACTGGCATCATAAAATGAGAGATTTGGCAGTTGGTACATTTTATTCCTCCTCATAAACGGTAAACAAGAATGTAAATCAGAAGCACCCAGCAAGGCTGAGCCAGGGGAGGCAAGAACTCCTAAGGAAATACTTAATGGGAGAAGCTGGTCATAATGGCAAAGGAGAGAGGGCTGAGTGGGTCTCCCACTGAGAGACTGTGTGCCCCACTGGGGAAGAAGGGCAGCCGTTATCCTGTCCCAGATGCATGTGGAAAGCCAGGAGGCAAGAATATCATGGAGAAATGGGCCACAGAGATCACCATGATTGTGTACCAATGATCCAAGGAAAGAAAGGGGCCAATGGTAAAGAAGAAAGTAACATCAAGGGGCAAGGTGTTCCGATGGCTGGGAACACTTAGGGCAGCAGTGCACGTCTGAAATCACTCCCGTTTCATGAGGGCTTTAGAGAACTTGGAGGTCAGAGGAAATACGTGTTGGGATTTGTGGATGAATCTGTAGATGAATGAGAAGCAAATGGGAGAAGAGAGAGAAATGGTCCAAGAAAGGGAATTGCAGAACTCTTGAAATCTTGTTTCACTTGGTGCTTCTTAGAGAAAGCCACAGTCAAGAGAGCAGGAAAGGAATAAGGAAAAGAAAAAGAAGGAGGAAGACAGGGAGGGAAGAAAAAAGAAACGAAGAGAGAGAAGATGAAGGAAAGAGAGGGAGGGAGGAAAGGAGGAAAGAAGGGAAAGAGCAAGGGAAAGGAAGGAAGGAAGAAAGAGAGAAAACGAAGAAGAGAGCGAGCAGGCTGTATTTCATAATTAATACTGCTTTTAGCCTGAGCAGAAATGAATTACTTTTAAACTTTGCTTTGGCAAGTCCACAGATTATTAGACTTTTCTTTATCAGTCAAAATCAATTAACAGAAATTTGATTTCAATCGACAGGATAAAAGGAAGGTAATCTTCAGGTTCATTTTTGATTGTGATGATACATCTCACATATGGCCTTAAGTACAGAAAACAGTCCTCGGAGGGACTCCAGCAGAAAGAGATTTGCCGCAGGCAAACTAACCACAGAGTTCCTCTGATTGGTTCCCGGCGTCATTAGTGCCACCGCTGTTTAGGAACTACACACAGACAGGACATGGTGACAGCTAAGACTTTAAAGCCTATGTATTTTTCAAACAGCTTTTCAAACTGTTTTTCATGACAGAATTTTTTCAGCTCTATCATTAACTGCTGACAAGCTGACAGAATAAATACTCCAGCCTTTAAGAAGCCATCTAACGATCCCCTCCCCCGCCTGAGCTGGCTGCGGAGGCGGGGGGAGTTCTGGGCCTGGCCGGGGTTGGGGAGGGGGCCAGGAGGAGACAAGAAGGAGCCAGAGAGGGAACCAGACCTTGTGCCTCCTTACCTCATCAGCTTCGGCGAGGAGTTGGGCGAGTTCCTCATGCCCCCGTTGCGTTGCTTTTTTTTTGGTGATAGCGTTGACGGCTGCTCATCTTCAACTGGAAATACAGGCAGCTCATGAGATTAGGAACAGTTTGAGGGCAGACTGCGAAATACAGCAAGATATCAAAGGACACACACTCAAGGCTCAGTCACTCACTAGGAATTCAGGGCTGTCTTTTAGGACCCAGTGACAAAGACCAAATGCGTTAGTCAGAGAGGCCAGCTTTGAGAAGGCTGAAGCGACACCTCTTTATGCTCCAGCCTTTGAACATGCACTTTAAACAGACTAAAACAGCTTAGAAATGCCCTGCCATAAGAAAAAAAGAAATTGTGATTTATCTGCATACAAAAATACATATGCATGGACAGTCGATCATTCTTAGAGGTAATTTTGGTTACTCTGTCAGGTAATCGAATGAGTTTTCTTGTAACCAAAATCGGAAATAAAGTTATATTTCCAGCCTGCTGCCAGCCTGCTGCCAGCCTGCTGCTTCTCCAGATGAACCATCTTAACTGGTTCCCAATCCCTGCATGCCCCAGAGAGAGAGGCCTGGAGAGGATTTGAGACCTTGAGGGCCAATGTTTCAGTCAGGACTGTGAACCTTGGCACGTGCTGGCTCAAGAATCCCCACCCCAATTCGGCTCTCTGCCGTCCATCTGCCAAGAGGGAGGCCAAATGGGGTCCTTGCTTAATTCTTTAAGACAGGAGACCCAGGGCTGGTGAGGGTGGACAGCGAGCTGGAGAAGGGCACTGGGATGAAGGAGGAGGATGCCATTGAGTTGTACCTCTGATGACGCAGTGCGGGGCAGGGATGAGGGTAGTGGAGAGGATTGGAAACCAAAAGCTGTTTTCCAAAAGTCTGAACCACACGGACCACTAAGCAATGTGAAGCTTCACTCACAAACAACACAGCACACTCTACTGCTCTTGCCCAAAGACACTCACTAATAAGCTTTGTCGATGTAGTAGCCTGCATCATGCTTCTTTTTAAGAGAGCTGCTTGATAATTAGCAGATGCATACCCAGCCTGTCACCCAAGGGCATCAGCGGCAAAATTCTAGTCCTGCTCTCCCCGCCCCCACCATCCGGGCTAAAGCTGTGATGTCGAGAAGGAAAAATAGGATCCTGGGATTCTTAGAGTTGACTGCAACACAGACTAGGAGGAAGCACCCCTGAAACTCAGAATGCACGGAGGTCACCATAAAGCTAAGAAAAGAAATATTAGCAGTGATGATATTGAAAGAAGCTTGAGATATGTTCACAGTGTAGGAGTCTCAGGTGGAGGAGAAAATACCATCTCCACTACTTGGTATTATCCAGGAAGACGCATACGTGGGCATGCGTAGTATGGTATTCTCTGAAAGCTCTAAGTCTATTAGGTTATGATACATGATTCAGAAGAGATTCTAATAGTCCAACCACCCTCCAAACTTGCTTCTGAGTATAACACTTCTCACATTTTTCTATTGTACTGTCAGCCTGGGGTTGCCCAATTCTGGCTAACAGAGGGAAAAGGGAACAAGAGTGTCATGTGAGGTGATAGCAGTAAAAGAAATAAAGGCAAGAATGCACCTGCAGATGCCCACAGCTGCTCACCCCACCCCATGCTCCCTCCTGTCTCCCACCCCTAGGCCCCACTCAGGCTGTGTCTGTATCAGTCACTTAGCGCTGCAGGCAGAGACTGTGTGGCTGGAAGGATATCGCATCTTATCAGAAATGAGTATCCACAGCAAATCACACAGAGACTAAACAGCACTTAAAAGATTAAAGGAAATAAATACAAGCCACATAAATGGTATTGAAAAAAATCACTTAGAGGTGATATGCATCTCTCGGCAAGCAAACAGGCACTCTGAGCTTGACCTGAATTCATCTTCCTTTCAGAAGATGGGAGCCTGGGTGTCCAAGGCAACAATGGTATGGAAACATGTGTGCATGTGTGTCTGTGCAAGTGTGCATATACTTGCACATTTTCCATCGTAGAACGCAGTAGGGACATGTGCAGTGAGTCTATCATTAATACAAGGTCACTGTCAATATGGGCTGCTTGCAGTAGTTGTATTGTATTCAGAAAAACCTAAGTTAGTTGTGTAGTATGCTAGGCTAATAGTGTGTGTGTGTGTGTGTGTGTGTACTAATGGAACAAGTTCAGTTCTTCTCTTTCACACAAGTCTTCTGAAGTTTACAATGCGATATTCAAAAAGTTCTCTCATCCAATCTAGTTGACATGGCTGGCTTTATTCAATGCCGCTGGGTGAGACTAGGGTCCAATTACAGAATGGTTCAGTACTAGTTATAAGATTCAGACAGAAGTCACCTTCACTGACGCTGCTGATGGGTTCCTTTGCTTCCCCATTTGTCTTGGGCCTATACTAGATAATCCACTATGGTTAAATGCCCACTATCCTCACACCTCCTTGCTGGCTGCTTACTTCTGTGGGTCTTCAGCTGGGAGACCTACAAGTTAATACCTGGTAGCCAGCTCCAGGACACACCTCGTTTAGGTAGTAAAGTCATGTCTTCTATACAAGGAAACTATTTGTTTTCATTGCAATTCAGAGAGGCCATCCATCATAATCATACTGCATTTAAACAGGGATTTGTTCTCTCAAATGAAACTGTGTTCAAAGCTTTCTCCTGCACTCAGGTCCTGGAAATCTGTTCCCTGAAGAGATGGGAGAAAATGTCTTCAGCTTAAATACATGAACGTTGTGTAATACAGCCCATTACATATGGCTTAGGTCTCACAAGAAAAGCAGGGATAATTTCTCTTTCATAAGTAGGATATAAACCATATTTAATTATTATCCTTTATATAGGTTCTACCGATTTCTGCGCATTTAAAGAATGCGGATCTAGGATAACTTCTAGTTAAGCTATAAAATATAATTTTCATTTCATGGCTTCTGTGACTACATGTGAGGAATAAAAATGGAATTAAAAGGGAGACTTAAATTTACTTACTTTCACAAAAGACAAATGTGTTGAAGTAATGGGTCACTACCTAAGGACAACGCACATTTACAGGCTCGTATTTAACCTACTTTTTGGCTAATTGCAACACAACTCTATCTCCGGCATTTTCACTTACTTGCTTTTGTGCAGAGGGAGCTACATGAAGACATGATTCTTTAAAGAATCCTGACTTACCAGCTTCCTTAAAACACAAACAACTTCAGGAATCTAATGTGGAATTTTTATAGGAGCTGAACTCCATCCAGTCTCCAAGTACTCATAAAATTCAAGGGCTTGTTTTTGCACATCCCTAAGTATAACACTTAATGTTCTGTTGTAACTTCCCAGTGCTCCCTTGTCTAATAGGCACCAAATCTAACAGTTTTACAGTTTGGGAAGACTCGTGCTAGAAAAATGTCAGGCAAGTCTAATGAGGCTTCAGATCCCCTGGTTTGTGCTGGAGTTTAATTTAAAGTTACAATGATGTTTTAACATGTTTGCTTATACTTGACTAAAGAGGATTCATTATTTCAATGACATAACCTCCAGACAATGTTCCAGGAATTGATTTAAGATGTGGTGGTAATTCCAACAGCCTTAATGCAGAGTTGAACATCTGTAACAACATTTCAGTTGACTTTTCATCAGCACTCTGTTTTCAGGCAAGAGCAAAGCAAAGTCTTCCAGAACCACTGGCCAGAATAATTCTGGGTAACTGCAAAATGATCATATATTTTACCAGAATTTTTTTTTTAAAGAAATACCTTCCTTTTAGCTTCCTTGCCAGGCTGCAAACATTGTGTCAGGGTTCACCACTGCCTCTCTGGGTCCTTGAAGTGAAATGGGACAAAGATAGCAGCCTTCAGCTCTCCCAGTAACCCAATAATCCAATGCTTGTATGGGATGGACCCATCAGTTAGCTCCTGCCTGGGGCATATTTCCTCTTCCCTGTCTCCCCAGTGAGATTAAGGGGAATGAAGCCCTTTGAGACTTAAAGGTGAGTTTGTTGGCTGGAGTGAAGAAATAGTTCAAAGCAAATAAACTCAGAAAAGTAATAAAAAGCAAACAACCCATAAACATGAGTCAACCAGCTATCTCTATTACATTATTAATCACCACATCTGGAGAAACCCACATCTGTACACACTTAGCAGGTCATTAGTAATGTCATATTCACACTGGAATCACTCAGAGTAAGACTCATGCAAAGTGGTTTGAACATAAAGGCATCTAGCTAACAGGGCTTCCGACCGAAGTCTGGAGTGAGCTGCTAGCTTGAGGGTGGAGTAGTTTTAATGATTATTGTTCTTTATGGCTTTTCTGTTTGGTATTTTGCAGCCCAGTAAGCTAAAGGCAGGCTGAAATCCACAGTAGTATGTCTCATTTCTTCAACTAAGCTCAGCATGTTAAAGGGGAACACGGAAGAGTGCAGGGCAAATATTACAAATGGGGTCGGGTCCCAGTCCTCCTTCACCTGGCTGGGTCACAAGCCGAGAATTGGGAGCTGCATTCTTGAACTCAAATGAGTCTTTGTGATAGCGTGATCTAGCTTCAACCTTGACTGCCAAACAATAAGGAGAAAAGAAAATGGAAATTAAACCTTAGTGAAATTTTTCGTTACCAAAGTTCCAAACCAATTTTAACACTGAACAGAATCATAGCTTTGGATTAAAATGGAGATTTCTCCCTCACAGCTGAATTGCAGGGGTTTTTTTCTTTTACCCTGATGACTTCCTGAAATTATTTTTGCTGTATTATTATCATTGATGTCTACAGGGATAATATCTGTAAATTCAGAAGACAGTCTCCTTTGTGGAATAATTTCAAAAAATATCAGAGTTCCCTTCTCCCCAGCAACATACACAGATAGATAAAATCTAGTTTAGCAGCAGGATCAGACCCATCGTCTCCTGCAAACTGTTAAAAGGAATCCTACAAACAAGCATTATATACCAAGCCATCATCCCTCAGTGTTACGCTACTGCTTTTCATCTCAGACTGCTGGTTTGGTCAGCTCCCTTGGTTTCAATAATACCTAATGTGCATTCAGTGCATGGGTTTGCCACTCCTAGGAAGAAAGATTGCGGGCCCAGTGGTGTGGCTCGGTGGTATAGCACTTGTCTAGAATGCATGAGGCCCTGGGTTGGATCCCCAGCATTGCAAAGAAAAGAGAAAGAGGAAGAGAAAGAGGAAGAGGAGAAGGAAGAAGAGGAGAAAAAGAAGAGTAGAGAACAAAGAAGAGAGAGAGTGATGTGCAGTATCTCTCTGTGTCTTCAGTGAAAAGCAGGTGTGTATTTTTAGGCTCCATGTTGTTCATTTATAAGTAAGGCTAAGGAGTAAGGAATAAATTGCTTGGATAGAGACCTAATAGCGTGTCTTCTATTTTCTGTGGGTTTGTCAACATTTCCCCCACGAAAAAGGCAAAAAATCACAGTAACACGGTCGTTTTGTAACATGCAATTCACCATGAACAAATCTCCCAGGCTAACTGACCTGTCTTTGACATGACTACTAACTTGTACCAGGAAGTCTGGGCCAGTTAGTGTTCAGGGTTTTAAGGTGGGGCCACAGCGGGCGACCCTTGGCTTGGAACACAGACTGGTATCTCTTTACAGATGGATGGGTATTTCCTGTCCTATAATTACAGACTAACAGACCACCTGGCCGCCAGTCACACAGACGGGACTGACAAGGGGGCGTGGATGTTTTCTGAAACCATGATGGATAAATAACAACAGCAAATACCAGGTAAGTAAGCCAACCTGCGAGTTGGGTACCAGAGTCATTGTGAAAGAGCCTCTGATTGCTGTTTCAGATTGAATCCCTTATTGGAAATGCCGTGCGTGTGCCCATCAGAGATGCTGAGCAGTTGAACGTGGTGAGGATGAGGGTAGCCAGAGCCACCTTCTAGGCTGAAGGGCAATGGGCGCTTAATACCACAGCAGAGGGACTGTTATACCTAAAAAGAGAGTTTCCGGCCTGACAGTCTTGACACATACCATATCACCAAGAAGTCTGAAGGTATTTCTTTTCAAGATTTTGGCAAACAGAAATACACAGATAATAAAAAGATGAAGGACATGGCCCTAAAAAGCAACTCCCCCCCCCAATCACAACGTCTCAGACCTATAAAACTCTCTACACCTGAGGAATCATATGTTCATATACATTATCTGGCAAGGTAATTTTACAACCTATAGCTGAAAGTAGAAAAATACTTTTATTAGAAAAAGTCAGAGAGCATAGATTAAGAAAACAATCTGTCATTCAATGAAACGAAAATGTGAAAGGATTTCTAAGTGGCCCATCCTAAGCTAACAGGGCACAGGAAACACCAGCCCCATGGTGGGTTGGCAGAACAGCAAAGAGGGGCTTGTTGATGCTGTTTCATTTCTGGCTTTTGTGGAGCTAATAGAAGAATGAGGAGGGAGAGTTTAAGGAACAATAGGTTATGAAGAAGTTAATCACAGGGTGCATTTCTGGCTCTATTCACTGCCTAGGAAACCTGAATTGTACAAGTTTGAGTCCATCAACACACAGTAATGGAAGAATTCAGCTCCTACATGGGAGAGAGAAAAAATACTATATAAATATATATTAACAGAATCCACATGACCTGTACTGCAATGTTCTCTACATAAAGACTGCAGGCCTAAGAGATTCTCTAGAACCAAATTGGTTAGATGAGATGAACCTCTGATACACATGCATCTGCCACCCCAGTGTCAAACTACAAATCGTATGTCTCATATGTATCCCTGTAGGAGTCCAATATTTATCAACATCCCCTATATCTATAATCTCAGCTCACATAGCTTTACTAAGAAACTCAACCTGCTATAATCATTTGACCAACACTTCGTTCTGCTCAGTATTTGGTAAAAAATTTCTTTTGGAGATCTGCTGGTGGCTTAGGCCTCCTTTCTTCCTTCCTTTCCTCCCTCTCTTTCTCCCTCTTTCCCTCTCTTTTCTCCCTCCCTCCTTCTCTCCCTCCCTGGTTCCTTCCCACATATGCAATTGGCAAGGGGGTGTAGATGTTTTCTTAAGCCGTGATGGAAAAACAACAAGACATTCCTTCCTTCTTTCCATTTTTTTTTTTAAGAAAACACTGTCTCTATTGCCCCAAGGGCAAAGAAAAGTCTTAAGCAAAGATCACCACACAGTAGCTTCTTAGAGATGAAGCACAGAGAAGAACAATAGAATTCTAACAGAAAATACACAACAGCAATGAGAAATACAGTAATAACCCTGAATTATTAAAATGGAGCTGGGAGGTTGGGAAAGTAGTAAGAGATAGAATTTTCACTGTGTTTTAGTCAAACTGGGGATGGGAAGTACACAGCACCCAACTAAGAAATCCCCTTCCTAACTGTATCTTCCTTCTCTCCTTACTCCATACACTAACCAGATGACAAAGGCTTTGAAAGTAGAAGGTAGCCCTGACTCCTGCTTAGGCCTAGCATATGTGGTGCATGTCGGTAGGGGACAACAGTGAAAATAGGGATGAAATTTGCCACGTGCCAGGCACCGAGAGCTGTGTCCTTGCCTTTCAGGGGTCAGCAAGCTGTAGTCCATCACATGTTTTTGTGCAGCCTGCAAGCTAAATTACATTTTTAAATGGGGGGGGATCTAGGAATAATAATATTTCCTAACACATTAACATGATGAAATTCAAATTTCACTGGCATTAAATAAAATTTCATGCTACCGTAGCCAGTCATTTGTTTACCTACTGTCTATAGCTGCTGTCCCTCTACAATAGAGGTGAGGAACTTTAATAGAGGCCATATGGCCTGCACAGCCTAAGGAAAGTACCAACTAGGTGACCCTGGACAGATAAAAAAATGTGCTCATCCTTGCAGAAATTTAATTTTTTTCAGTATTCTCCCAGCTTTCCAGTTCTCTAAAAGGAAAATGCTCTTCCCAACCCATAAGGATAGTCAAATTATAAAAGAAATGCACATGGAATCCACTAGAAATGCACAGCTCTGGGGACAAGAGGACCAATAGGTCATGTAGTTACCCTAATGTCCCTACTACGCAGCCTATTACTAACCCTGCCAGTCCACGAGACTTGACTCAGGTGAATTTCAAATTTTCCAACTTAAGCTAAGTTGGATTCATCCACCCAGTGCTTGGAGAATCAAGGCAAACCACATCTACTGTGAGAAATTCCTCGAAGCTGTCAGTGTGTGCTGCCAGTCCACCCTGCGAGAGCCCCGTACAAGACAACAGATTAACCATTAGAGTAGATATGTTGAAAATATACAGCTTCAACCTTTCCCCGGCTAGCTCAGAGCGATATAGAGATGATTATTTCAACCGTCAGCTGCCGCATAGATTTAAACCCCTGCACAATAACTCCTGGATTCATCTGCCCCTTGTCAAACTTGCACAGCTTTAGTTGGAGGATACATGGTGTGGCAGTTTCACTGTGAATCCAGAATGATCCAGACGGCTGCTGTCTCTTTGTTAACGGGAAGCCAAACTGATGAGTTTGTAATGCATTTCTTATCAAAGGTAGTCTCAAAAAAGAAAATGTGACCCATCAGCTTGGCTACAATTTCATGTATACCAGATTATGGGCTTAATCAGAACATCTCTGTTACTTTCTTGGAGAAACAGATAATTCCACATCCATCCCATTAAAATCATCTTATGCCAATGAATTATGTATTTATGAATTTATAATTATCCTTGATTTCCCCTCCTGCAGTATATTTAATAAAATCATCAGCTGGAGCCTACAGAGCAATAGCACTTAATAAATACAAGCACGTTAATATATTTTTTAAGTTAATGATGATCTTTTTGAGTTATGTCTAAAACGATCATTGTGAATAAAAGAACTGCTAAGTTTCAACCCATGCTTTTCAGAAAGACAAAATGGACCATAATGGAATTTATGGAACCTGCAAAGGAACTTTTTTCTAATATGGTTTATTGCCAAATAGATTTGAATTTATTACAGGTTAAATCAGGTCTTTCTGATATTATCAAGAGAAAATGCCTGTAAGATGCCAAACAGCTCCTGGCACATTGAAAAGTCTCATATCAATGGTTCTATCCTTTTCATTTTTGTCCCTGCTGAATTCAGGCTTACTTACTAGCATTCAAATCACTCTTTCTTGTGTCTTCAATTAAAATTATGACATTTTGTTCATGGATTTTTTTTTCTCATTTTGGTATTTTAAAGACACTGTATGAAATTCTCATTTATCTTGATTCCTGAGATTTTTGAGTGATAAAAATAGGTGACCAAGGAAAATATCTCACTCTAGTTCCGGCTCAGCTCTGTCCTTTTTGAGGGCATTTGGGGTATCATCTCTACCACCCCACGGAACTGGACAGGGCTGACAGAAAACGAGTTATTTTTTGGATCACTTCACGCTGTTTGCCTGAGATTGTTAAGGAAGGCCCTTGCTACAAATGTTTCCTCCTGGATTTGCAAATTGTCAGACATCCAAAGGAGTGGAGAAAAGATCATGCTGCCTCAGGAATCTGAGATTTGCCACCTGCCCAGGGTGAGAAACAGAAAAGAGAGATGGGGTCAGGTCTCTCATGGACATTACTTCAACCCCAAATCAAATTCTCCTGGTTAACACAATGCTAGTTTACATTTTCACTCTAGGGCAATAGCTTTTATTTGCTTATATGTTTTGACTCAAATCTTACCTTCTTTCCGTTGTTTTTTTTTTTTTTTCCTCCCCCTAAGCAGCTTCAAATAAACATGACTGGCAAAAGATGTCAATCATATTTTCCTTTCCATTTTCACTTTGCTATTTATATTTTAAAAAATTAATACTTGCCTCAATGATTCTGCTATTTGAAGACTAGCCTGGAATTTAATTGTGTATATCTGAAATTGTTGTCTAAACTCGAAGATGTTGTACAGATGAGGACCATTATTACTAACATCACAATTATTAAGGGTTCATCCATAAATACCATATCTGCCATGGAGCTAGCTGTGTCAAGAGCCCCCTGGAATTCTAATATGTATTCCAGATGGCTGTACTGATACTTTCTGTGAAACTCAGATAAAGGTAAAATGCATGGATCTTTAGTTCAACCCAGGTGCCCGATGAAGAATGTTCCGCCAGAACACTTTAGAAATACAGTACATTTTTAACCTTGGGAGGTGAGGACCAGCCGGATTGTGATTTTTATACTAAACATAGCATTTAGTATATTTCTATGGACATAGTCACCTTTTAAAGATGTTCTGAACTATGAAGTTATCATCTATTTCTACTATAATTTATCATCAAATGCATTATGTATAAAATTTTAAAAAGCTACCACCTACTACATCCCTTCCCGGTCAACACAGTCAGAGAGCAAGGTGTGGAATGTAGTAGCTGGGGCTGGAAGGGGTTGAGGGCTATTGTGGCCTCACCTTCCTTGGGCTCGAGGATACACTGATATAATATGCATTCCAAGAACTGAATTTGGGTCTGCTGATTATAATCCAGGCTACCAGAATTCTGCCTGCGAGAACAACATGAGGATATGCACTTCCGGAATCAGGTCACCTGCCCAAGATCCAGTTCTGATTCTTTGAAGGGCTCTGATCTAAAACAAGTTAGTCAACATTTCCATGTTGAAACATCTAGTTTTCCCTGCTGGACAGTTAAGGACATCAAGTTTCAGAAATTCTGTCAGATGCAATGTGATAATCAGAAGCCACAGTGTAAGAA
The DNA here is from genome assembly GCF_000276665.1 of Chinchilla lanigera. NCBI lineage: Eukaryota > Metazoa > Chordata > Mammalia > Rodentia > Chinchillidae > Chinchilla > Chinchilla lanigera. The sequence continues at coordinate 15,354,556 of NW_004955437.1, read as the reverse complement.
CCAAATACTGTCACTAGCATGCTCGGCGTGGCCTCACCCTGCTGGTCTACAGCGTTTTACATTTGGGACAATACTTAAATCTGAAGATTGTCCATAAAAATATGGATTTCTAACTTCTATTTACAATTTCACAGAATATTGAGCTCCTCTTCCAGGAAGGTATCTGTCTTATGGGCAGGATCTTACAAGAGGCTCGAGTACCCCACAGCCGAGCACAGGGCAAGAACCCCGGCTCACATTTCTGTCCCTGGTGCTGGCAACACATGTACCATGCCAGAAATAAAGATTTTTTTAAGGCATAGAACATCCCTCACAAATGTCAACTCTTAGTGAGTGGGAAGAAGGATTAAGCACAAAGGATTTGAAGCCAGTGCTGGGTTCAAACCTCATTTGGAAAATTATCTAACTTCACTCTCCTTGCTTATACAATGGGAGTAATGGGAGTGCCAGGTCAGAGAAGTCAGAGTAGACCAGAAACATGGAAGGTGTTTACCAGAGTTTCTGGTAAGCTCTTATTGTTATCCATCACTATTTTCCCAGCTTGGAGAAGTCCAGGAGCTTGGAGCTCTGGCGTCCTTCTGCACAATTCCAGTCTGCTATCTTTCTATGGCATTCTGTTTACATGGCTTCCCACTGATACAGTATCCAAGAGGTAGAACAAGGTGGGTACCCCACGTCCACCCTTATGGAGAAATCAGCCGTCACCTTGGTCCTATGTTTCATATGGCCCTAGTGAACCAGTCAGGTCAAATAACTAGGTTTGCCAAGTGTCATAAAATCAAGCAAAGCCAGAAAACATTTAAATGGTCCTCGACTAGAGAAGGCTGGGGCCATTCACGGCTGTAACAAATCAAAGTCAGATGGAAACACGGAGAAACCCTGCTGTTGCCTCCAAATTAGGGGAAATGCATGCTGCCTTGCTCGCTGTGAGAGGCTCTTTCTCGGGAGTTTCTGGAAAGAGGCCATGGGGGTGACGCCTGGTGGACGGGACAAGGGAACGATGGGCTGGGAGGCAGTGACTCCTTCACTAGCCCTTTTCACTATGGCTTCCTTTCACCTAACTGCTCTGCTGGTCCTTCAAGAAACAGGCTAAGCCTGCCTCCTCCAGGAAGCTTTCCCAGATCACTGTAAGGGGGTAGACTTTCGCTCGTCTTTAAGAATTCCTTGGCACTTTTCATCTCTTACCCTGATGCCTCTGTATTTTTGTGGCATTATTAATCTGTTTTCCACTCCAGTGTGTCCCACTCTCCCAGCTAGACTTTAAGTTCCTCTACTGTAGTTTACACATTTCCGAGTCTCACAAATTGAGCCTCAAGTAAGATTCCTAGGAAACTGCTCCTCGTAGCCAGGGAGGTGGTGTTACAGAGAGGAGAGAAACAAAGTAGTGGCCAGGAACCCCAAGTTGGAGGCCTGGCCTGGATCAACTGTGTGGCACCAGCAGATACATTCCCCCTCCTAGGGACTTGATATTAACTAATTACAAGACCTTTCTTGTTCTGATTTGTGGCGATTCTGGGCTAACTGCTGTCTGCTGATCCTTGGCTGATATCAGAGGAACCAGCCCCGGCCTACGGGCCTCATAACTATCTGGTCACAAGTAATTGCCCAGCATTTCCTACCAGACTCAACCCAAAGAGCTACAGAGTAGGAAAAGCAGGATTCCTGCGCCAAGGAAAGTGTGGTGTACCTCAGTGGTTCTAAACTCTGGCTTTCAATAAAATGAACTGGAGAACTTTGTAGAATAGCAGGGCTTCAGTCCCACCCCAGATCCATCCAACATAAATCTAAGGGCACTGATTTTTTTCTTTCCTTGCCAATTTTTTTAAAAGATACTCGATAAAAGAGAACTACACATTTAGCTGGAGAAATAAGACTGCTATATTAAAAAATTATATAACAATGATTCTTAAGCTACACAAAAACAACAGTACAGAAGATGTTGTAGGATAATGTCCAGTGACAACTAAATGAATGCCTGACAGTAAGCAACTACAGAAAGGTGTTCAGAAGAAAAATGGAAGTCTTGGAACAAGAATAGGATGGTCCAAGACGTCAGCGTGACTGTCTTGTACATCCCTGGAGCTGAGCGCAAGGTCTGGAAGCTTTGAGGCTAGGCAATCCACAGGAACAAACTGACAAATACACTACGGAAAGGCAGTAAGGTGTGGGAAGAGCGTGTTAGCTAGAGGGAGGAGCTTGAACAAAAGAGTTCCTGCCAGAAAACACTAAACCAGGGAACTTAAGAAAACTAGTTTGGCTAGGACAGGAACATGTATCCAACAGCACAGCTGGGTGCAGCAGGGAGGGGTAAGGGGCAGAGGATGAAAGACTTCACATTCCAAAGAACAGAATTTGGACAGTATCTGGTAACAATCGGCATCCTCTGGGAAGTACTTTTCCTTCACTCTATATATTCAGATTCAAAGATGCTTGTAGATGGGGTTTGCAACTTGGAAAAGCCTATCAAAAACTGCTCCCCTCAGCCCTCTTCCTTTCTGGTTGCTTAAAAGTCACAAGGGTCCAAGATAAGACACACAGATAAGTGCACGGAACTAAAATGAGGAGGCCCCCTGCAAAGACCCAATTCTACTAGAGTCTTGACTGTATACTGGGGAGTGGATTGAACAGTAAAATAAAGTTATTTCATGCTTTGGGAGAGTGCTGAGAAATTCAGGAGGCTGATTTCTTAACAGAATGGCCCTGTTCACCTAACCCTGACTCCAAGATGGTTATTTTCTATCTTTAACCAAAAGTCAGTTTCGTGCCCTCTATCAATGGTGGTGGCACATGTGACGTAGCTGGTTGTTTGTTATCACTGAAAGCTCTAAAAGGTTCACCTCCACAGGAAACTGGACAGAAAGCCATCAGAGCTTGTCTTTTACATGAAAACTGATTGTAATCCAAATTCTAGAACATGTTTTCAAAAAAGCCAGCGTATGAAAGTGAATTCACCATGAAGAAAATGTTTCCCTGATTCTCCGCTGTTTCGGTTCATCTGGTCAATAACTCTACAGGATATTCTCTGCCAAACCAGATAAGTGAATAAAATACGAATGCACATTATTCTACTTAGAACTTTAACCAGATCCCCCCCTCCTGCATACCTGAGAAAAGTTTAAAAAGCTCAAAACAAGGAAACCTTTATTGGATTCTCAAAATGAATGTCTTAAAATGATTAAGTTACAAAAAGTATAAAATATATGCATTCAAAATGCTTTATGATCTAATAGGAAGAACTTAATAATGAAGAAAATAAAGAAAGGAGTCCTTCTGTGATATATTTAATTCTCCTGTTTCCTGACCTCAATAATCCACCGCCTCCTGTGTAGATCGTCACTTACTCCCAAATACCCTGTGTGAAGGGAATACTGTAGATTTTTAAAAGTTGGTAAAAGGAAGTGGCTATGTTTTTTTAAAGTTCAAAACAGTCCCATGAATAAAGAATCAAAATGCCATTGCCTGTATGTCTGTATTTTTGGGTCACTGACAATGTCCAAATTGATGAACTGATCAGTTTTGCTGTAAACAACCTTATTGAAAAACAAAACACAAAAACTCTGATCTAGTTTGTTAGAATTTTAGTTTTGGCTGAGAGAGAAAAGCAACATCTTTGGTGAACTTGCAAGTCTGGAAATCTTAACAAAAGCGCATCATGCTAAAATCATTTTCATATAGGACATTAACCAAGTGTATCGGTCACCTTTATAAAAATGTCCCTCATTGTCCTGGTGGGGGTAATGCCTGGAAATTAATTTGTATAAATAAATAGACAAAAATGGGAACTTGTTACATAGCAATAATCGGACAGCAGAGGTAAGCCAGTCTATAGAGAGATCTGGCTTTGTGCTTTAGTCACATTTATTGAACTAGGACTTTCTCCAAGTGAACATTGTATCAAGCAAGTTGGACTTAAAAGAAAGATTGGAAATTGAGAGGTGTTGCCTTACTAGAAGTATACGTCTTTTTTAAAAAACAGCTTTACATATTAATTTTAGAGAATAAAGGAGATAATCATTGGAAAGAGAAAAAGCAGAAAGTGGGGAAGGGCTAGCACCTAGACTCCAGCCAAGAAGTGTTTCCATTTATAGGGAAGCAGCACCACCTGGTGGTTGTATTGCACTTTCAGCCCCTCTGTGGTTTGGGGCCAAGGATCTTGCAATGTATGCATAAATACACAGCCGTATTTCTCAACTGCTGTTATACATAAGAATTTTATTACCAGTCGGCAGATTTCTAACACACTGGCTGCAGTTTAATAATCCTCTATTACCTGAAGTATGGGTTATATAAAAACCAAGAATGTTAATTGTTGACAAATCAATTATAATATGTAAAGTAATGTAAGTCACCCAGTAAATATTCAAATAAATCAAGAGGGATAGCTCCTTTTGTTCTAACAATGCGTTATTAAACACCACAACTTGATCACTTTCATAAAATAATGTTCGTGCTTTTCTACATATTAAGAAATCAGGGTAAAAGATATTATAATCTTACAAACAGAGAGATTTTCCTTCATTTACGATTGAGAGGAAAATATTTTACCAAGAATATTTTTCCTTTCTTTAAAAAATATACCTAAACCATGATGTCATTTAGAAAATTTGCTCGTATAACGAAGCCTGAGTTATAAATAACTAAGATTACATCTATAAAATGCTAGATTTTTAAAATGGCAATAGGGAACTTGTAAAGAATGTAAGTCACTGATACAGTGAGTAAAGAAACACTGCTTGTCATTTTTCAGAAAAAGATCACACAAATGTGATAGCAAGGGAGCACAATAAAAAAAGAAAAAGAAACAGGAATATGATAGTGTCTCTGATTGTATCCGCAAAGGAAACTGTGAAATAAATTAACACCCAAGTGCCCACAAAAGGCATATTGTAGCTTCATTGGGAGTGATTGTTATGCGACAGGGAGGTTGGTGGTTTTGTAAGAACAGAAATAAAATGTAGGCTGTGAAATCTGCTGGTGATAACTAATGACCATACTACTTAAAAATCTGATTTTATCTCTAACAGAAAAAAAAAATCAGAATAAAAAAGTACTCTAAAGGATAGATGAATGCACTAAGGATCATATTTCCACTTGGAACAAATACACCCCAGAAAGGATCAAAGGGCTGCAGGAAATGAAAAATGACAGTTCCTATGTGGCCCTGGTTTAAGCTCAAGGAAAACTACCTTGCTGATAACATCTAGGGGCTTAGGAGGGGGTGGAGTTTTTCTGGAGTTATTCTGGGAGGAGATGAGAACCATGACCCACTCAGCTGATGAGAAGCTCACTTTAATTTCAAAAGATTATTGCGATTTAATCTCTAGCAAAAAATAGCTCCCAAACAGTACCCTTTAAACTGTACCAGTACAGTTGTGTTATTTCCGGTAAAAAGTGTGACATCTCTTTACATTCAGTTCCTCCACTTCTCTGAGTAGGTTAAGGCACACATGTACAGAGCATCCAATGTCAGGATGTTGCCTCCAAGCCTGGAATGTCTCCAGTTAGCTACACAGAGAACTTGATCAGAAAGTCAGAACCTAAGCAAAGGACCTCTCCTTTCACACCTCCACTGGTTTCTGTGTGCCATGGAGAGCCAGGTGGCTAGAATCAGTTTCAGGAAGATGCGAAGGGCATGGGGCAATCTGGTAGGGTTTGTGACCGTCAAAATCTAAGCTGAGGGTTTACTCTGTTTAGTCAGTATGTTGGGCCAGCAAGATTATCGTTTAGGCAGCTGGCTGGGGGTGTGAGTGATCAGAAGTGTAAGCCTGGCCTTCAGTACAGTTGGAGTAAGTCTAATTCATAAAGAATCATAGGTGAATGAAAGGTGTTTGGGGGTTAGAAATGTGTGTTGTGGATCCAAAGTGCAGAAGGAAGTCACCCGAGAAGTAGGAAGGCCATGGGACTGCGTTGCCATCATTCATCTCTATTCACAGAGACTCAAAAATACTTAATGATCCACAGAAAAGAATACACTGACATCCCCAGATCCACCATGAAGTCAATACCCAAGGCGCTTCATGTGCCTATCAGTAGGATCAATGGAAGATGTGAGTAATCTTCAAAAGAAGCAGTGATTAATTCTAGATCAGTCTATTCAAAGTTGTTCAGCAGTTTGAGGACTTGGCTGTTCAGAAACAAATATTTTCCTCAAAGCAGTATAAAGGAACAATGAAGATCTTTAGCCTTGTGACCCTCTTTTCTCCTCAGACATAAGGCAGATAAAGCATGAAAACATTCTCAGTAGAGTTTACATGTCAGTTAGCAACTATCTGCAGAATTCTGACTTTGACCTTGGCTGCTGTATACAATATGCAGAGAATTCAAACACCAGTGAGACTTACTGTGTGTTGTTGTTCTTTAAAGTTTCAAAAGCTGATCAGGAAAACTGCAATACAGGGAGTTTGTGTGAGGTATTACTGGCTTATAGGAGAGAGACATATTAATCCTTACTTGGGATTTGGGGACAGCCAACCAAAATGCCTTCAAACAGATCGCAATACTAGAGCGTACCTTCTAAGGATGGGTTAGTAACCCTTTTTCCTAAAAGGTCAGATGATAAATATTTTGGTTTTGAGGTCCGATACACGCTCTCTGTTGCAACTCAACTTGGATGTGCACCTTGAGAAGAAACAGGAATAACATGCAAATGAATTGGTATGTCTGTGATACAATAAAACTTTACTTACTAACACAAGCAGATTAGTACATGGCCACGCTTCGTAGACCCCTACTTTAAAGTGTGGGGTAAGCTTCAGTCAGCTCAGAGAGGCAAGAGAAAGAATCAGGTGCAGTAAAACACTACAGAAATGTGTTAAGTGACAAAACCAAGAAATTCTTGGAAAACACTTGGGTGATGAATACAACTATAAAAATTGATTAGGGCTGAACTACGAAGGGCTTTGAATGTCACGTTAATAACAGAACTCTACAGGTTGTCCTATCATTACAGGTTATTAGATAGCCAAAGATCTACCAAAAATTTGTTTTCCCTTTGTTGTTAATGGGATGACAGTAAGATTAGATCTGTGCTTTTAAATAAATTTAGTATTAGACTAGTGGTTAGAAAAACTAACTGCAGGGAAAGAGTAGTAGCAGATTAGGTGAGAAAAACTGAGGCCCTGAGGTTGGCAGATCCCCTGATAGTGATAAGAGGAAGTTAGAAGTGAGGTCTGGAAGCAAAGCAGTCTTTGGTAGGATAAATGAGAGGATGGGACCCTGGACTTTCGAACTGCAAAAATGTGTATGGATACGTACTTAACCCCTAGACCTGTCCTCACATCAAGCCTGCCCCAAGAAAGAGGCAGTGGTAAGTTAAGGATCTGAGTCCAGTCTTGACCTCACTCCTAGCTCTAATCCTACTACTGAGAAAATCAACAAGATGCAGAACCCAGATACTCATAAAGCAACTGGGGAAAAGGATAGTACAAACTCTCCACAACAACCAGACCTCAAAAATGAGTGAGATCAAGACCATCATCAAGGAAATAAATTTTGATGAAATTTGAAAGGAAAGAAATGTCTCCTTACTACCGGTTCCCCTGTTTGTTTTCCAATTGGCCCTACGTCTTCTAGGAGCACAGTGAATTTTCTGATTCTCTCTAGATCCAGCTCAAAGAAGGAAAATCATAAAGGCAGGTAGGATGAGGAATGAAGAGAACCAAAGTCACAGTTTTCTAAAGGTCCCAATCTCCAAGACAGCCCCAGTAAGCATTGTGACAGCAGGACTAAGGTGTAAGATACAAATACAGTTGCTTTTCATCTATGACACATGTGCTATTCAAGCCAGGAAGCCCCTTTGGCCTGGAGATAGGTGTCCCTGCTTTGTAAATTTCAAAACCTGTATTCTTGGAATACATTTCAAAAACTTGTATTCCTGGAAATGTGCCTCTGTCTCTCTTTGTCTCTCTCTCTATATATATACAGACATAACTAGGAGACTCTTTGGGGCAGTTGGCAGTTACCATTCATTATGTAAGGGCCAGGACCATTTGTAGAGAAGTAATTTTTTGCTATCTTCAGTAGCTAATGGAGTTCTGACTACTGCTTACCTTCAAGTCCCTGTAACTCAGGTAATCACAAGATCTTGGAAGGGACACTTTCTGTCCCTCCCTAGGGTAGAGGGAGACATCATAAAAGCAAACAAGCTAATAATAAAAAAAAAAAAACCTGTAAAAATCTTCTGGGCTCTCTTTCCATCTCCAGATTCTGGCCTATTCATAACAAGAATAATAACACTGATACACTACAAAATTTCTATACTCAAAGAAGAATTTCACTGTTTTCCTCACAGAGCTTACTATAATGTTAGCAAGCAGACTCCAGCATTTTGGAAGAACTTACACAAGCAAGAATTGAAAAGCAAGAGAACTTTTAGTTGCTGTTTCACCAGAAAAATGCAGAAACTCAGAATCTCAGAGTTTAAAGTCACCTCAGAGATACTATCTTTCAATTCCCGTAATTACACACAAATTTTGCAATGCTTTCTGGGTAATCAAGATGGAAAGTAACACCCCAGGGAGATATTAGCCACATCTTGGCATTTTTGTTGGCTTATTTTGGTTGAGACTATGATGGTCTGATCTCAAAATTAAGTAAATTGACCCAATTTTGATTTTATACTTTGTTTTACTAAGCTGTTCAATTCTCAGCCACTATCTACGGACTTCTCTGCCTATAATTGATGTGACCTTTTATAAGACTAGGCAGACAAGACCACATCATTTGGAGAGAAAATAGTGCATTAGCTATAGTTAAAGTGGTTATTCGTTATTATTCCCACTAATATCATGAGAGGCGGTTGACCTCTGATCTAGCAATCTACTCATTCACTACGTGATCTTGGTCATTTATCTCTATTATTTCACGTTAATGAAGGATAATAATAATAACAAAAATAAATCACAGCATTCAACATGTGCCAGATAACCTTATAAGAATTTGTAAGATTCTTGTAAGACTCTTGTAAGACTAGATATTCACTCATTTAATCCTTACAACTCTGAGAGAGATCCTATTATTATCTCTTCTTCACAAATGTGAAAGCTAAGAAACAGGGTCTGGAAATTATCCAATGTCCCATGGTAGTAAAGTATTATACCTATTTGGGGGTTTCCCCAGATGAAACGAGATGAGATATCACAGTACATTGAGAAGTGTAGACTCAGTTATGTATAAAACAGTACTCTTTAGTAATTAGCATCCACTGATCATCTGCTTGATAAATACACCAGAACATGACCATCAGGTCTTAATTCCAGTGTCCCCAGAACACACACAAATCTCACCTATTTTCTCTTTCTTTCCTCAGAGGTGTCCTAGGACTTTTTTTTACTTTAATTGCCAGTGAGATCACTTTGCTTACTGCACAGTGAGGAGTGTGGCTTGAAAATCCTCTAATACAGACACGAAAAAAAGACAACAGGAGGTGTCTGCCTAACAGAATCCTATTTTAATTGTAATAGCTGAAATCTGTGGGTAAGAGGGCTTCCAGCAACCAACTCCTTGCAAATTCCACATTCACATCAGTCCCATGACTTCCAGACCCAAGTGGTCAGCATTCCTTTGCTCCTGTCTGCATTCCTAGCATATTTCTTACTTTCATTTTCACCTCCTGTCTCTCCTCTGCTGGGTCATTGTACCTCCTTTTCACTAACACCTATTTAGGACTTAAGCTCTGAATCATCCCTGCTGGACATGTTCTCTCAGTTGGATGTGTTACAGGCCATGTGTGGAAATGTATTCATCTGCACAAGAGAAACGAACAGTGCAACCTTGAAAAAACTCAGAGAAAATCAGAGCTATTTGCAGGCGAGAGGGTCACTGGTGCTGGCAAAGAGAGCTCTGAGAGCAGTCAAGAAAGCTTGCAGCGTCTCCCTTCTCCTGAAAACAATAAACAGAATAATGATGCTAATTAGTAAACAGCTATGGGATACTCTGCCCTTGGAGACCTCAAGGTATCACCTGGGTGGCGCTGTCAGATTGGATCTGCCTCCCACAAGTCAGAGCCAGTGGTCTTAATGGTCATGAAAGACCTCAAAAGTTTCTTGCACCTGAGCAGAGCTCTGCAGATGGATACATCTCTCTACAACAGTTGCCCTTCTTCATCTTGGCCTTACCTGATGCAGTATTTTTACATCACCATAACTCACAGGAAAATGACCAGGGTCACTGAAATTAAACTAGATGCAAATGCCAAGTCCTTGACTTCCAAATCAAACACTCTGCATGATGTAGAATCCCTGCCTCTTCTGATCTGAAAGCTTGTGAGAACTTTGCCCATGTGTTTTTCTTTTTCCTATATATTATTCTACATATTGTTGTGTTTCTTCCCAATATTTATCTTTCACAAAGTACATTGACTGTGCCTACGAGCTGATAAGTTTCAAGTTCCCTCAGTTATATTCTCGTTTTCTTGCACCGTAGCCTCCCCCTTTTGATCTTGTGTAGCCCAGCTCTTTGTATATGCATCCATGTAGTACTTGGAAAGCTGCTTACAAAGCTTTAGGAAACCTCATGGATCTGGGGTAACCTTGCTTCTGGCGTACCACCTACTACTTTAATGGTTGAGAGTCCCTTCATGTATTCATTCTCTTACTCATCAAATATTTACTGAACTGGAATCCTCCGGGCCATTTCCTGCTCAAGTTTTCCTGCCAATACACAAAGCCCCACCAAGAAGGCCAGCATGCCACACTTCTGACCTCAGAAAGAGACAAAGCAACCCATAAGTCCACTCTTGATTGAGGGTGATCCAACAGGCCCCAGCCCAGAAATCTGATAGTGGCCAAATTAAGATCCAAGCCGTCGGCTCCATTCCCAGAAGATGCCCATGTGCTGTGGTCTACAGATGCCCCTCTGAGCACTGTCAACACATCTGGTGCAGCTCTAGCTCTGGAGCTCTTCCAGTTTCATTTAAAAGTTTCTTGGTGCAGTTGATCATCTCTGATACAGATATGCCTCAAAGGATTCCACTTAGAGTCTGCATAGTTTTTTTTTTTTGTCTGCAGCCCCAGGAGCCTTTGGTGGCACCTTACCATGTTGAAGGGGATAGGATGGGACTTTCTGCCTGCCTAGAAGAGTCCAGGGGAGTTTTCTTGAGTGCAAGAGGACAGATCCTCCCAAGGATGACCAAATAAGGTGGCCAAGTAAGAAAGATCACTTTTGCTAGCCCATTCCATCTGAACTGGACATCAGAAGAGCCCCTCTTCAAAACAAGAATCTACGGGCATGTCTAGCAATCTTCCTCCACACCAGGCACTCTTTAGAAAGCAGTCTTTCCCATTCCCTCTGAGATGTCAAAGGTGGGAGTCTGAGCTGAAAATGTTGCACTTGGCTTTGTCCATTTAGATTCTCTATGCAGAAAAGGTCAGCTAACAAAGCAGAACCCTCATAAGCAAATGTAAAGGCAGAGGATCCCTTGGTTATCTAAGTAATTCAACATGTTGATTTGGAAGAAAGCCCTCAAGAGAGGAGGACAAGACATAGCTAGTTGGCTGGGAGCACTTTGCCATATTCCACTTCCAGAAGTTGGCATCTTCAGCACGAACAGCCTACCTCTGCAAGGAAATGCACGACTCAAGGACTTTTCATGCTGTTTTCAAGTCTCTTTGGGGTCAGTGGTATGCACAAATGCTACAGTTATGGACGCTGACAGAGACACAATGAATGCAGACAAAGGTGTTATGCACAAAAGAAACAAAAAGAAAAAGAAAGTGCTTTAAAATGCTGCATAACTTCCTAGGAGCTTGTGTGGCAGTACTTCACAGGAAATGTGTTTTGTATTTCCACTGAAGTAAGGGAAGTGGTTGAAAATACAGTGGATTTTCAGTGCATGGGAAGTGAAGTACTTATTATTTTTTCCCTTCATAGATGTAAGGAGACATGCTGTCTCCCTGAGAAAGATGGAAGGAGAAAAAGTCTTACTGCTATACACAGGGATTTTACAAAAATAATTCCCATGGGCTGTAACTGAAGCTACCACATGCAGCTGGAGCCAAGACCTGCAGGGCCAGCCACATGTCCCAGCTGGTGGCCCCATTTGCTTTATGTCTGCTGTATGCCCTGAGCCAATATTGTCATGCCAACAGTTGATGCTGTCCACCTCTGCCACCTTCAACACTCAAGGTGGGGGGTGGGGCTTATTCATCCAGGGAGGATGGTAAGGGAGGAAGAAGGCAAACTAGGGGGAAAGGGAAATAACTGCAGTAGACCTTTAAAACCAGTGGTCATGTATGCAGCTTGCTGGGGTTCCAGCCCTGGGCCCAGAGAAGTAAATCTTCCTCCAGTGAGAAAATTCCACTGAGCTCAAGTAGGAATCACAATGGCTACTGGTCAGCTGGGGAGAATTAGGGTTATGAAATTTAACTAATGGAATTCAACTGCTGCAGAGCCATTAATTAAACTTCCTTTACAAAGACTGCAACTCCTTGGGCTTGTGTTTGGATAATGTGCTTCAGCTGTGGGGGTCCTCGGGCAGTGAGGCTACAGCCATCCTTCCCAAGGCTCTTCAGAGCAGCTCAGTCCTGCCTCCCACACTCCCAGCCTCCCTGCGCTCATCTTCCCCTCCTTGACAGTGGGTCTCCCACCAGCAATGCTGGCCCTTTCTCTCCTGGCTGCCACTGCTGGACCTGTTTCACTAACCAAACATCTGAAATGGTTTCTGCTGCCTTACACATTAAGAACAAAACCTTTGGGTCTGGCCTCTACCAAAGGCTGGGCCCTATTTTAGCTTTCAAAGTGTTTGTCTTCCTGAAATCCCCCAAATAAAATCCTAAACTCTAGCCTTGCTGGGTAACCAGCTGCTTTGCAGGAGACTCCAGCCTCCACACATTGTCTCTAGTGTTCATTACTGAAATCGTTATCTTTTCTACCTTGTTTGGAGACCAAGTGATGTACTGATATTACTCAACTACATCAGTAGCTGTTTGCCTCAACTTACCCCATAGAAGGGGGAGTCACACAGCCTATTTTAAAATCCCAGCTCTACTACTTACTTGCTTTGTGACCGCTGGCAAGTCATTTAACCTCTGTGTCTCACTTGCCTCATCTGTAAATGGGGCACTTTGTAGATGCCTCGGATTACAGCTGCCTCACCTGCAAATAACAAGTACTACTTTCTAAGAAGGACTAATTAGTATCTGCAAAGACAGAGAGTTTGCAATCCATCCTGGCTGTGCTGGCAGAGGACCTTGCTCATAGGATAGCAGAAACTTCTAAGTTTAGTCTTGACATGAATCTTGGTTACTCAATTGGGCATTTTCTAGTTCCCCCATAGCAACAAGCCTCCGTTTCCCTGTGATAGAGTACATACATCATAATGATAGATCTGTTTGAGTAGTGATCCTATACTCAGATAAGACAAAAACATCACCTTGGTCTCTAGAGGGGAGCGTAATTTTTCAGCAAAACTTTGTATGCCTTTTCTGTCTCTCTTCACCAATGAGCAACATGTATTTATAGTTTCTATACCCCACTCCATCCTGAAAATGTTCTCCATGTGGCTCCTCTGTGCCTATGGTTCCTAGGCTTAACTGAAGTCAAAGACCCCAAATATTAAGATCGTTTCTTTAAGTATGCTGGCGAATGTCCTAAATTTACTGGGCCATATGACAAGGGTGCATCTGAGAGGAAGGAAATATCCAAATGATATGATGGTACCGTATGAGGAAGGAGAATCCCAAGGTTTTATGGTGCCCGGAAGTGCCACACATCAACTGCCGGGTCCCGTTTAGATGAGATTTCAAGACAGAATGCAGTAAAGCTTGTACAACCTTCCCACAACCCTCTCTCGGGCAGGTTTTCCTCATTATTGGTCTGATACTAGTTTGAGACAGTGCCCAATCACATCACAACAAATTAGCCACAGACACACGATAGCAGTTAACTCAGGGGGCTATCCTGATGCGGGTTAGGGGATTCCCAGGCTCCATGAGCTGCATGCTCCCACAGATGTTTCTAAAAGCCTCTTCCCAGAGGCCCATTTAGAGAGAAATTAAATGCAACTTTGACTTAATTAACGTTTTAAATGATAATGAATACAGTGTAGATTCATAGGAAGCATTTACATTGTGTTGTAAAATTGATAAAAATTTAATAACTCTTTGTTAATAAGTTATGTCTCCCCAGACCCATAAAGCCTAAGGCACTACAAACTCCAGACTGGGTCTAATCTAGGCTTCTGGTACAGGTGGAGGAGGGAGGCAGAGATGGACTTGACATTTGCTCCAAGCCTGCACTAATTCAAACCTCTGCTTGTTCATCAGTACTTTATTCCATACAGTAAAGGTCAGGATTTGGGCTCAAGGCAGAGCTTTGACAAGGAAGCTCAAGTGGAAAGCGGGCTGGCCCTGGCATCTGTCGCCCGAGATAGTGGAGGAGGAGAGGAGATGGAGTGCTAACTGGCCACATCTGTCCTCCACCATGGAGGTAAGAGGAAGAATCCACTGCCTGGTGGTAGCAGCTGTCAGGGTGAGTATCCTGACAACCACGCACTGTCCTGAAATAAAAATGCAAGCATAATTTCCATGTCACCTTGCATAAGGACCTCTGCTTGGCTTACATGTGGCATGCCAATGTCTTTTCTAATTTGTATTTAAAGAGCCAAGTCATTTTATTACAGCAGCGTGCCCCTGGAAAGGGAGGTGTCTAAGTGATAGGACACACACCAAGGACCCTTTCATCGTCTTCCCTCATGCTGACCTTTCCACTTGTCTTTCAATTCTGTTTCAAAGAATTTCTTTTGAAAACTTGGCGGCCCCTAACCTACTATTTCCTTCCTCTTTCAATCTGTATGTGTACACTGTCTTGCATATTTATCTTAAGGGATTCAGCAATATACTTTTGGGGGGAGAGGAGATAAAACAAGGTTCCGTGTGCAAACTAACTACTCACTCAACCTTAACTGCAAAAATCAGCTATTTGTTCTACATGAAAATGGGTTTGTTTGGCATTCTTCCGAGATATGCAATTTAAGGGATTCTTTTCCAAGGTGATTTTGCCCAAGCAGGATCTTTGCCTTTCACAGTGCTGTTTTAGGAAGTGGACTACTGCAGAGACGGTGAATCCCTGCCCCACAAGATATATTTGCAGTCAAGCCCCTGAACAATGAGACTGCCAGAAGTCACGTGAGAGGCCCTGGCTTCTGCAGCCTTGGCTGTGACCAACAAAGGTGCCTAAGAGGCTCCTCCTGAGGACTTTTTTTACTCCTAGTCATGTGGGATGGCTAAATGACAACCCAGGATTCTCTGCTTCCCTGTTTTTGCTTCCTGCAATGAATTGCAAGTGGCCAGATGTGGACACATGGGCCAGGTGGGCTAAAAAGCCAAGTCTCCTTCTGTGTTTGACGTTAACGTGCATGATGAATACTGAGAGAGACACAGATCACATTGTCATGGTGAGTAGGAGAAATCGTAGGCCCAGACACATGGGCATAGAAAAACATAAGAAGGGGAGACAGGAAGAGGCCAGTCAATGGTGACAAAGTGTCAGGAAGGAAATGAGTTCTGGTGCTGCACAGTAAGGTGACAGCAGTTGGCAATAATATACCCTATATTTCAAGACAGCTAGAAGGATGGACTTTGGACACCACAAAGAAATGACAAACATTTGAGGTGATGGATATGCTAATTAGCCTGATTGGATCATTACACGATGTACAGATGTACAATATTGAAAACCTACATTGTACCCTGTACATTTGTGTCATATTATATGTCAATTTCAACATATGTGGTGATTAAGCTGGTTTGTGCCAAGTCTCCTCTGACTCTCCTTTCTCCTATCTTTCTCTGGTGAGAAGAGGAAGTCATTGGTTTTTAGGGCCCAGAAGTAGAATAAAGAAAATATAGGAATAAAGAGCTTGAGGAAGTCTCCCAAGATTATAGGTAAAAGCAATGAGATAATTACAGGCTTGTGGTCCTTAAATACTTTAAATGTGACTTATTAAATGAAGCCTCCCTTCTCAGGGACAGGAGACTCTCAGCCTAGGTGTGTCCTGTGATAGACTTTTTCCTAGAGCTGTTTCCACCCTCTGCCCTGGTATCTGATTTTATGTTCTTCAAAATACTACTAGTTCACCGGAGTGACTTTAATTCTATTGACAGTGTTAATTCTCTGCCTGTAGAAACCAAAGGCCACTCCGGATAAGCTGATTTTTGTTTATTATCTGACAAGACTCAAGATTACTCTAAACCGATTTTGGTATGTCTCCCTTCAACCTAATCATATTGGACTTCTCCTCTCAGCTTAACCATCAGGGCTGAATGCCTCCTTGTATTATATTTATATCCGACATAAAAGTCATGCACAATTTAAAATTACCTACAGTAGTCTGCGGAAAGGTGCATGTAATCATGCAGGTTTAAACTATTAGTAAATTGAAAGGTTGCTGTGAGTGAACCCACGTGTACTTTAGCTCAAACTAGTTCCAAGTGCAAGCCAAAAGACCCATTTCTCTTCTACCAGATGATTAATTTGCTCGTGCCAGTGTTACTGATGTTCTGTGACCAGAATCATGTCAGGCAGGTCTCAGCAGGTCTGAATCAATACCGACCTAGGCTGTCACTGCGTCATAATTTTCACTGTCCCTTTCTATAACACTTAGCCATCAGATATCAGGCAAGACCTAAAGAATGAGAATAAACTTCCAGAGAGAGAGAGAAGGTCCATTTCACAGAATTATATTGGGAAAGAGTGGGACTAATGAGGATGTTCATCTGTACGTGTGTGTGTGTGTGTGTGTGTGTGTGTGTGTGTGTGTGTACTGTGCTAGACATATCTTTTTTGTGTTGGATAGTAGTAAAACACAGCCACTTGTGAAGAAGCCACAGCACACTCTATTCGGGTAGCTTCAGAGAGCTGGCTGTCCTGCTCAAGATGGTCTGAAGTAGAAACAAAATCAAGATACTCAATCACATCACAACAAATTAGCCACAGACACATGACAGCAGTCAACTCGGAGGCTATCCTGATACAGGCTATGGGATTCCCAGGCTCCAGGGGCTGCAAAGCAACCCTCTGTACTGATCCTAGGCCCCAGTATTAAGCAAGTCAGTCTTTCCCAAAATATTCTTCTGGTGCATCCTTATTGGTTACCATCTGTCTTATTTTTCTGGCACCTTTTTCGTCTTTTCTAAACTGGCCCTTCCTCTCCGAAGGTCTTTATGTCAACACAATTTGACCTTCCATCTCCTCAGGAGTTCAATAGAAGGAGACAATAGGTCTCCTAGTAGGGAACTTAAGGGCTGATCTCCTAATGGGCCACACATTCAAAGGGAACTGTCTGAGCAGGAAGCACATGGTCTTGCAATTAGAGCGCAGGGTTTTAAAACTGCATGAACACTTTTAATATATTCCCACTCCTCTGGGGACTGGCTTCCCCTCCTCCCACTTCAGAAAACACGTAATGGAACTTTGTGTTTCAATTTAACATCCCTTCAAAAACGGAAATCTTTCCTTTTAGAAGAAAAACAAACAGCAAAGAAGAAGAGGAAAGGCAAGAGAGAAACGAATCAGACCTTCTCCACAGCACACTGGAGAACTGGGAAACTGCGACCAAAGCAAGCTCTATAATAGTATAATGATCTTTAATGAGTGTCTTGGGAAACAATACAGCCCCAGCATAAAAGACAAAGGGCAAAACCCATCATGGCTCCGCTGACACTAATTCAAAATGATTTTCAGAACAACTAAAGAATGTAAGAGAAGTAATCTGATCCACCCATCTGACCTCACTTTGATTCCAGGGCCCTTCTCCTGCCATTTCTAATTGTCAGATCCTCTACGTTTCACATCTGCTCATATTTAATGAAAAGACCCCTCTCGCCACTGCTCTCTGAGTCAACTTGCTCTGTCAGACGGGCACCACCAAGCCTTGCCACCAGCAAGGGACACGCAAGGATGGCTGTGGAGATTTGCCAGTGGGCTTCGGCGGAGGGAGAGAGAGGTTTTTTTTTTTTCTTTTTTAATTGGAGAAGGATTTATGTGGTCACGTGAAGGAGCTCAAATTGGAATGGATTTTTCTAACTTATTATTAATGGTCAAAGGTGAGTGATTTCACACAGGGATGGGTGAAATTTGCTTTTGTTTGATGAAGTGATGACGGCGGGGGTGGGGGAGCGCGAGTGAAATAGAGACGGCCAACAGCCCTTAAGCCATCAATGCAAGCAAAGGCTTCAACACCTAGCTCCAAACGCCATGTTTCCCATGGTGGGGGAGGGGGTGGCTCTAGAAGCACAGGAAAGACAACGAAATCACGCACTGAATAGTTTTGAAAGTTTGGGACAATCCAACCCCACACTGTCTTTCTCCTGGCCTTCGACAATACGTGGATTAAACAGTAGAGCTGAAAAATCCCTCTAATTAGGGTCTCTCTCAGATAAAATAAAAGTTACATATACTGAGCACCATGGGCCTTGAACAGGGACACAGACAATTGTGATTGTTGTGGCTAGCTGGTGCCGAGACGTGACCCCAGAGCCCTAGCTCAGAACCATGGAGGCTCCCTCCCTCACCCATTGAATCTGTAGCCAAGGTTTTTGAACCTAGTGGTAACTTGAAGTTGTGCCTTAGGCAGAAGTGATTGGCAACTATACCCACCAGCACCACTCACAGAGATGTGGCCTGATGCCTGCCGCCACACCCCTCTTCTTCCCCAGCTCCTCTCTTTGAACTTGGTGTCCTGCCACATGTCATAGAAGAACAAGCTTTGTGTGCAGCTATGACCTGTCACCTGGGTCATGGCATATGTACTAGATAACATTTTTGCAGGGAAAGTAAAGAATAAGGACTCAGGCTATGGCATGTGTAGGAAGAATCTTAAAGACAACTTCCCTTCCAAGGTTTTAGGTCAATGTGGCAGTCCATATTCCCTCTCAATACAACCTCCATTAAGTATCACTTTTAAATCAGTCTTGTCCCTTGGCACTATTTTGGGGGAGCAGTGAATCGTGAGTCAGAGAGGATGATTCTCTGGTCCTAGATCAAACTTTTCCAAATGCTTCCAATGCAGCTTGACTGTACGTCAGGTGCCTCAGACTCAAACTGAGGGTTCAGACGTTAACATCAGGCACGGCTCACCATTCTGGGTATACAGTGGTGTTAGGGTTCCCTCACCCTGGAAGTTCATACTGATGACCATCACAGGAGTACACTGCGCTGGGGCCACCTTCAACTCTGGCCAGCGTAGGGGAATAAAATTCACTTTTCATGAAAATAAATGCTCAGGAGCTGAGAGCTCTTCCTCCTCCTGTGATAGGCGAGAACCAACTCCTGCTGGTGAAAGGTCAACAAGCTCTGGACACGTGGGAGGGGAGAGGACGAATGACAATATGATCACCAATAAATGTGGTGGCCCCTTAAAAAGAAGGGAACCGATAACAGGCAGAAAGAACAGTTGTCTCCTACTTCCTGTACTACCCAAAATGTGAAATCAAGGTCAAGGTCATATTCTAAGGGCATCCAAGTCCTTGAGCATAACACAACCTTTTCTGGCGGGGGATGAGGATGTATACCTCTGCATCACACACTGGAGCTGTCAGTAACATCACCTATGAAATTGATTCTTTCTGTGTTGGGAAAATAGCAAAGTCTGGGGTGAAGACAGGGATGACAGTGATCCAAGGAATTTGGCTCCTTAGTCTTACCGGTTACATCTGCAAGACTGACAAGTTCCTTAACAGCTCCAAACTCAGGAGCAACAAAGTCCTGAGCTATAGACTCAAAGCAACCACGGCAGTCCATGGTTTGTGTTTGGTGGTTTATACTCACAACTGCTACAAGATAACCTTAGTGAAATGGGAATCTATTGTTGGAAAAACTAAAGAAGAATAATCATTTGAATTAGTCATCCTTCTGAGGTGAAGCTCTAGAATCCACCAGCCTATGGGTGTTGGCATACCCAAAATTCTGTTTTCCAGAACATAGGACAAAATCTGTTATTCGAGGAATGAATTTCAGGTTAGAGAGGCACAGAAAGCAATATAAAGAGGCACTATTTTACACACATACATCTCCTTCTAAACTCTGTGTAGTTTGGAAATTAAACTCACTGAAAGCAATTTAATGCTCGATCTGGCTTTTTCTCTCTATACCCTTTTCCTTCCTCTTGTTTATCCAACCCAAATTATAGCCATTCCTAAAATTCCGAGATACATATTTTCACATATCTCAGCATTAGTATAGTATTTGATGTGCTGTTACTTTAATTTCCATGTTCATTTACTTAAGCTAGAGAGACAGGAAGAAAATCAGCCCACTGGTATTTCCCTCGTCTTGCACACTATTTCAAGAAGCACAGTAAGCAAACGAAATCAGAAGGGAGGCCCTCCTCAGCACGTATACAGAGACACAGGCAGGTGGATCATCATCTCACCACAGAAGAAATAACACTGGGAAGGGAACACCAGCCAGATGGA
Organism: Chinchilla lanigera; assembly: GCF_000276665.1. NCBI lineage: Eukaryota > Metazoa > Chordata > Mammalia > Rodentia > Chinchillidae > Chinchilla > Chinchilla lanigera. Next base: position 15,334,145 of record NW_004955437.1, on the reverse strand, counting down.
CTCACAGACCACAGGGCACAACACGAGACAGGGAAGATCCCACAGACGGCACAAACACGGAACGGTACGTGTTGAGGTTAAACTTACAGGCAGGGAAACTGGTGGAGCAATCATTAACAGAGACAGAAGAAAGTGGGAAGGCTCTCTCAAGGGTGTCCACGTTACCACGCACACGGCCTGACATGCACGAGCAGTCACGCTCAGAACGTCCGCAATCAAAACAACATGCCCGTCTCATTCTCTTGTAGATGGACATCTTGGCTATAACCATGAGGTTGCGTGGGAGGAGAGGAAGAGCGGCAGTTAATGGCAAGGTCACACACAGCAAGGCAGCTGGAAGGGAGCTGAAGGGATTTAACACAGGTCTTAGTTCACATTAACAGTCTTGACCCAGGGGAAAAAAAATGCAGAGTGATTGCTGGTAACAGTTTGGTTGTACATCAAATGAAAAAAAGCAATGAAAATATAAATTGCCTGTATCGTCCCTCAAGGCTGTTGCCTATTATACCCTCCCACCCACTCCATAGAGTGGTGACCACAGGGAAAGGGCGTGACTGAATACACTCAGGTTCTTGGATGGGAAGAAGAACAAATTATACACAGTTTTTTTTTTTCTTTAAAAAATAACCAACCTTTTCCTCCTGGCACAATTAATACACAGAAGATAAAAGAGAAACAAAGCAACTCCATTAAATTAACTGCTTATTTGGGATAATAAATGGTTTCTGCAACAGGTGAACATATTTAATATGTAGTTTTCTAATTTCCATCCACTTTTGGGCATTAGGCAGAGCCTGGGACATGCTTCCATCAAATTAGATGTGAAACGATTACATGTTAATATAGAACTGTGGATGCCTTGGCTGAACTTCCCAGGAGTGAGTTTACATGATAGCTACAGGAATTTAAATTTACTCTTGACAGAACAAATAGCCAAATCTGTCCATATAAGAAATACAGCTACTCAAAGCTAACGCTGAGTATTTGACATTAAAGGAAGTTCACAAATAAGAAATCACCAAAAGCGTATGAGATGTTGATCTACTGGAATGCATTTAGCTGTTCGTGGATGTATTTTCTGCTTAAAGCTGCATCTGAAAATGGCATCTATCATTCTCTCCCTACCTACCAGGAATTCAGAGAACAAACTATTGGTTAATCAGAACTTTTTTTCCTTACATAGAAAATATTGGCCAAAGTAGATTAAAAATGACAAAACATGGAATAAGAAAATGGGTCCCTTGTGAAATATCTTACTGAAATTTGCATGACCCAGTGACAGCTCTTCTAAAACTAGTGTGCTAGGTTCTGTACTGCATGAGGACCCACCCCAAAGGCTGACCTACAAAGGTTGCTGCATAGTAATATCCAATGCCCTTCACCTTTACCTTTACCTTTCAAGCCAATTTGTATTTCAGTATAAGAGGAAATTTTTGTATCTCATTTTGATGCTATAGCAGGCAAACATGTTTGTCTGTGACCGGTCAGCTTCTCTTACAGACTAGGAGAAGAATTCATATTTAGTCTAAGTATCACAGCCTAACAGTGACCCTGAACCAAAGAGGTGTTATTCCCTGCACCCACAACTTCCATTTGGAAAGTCATTCTTCCCTCTTTTTTTTTTTTTCTTTGTAGAGAATGGTTACCCTCTTACTTTAAAATATGACTTGTGGTTTTGCCCTCTTTGAATGTTACAGTCACCAGGAAAGGGGTTTAAATCTCTCAAATGGGTCAAGTCCTGTTCTAAGACCTTTATGACTTGCCATACAGTATATTTGTCAAGCAAGGGGAACGTTATGATTGTGAAGAACAGGCACTGGGGAGATGAATGAGAGATCTCTTCAGCGGCATCTCCACCCCTGTAAACGTGGCTCACATTTTTAGTGACATGTTCTTTTAGCAGCCTGGGTAGTCTGTTGTTCAGATGATCATGCAGCCCCAGCCCTGTTCAATGCACAGTATATCATTCCTTTGAGCTTAGCTTTGACAAAAAAAATAAAAAATAAAAAATCCACTATAGCATTTGAGTCAAAGGAATTTAAAAGGCAATGGCATGACTGCCCATCTGTCCCCACAAAACAGAGCTGACTGAAGTCAAGAAAGCGGGGTGAAAGTCTTCAACGGAAGACATGAAAAGAAATTCATTTGAAATGCATCCGGATCTGGTATATGACTTGGAGATCCAATGTCTTGCTTTTTCTTTCTTAGTTCTTTCAGTGGAAATATTGATGTGTTATTTACCCACAGGGAAAAAAAACAAGGATGATTTTGGTTGTTGTTTCACTGTAGATAAATTGTTATGAAAAGAAAATTTTAATCAAATGCTGTAGCAGAAGAGAAGCCCATCAAACTCAGAAATGCTTTGCTTCTCATTAGCAACAGTCCCTGGTTTTCATTTTCATACTGCCATTTTGGGATCATGTACAATAATAGAGTCTGACACATTTATGGAGATAGAAAATGTGTATATATATATATATATGTGTGTATATATATATATATATATATATATATACACACACACACACATATATATGCACCATTTTTAAGAACAAGGGATGGGATAATGGAGATGGAGTAACTTTAGAAACTATTTTGTCAGAGGTAACCCCTCATAATGGATGATTTAAACCTCCTACTTCATAAGGGTTCAGGAGGTACAGTAACACCAAACCAAACCAGTGGCTCTCAGGGACTGTTTGCAATTATTATTGTTGGTTGTTCTAAAGACCATGCACTGTTGTATACAATTTCATATTGTTAGCATGCAGAACAGGCTGAAACTGGTCATCGAAGCAGCAAAAAACCATTTGCTATAACATTAACTGTTAATTATAATCAGTCACATTCCAAGCAGCATATGCATAAAAAAAGAAAACATGCTATTACACGTCATTCCTTCCCAGCTGTTTTTTTTTTTTTTACACTCACACCAAATGCAAAATAGAAATCTCAAAAAACAAACAAGCACCACCACAAAAGAACCCAGCAAGAAGGATTAACGAGAGGCTCAAAGACAAGACAGAAACAGTTAAAAAGGACTGAGCCCGACATGTTGACAAACCTTCACGAACCACAATGTCTCTAGACCAAGGGCCACCAACTGGGAGAGTGGCTCCTTTCCTCTACTTCTTGAACAGTCCATTTTCCTTGACCTCCTGCCACGTGTCTTCACCTGTGAAGTCTGGATCCACTTTCCTATAAGGTAGGGCCCATTCTGACATTCCATTTTGTGAAGCGATCCAGCAGGCTTGAAGGGTGTACGTACCAGCCAGGAAGAGATTTCCTCTGGGCTGTTATTCAAGTCAGGGACAAGCTCTTTAACTAAAAACTGATGAGGGTCTGTTTCATTGCTAGTAGATGTTCCAGAAGATATGCACCCTCCTTGTGCAAAATTACACTCTCAAGTTGTAAAGTAAATTTATACCAAAATTCTGTTGTGGATCTCCTAATTTGAAAATTACCTCCCCATCATCTCCCTCAACTCTCTCTGGCTTCTTAATCTTTCAGTTCTGTTTTGTCAATCATGAATATTCAGAACCAACAGTATTTTATTTCCATTTCTCAGTGGTTGCTTCCTCTTCTACAGCCAATTTGGGCTAGAAAGTTACTTTCAGATATCAAAGAGCAGTAGACTCGCAAGGTTAGAATTCAAGGAGCAAGTTAAAACAATTTCAGTATGTATTTAAAACAGAAGTAAGTTTCTTATCTACCTCCTGCCTGCACAAAGTTTCCTCTCTCCTTTGGTGTGTGTTGAGGTTCTTTCTTAGGTAGTCACCCTTGATCTCTTCCCAAATCCCAATCCTCAGAGGCACAGTTTTCCCAGGGAGCTCAATGGCATTCCAAGTGGAACTATGAGGACATCTAGTGGATCAGTGGGGAAGAGCAGCTAGTTAACAGTGAACCTGAACATTGCTGGCCTTTCTTTCAAAGAAGCAGAAAGAAGGCCCTGCTGTCTCTAAGAATTGAAATGTTTTCAGTGTCATTTCAATTCAGTGGCTGCTCCGATCCATGCCAGATGTTCAGGGGGCAGTGGAGACAAAAGGATAAAGGGTTCTAGGAGATGATCCTAGGATGGTCAAAAGGGGAAGCTTGCAAGCACATTCATTGACTCTGCAACTCGGCTGGCTGGGTCTCCACAAGACCCTGCTGCAGCTTCCTGAGAAAGGGCGCCGACAAGAGTGTGTCTCTGGCAGGTGTAAATACTGGAGCTACTTGTCATTCCATCTTAGGGCTCTTGAAACTTTATGCTCAATGAATGGCCCCATAGGCCAACTTAACTCAGGGAAAGCAGAAATATAAGCCTCCAGAGACTCCGTTTTCTCTTCGGTGCACATCATAAGATTCTTGTTTTTGGACCTGTGCCATAGATTCAGAGAGGTTATGTGGTTGCCAAGAATTAGATCCTGGGTCTCACCTTTCCTCCAAAGAACTCTGTTTGAGCAGATTCATAATTTGAGAGAAAGCTTTTATATGCTTTTCCTCATCCCAATAAAGTGGATATTCCCCCACTATTTCCAATATATGACTTCCTAGTAGTATTTATAGAGACAAAATAGAAGTATTTCCCTAATGGACATCATCAAAGCTATCTGTTTACGCTTGAGTTTTTAAAATGGAAAGATTTCTCAGACACGGGCTTGGACAACTTTTCCTGTCTTTTCAAAAGTCGTAATTATGAAAACTGAAACCTGCTGCAGATGTAGTAGAATTAACTGCTCTTGCTCTGAGACAGACCAACAATCGACTGTCGAAGCAGGATTCTCTGCTAGTTAGCCCTTCTGAGCCAAGCCTGGAATGGAAGGGAGAGTTGGATAGCCTCCTCTTCTCAGCACCATCTGCCTCCTGCTTCAGCAACCAAATTGTCAGCCAATTTGCAATTGCAGCATCTTAATTTCCAGGGTGGACTGGAAGAGGGCAGGAAAAGCCACCCTGGACAGAGAGGCTCAGGTGGAGTTTTTCAACTGCTAGGGAGGTGTGATATTTTAGCTTTCAAATGGAGCAGATTCAAAGGAAGACTGGTATGCAAGAAAAAATAATTTGCCATTACATTAATACTTTCCAGAACCTAACCTCACTTTTAAAATCAGTCCAGTGAAGGGAGTGTTACTTCCAAGTATGAACCCTTCAAGTGTTCGACAGAACCTAAAATTATAAGCAAAAGCATCCATGGGAGAAAAGTCCACAGAGGCTTAAATTTGAGGTGCACTCTTTGACGTGGCACTGAGAATCACAGAACGTTCCTTCAAGGGCTTTCAATGAGGAATAATGTCTTCACTTAACAAAATTCCTCTCATGACCTTCTGAAGAATTAAAAAGGTCTTCCAGGTGGTTTTCTAAGAACAGGAAGAGTGAACAAACAAATTTAGTTAATGTCAGAGCATACGAAGCTCATTGATTCAGTGGTCAGCAGTGACACTGTAGCTGGAAAAGGTAGAAGCATTTGGCACTAGAGTTGTTTGTTGAATGACATCACATTTTCCTCCAATTCCAAAGGATGTAAGGTCTGTAGGTATGAAAGTATCTCATGTCCTCAACATCCTGAAAAGCAGTCTACTGATGAAGGGAGCCACAGACTCAGTATTGGCAGAATTATGCATTGAGTTGAAGAAAGTGATAGCTTCGGTGATTGGATGAACCCAGTGCTACTACACGGAGCTATGGCCCCGCCCTTTTGCATTTTTTATTTACATTGAGTATTTCATTGGCTCCGAATACTGAAGGCTAGCCAAGATCAGATGATCCACTTGCTTCTTCTGCTTCAAAGGAATCTGAGGGAGCCGAGCACTGACCCATCTCCTTTTGATTTCGGTGGAATCTCATGTTTATGAATACAGAACCAATGCTGATGGCCGATGCCACTGAAAGCCACACTGCTGTAAGCCACACACTGAAATACTGGCCTTACAAGTTCTTCCCCAAGTGCTCCTCTGCTTGGAGGAGACGGGTTCCTATGCCTTAAGTAAGTCAGAGGCCCCGACTTGTTCAGACTCATACACAGCTCACCAGTGAAATGAAACCTCCTTAGTCATCTTTTCTTCCTTAAACAAGGAAACAGATCTTCCAAGATGTCTCACTACACTCGCAGATGAACCGGGGTAGGTTTTATTTTAAAGCAAAGGCACTTCATAGGCTACGGGAAATAATTGCTACTGTGGAAATATTTGTGTCCAGGAAGGCAGTGTAGATGTCTACAGTCCCAAAGGTGGTATGCAATGGATTTTCTAACATGCACCTTTCTCATATAGAGAGGCACATATACTATAATAAATATATCCTTTTTCTATGGGTTATCTCTATGCTTATATATAAAAATATACATTTTTACATATAATGTGCTGCTGCATATCATATATATATCACAACACATGAATATATATGTACCCTATGTGTTTCCTTTAGGGGACAAATTCAAGCTCTATAACAGGGGAGACCAGGAATAATTTATCAAAGGCAAGCATGACAATGATCCCCAATGGACAAGCCATCTAGAGCGATAGTGGTGATTTCTCCAGCCTAATCAGTGTCCCTTAAACGTACTGAGATGAGGCCTTCAAGAGAAACACACTTTTGTCAAGGTCTTATTTTCAAATGGAAAAATAAGACAGCGGTCAGAAGCTGGCCAGGGGCTGGGCATGGGTAGATGCATGGAGAATGGGGTTCAGTTCTCTTCAGGTCCGGGTTACTCTGCAGACTGTGTTGGGCATGAGCAAATCGGGGCATGATTTTCACTGCTACATGCAACATGAATACCAAAAGGAAAATTAAAAGCTGTACGGAAAATAAAAGAAGTATCTCATCTAGAGAAGACAGGGGAACTAGACTCTGGGCTGTTAGGAACCCGTTTTACTCACAATAGATCACTACCAGTGTGCAGTTAAAATAGAGTAGGGGCCGTATTCCAAGGCAGCAAAGAGAAAAAAAATAAATCAAAGATATATCAATGATTAGAAGTCAAAGGAAATGTCTTCAAACACATCAATCTAGACATGACTTGTCCCTGAGGAGTCTACCCCTTGGCAAACTTTCAGAGGCTGGGAGGGAAAATGTAAATCATTAGATCAGGTTTGTTATACAGGAAAAGAAAAATGGATAAATGGTAGACTCTCAGAGCTTGAGACTGAGGCCAGACAGTTGAACTGAACTCGCTTCCTGGATGGAGTGCTATGAAGAAATGGAAAGAAATGCAAAAGTTAAACTGCACTACCACAGAATTTTCCAGAAAAGGATGTTCACCCTCCACATTTCTCTGGAGAACATGACACCAGACATTGAAAGTTATTGAATGAAAGGGGATGGGGAGGAAGGGGCAGGGTTGAAAGGGAAAGAGCTAGGCTAGGAGATCAGGGTTAGGAATCTGTGGATAAGGCCCAAGGACTGTCATGAGTTCTGCCTTTATGGAGATATACCATTCTAGGGTGAATTAGCAATACCTGGGCTAACAGGTTAGACAAATGACTAAGAGGGTCAACCACCTTTTGTAGCTTGGACAGAGAACCAAGCCATCATGGGAACAAACATATCTCTATCTAAGGAAAGCTTTCCAATCAAAACTTATCTTCTCCAATCTCCTCCTTTACCTTGCCTACATGGGGAAGTGAATACTCAATACTTCATTTTATTCTAACTACCCCTCCTCCTGTATACCTGCATCCAACCCTCTGGGCTATGGCTTTTTAATTAAGAAGCATAACATCTGGGCAGTTCTAATTGTTATCAGACATTAGCCTCATGGCTGAGAGCTTTGTCACACTGGTGTGGCCTGGTAAAAGCCATCCTTTTGCAGCAGCTGTGCTGGGCATGATGGGAAATCAGATGCTTCACTGGCTCAACCAACTTTAAGGACAATGAAGAGAATAGTTATTCTAAAGAATGATGTGCCTCGTCTCCTGGGTTTGTCCATTTGTTTGTCTGGAATCAAGATGGTAAGTATACCCAGAAGGTCAAAACCTTTCCTGTAAGGGCTTTAAAAATGGCCTAATGGGATCCACGATGGTGTCTCACAAGAGACATTCTAGTTTAAAGTGAGAGTCAGAAAGGGTTTTCTTCATCCTTCTGCTTCTGCACTTCCTTCTTGAGTCTGTTCTCTATGCAAATACCAAGGAGAATGGTTGATGTCATTTCCTTGCTTGAAATATTCTATTGGCTTCCTATGTAGCACCCAGTCTTGGCTTCTTACCATCACCACCCTCTTTCATCTCATCTCATGTCCCCCTTTGATGCCATCAACCCTTCTTGCCCTTCCTTCAAACACTATACAGATTCCTCTCTTTGGTCTTTTCTTAGCTCTTCTCCCTACCTAGACTGGGTATCAGCTTCAACATCATTGCCCAATGGAGTAATTTCTGACCTTCCAAGCTTTGCTCTCTCTGAATGTATTCTATTGCTTACGTAATGAAAGCTTGCCTTCATTCACTAGAATGAAGTTTTCAGGAGTACAGTGATCACTTCACTCACCCCTCCATCGCTGGCACCATGAATAGCACCTTGCAAAGAACGGGCACTCCAAAAATACATGAATGGCTGCTCAATTAGTAAACCACATCTGTGGTTTCCTGGAGATGGGAAAGGGACCATGTATGTTGAGTCACTGGTGAAGGACAGGAGAAAATAGGGAGCTCAAGTGGGTGTAGGAGGCAGCCCAAGAGGTTTCTACAGAAAGCTTTCTAGCCCAAGAGTCACTGATGGGTACTTCCCCAAGAGACAGAGTAACCTCTTTGGGCTCTGGCAATGCTATCTTTATCGCTTACTGGATTTGACCATGCCCTGTTAGCATGCAGTGACAAAGGTCCTTGCTTTAGTTGGCACATGCCAGCAGTGGTGTTGTGTCTGGATTCTCCTTGTGAAAAGTGCTTTATGGGTAATTTTTCATAACTGTGCTCCTACTCACCAGATGCAAACCCACTCACTTTTCCCTTCCCTTCTGCAAAAAAGGTGAGGGAACTCAGGGCATCCGGAGGGGCCTTAGGGGACCTGAACTCCTGTATGTGGGCTGCATGACTCTTGGCCATCTCATCTTCTCACTAACTTGGAAACTTCATTGTCTCCTTTTGGAAAATAGGATTCATAACACCCACTGCTGATTACCAGAGTTACAATGAGGATCAAATCCACCATCACAAGGAGCTTTTAAAACACCAAATCACCCCAAGAAGGAAGAAGTCCCTATTTTTGTTTTATCTGGGCTTGAGAACAATCTGTATCAGGCATAATCTCTGCAAAAGGCCTGGCTTTTCCCAGGCAAAGATCACCTTAGATCCTGGTATCTACGGAGCTCACAAGCCAGTGTTCCTGACACTCCGCTGAGGCCCATGGGCACGAAGGTTTAGAGGAGGCTTGAGCTTGGCCATGCGAGAAATTACTGAGCCCGATCCAATCCAGCCCAGAGAGAAATGTGCCTGAGGTTGGTCTTTGGGGCATTCATGACTGAAGCCCATGGCAAGGACCATATTCTTTTCTTGGAGTCATCTCAGGGAGTCATAACGAAAAACTCTGATCTTTGGCACTAAAGCTTATAGGAATCCCAAATGGAAAGAGGGTCAATCCCATTTTGGAGACTGGGTCTCCAGACTCAGTTTCCCTCTCAGCCTTATCACAACCATCTTCAGACTTAGTGACCTCCTGTCCACTGGAAATCACCATATAAAACCACTTCCTCCTCTATGGCATTAGATGTTCTCTTTTTTGTACAGCATGCCTGGTTATACCAGACTGCACACAGGAGGAAGAAGGAGGACAGGTCCTAGGTTTCCTCCTAGGTGCTAATGGTGATGATTTTTCATCCTCTGCTCTAACAAAGCCAGTGTAGTATTTATTTCATGTCTCTTTAAACTGCTGGATGAAACATAAAGATATGCAAGAAAACTCTTGTTGTTTAATGTTTCTCTAATAGGAAGAGGGGAAGGGAAAGGAATGTGGGGACTAGGAAGGGGAGGGGAAAGGGAGGGGGGAAAGAAACAGTACTTACGCCGTTTGCAGCCGCATTTTTTAATTCTTTTGGGATCTGTGATGTCATCATGACAGGCCTTGCAGTAAAAAAATGCCCTGGAGAAAGAGAATGGAAAAACTGACACGTTTCATAATCCACCCAATGTGAAATGAGTACCACATTTCCTCCGCGGTGGTGCCAAATTAATGAAACATGCCAGGACTAATTTCCTTTCATCTTTTGAAAAGTTTAGACGTTTGCAGACGGAAATGTTTGTTGCAAGACCATTTATTTCAAACACAAGATTCTGTGATTTGAGTTAGTGCTTCTTTTTATAAACTCCCATTTGCAAAAAAAGAAAAAAAAAAGTGGAGAGAAAGGTTGCTGATGTGACACAGTAAGTCTGCTTGCCCATCTTTCATTGCTGAGAACAGAGGTGTATACTGGCAGCTGAGAGCACAGAGAGTCAGCCCTGAGCCTTTGGGAACATAGGGGGAGTTAAACACAACTCTAAAGGCCCCACAATCTAGTAAAATAAATATTTTTAAAATACGATATTTCTCAGTCAAGTGCAAATATTAACCTTGTCGCCTTGAAAGCACCTCTCCTTGTTAGTCAAATTGAGAGGCAGCTGAGGAGGAGTGGGGAGAGGGAAAAATAAAAGCAATGAGCCCAGAGTTCCTCTGTCAGACCTGATCTGGTACTAGCAAGACCCAGCGCCATGATTTCCAGCCCTGAGAACATGTACCGGTAAGGTTTGCTTCTCAAATAGTATCTGTGTGAAATGATCTCGCCCAAATGTAAACTAATGTAAGTGTTCTGAGCACAGGTAAGGTAGTCTAGGCTAATCAATGATGTTCGGTGGGTTAGGGTGTTCAATGCAATGTTGAGTTACAATATTTCTTTTTTTTTTAACTTTTTTTTTTTTTTTTTTTTTTTTTTTTAGTTTTTCTCCGGTACCAGGAACCGAACTCATGACCTTGCACTTGCCAAGCAGGTGCTTTTGCCGCTGAGCTAAATCCCAGCCCCTGAGTTACAATATTTCTAACTTAGATGGGTTTATTGGGATGCAGCCCCAGCATCATTAAAGATGCATCTGTACTGGTAGGTAATAAAAGTCACTGCAACAACCTTACAACCTTTTCAATCCAGAAACTAACAAAATCTCTGGCTTACCACCTCTACCATTCCCAACAAGAAATCGAATGCCAGGGGGTAAACATGGACTTTTCTTGATTGGAGCTAAAGAAATAAACATCATTCTTGATCACTTGATTCCTAGGTTCTATTTTATGCCTTTCACAAGCTTTACATCTATGACCCACATGGGTTGGAAACCATTGTTAATATTTTTGGATCTCAAAGAGATTGTGGAGATCTTGCAACCAACTCTATGGGACCCAATGTCCCCAACTATAAATTGAGGAGGTTGTCATGTCCTCTCTAAAGTCATCTCTTGATGGAGCTTGGCTGGTCCTGGGCCTTCTATATCTAAGTCTAATGTTCTTTTTACCTGAGCAGCTCTTCTACCATTTCTTTAACTGCCAGCTGTCATCTACATTGCAAGAAAAGTAAAGTGGTGACTATTTGCATTGTGTGGCACTGTGGTGAGGAACCTGATGGATGGTGATCTGCCTTGACACATGCAGGACAGGCCAAGAGATAGGAAGGACAGGGCAAGAGAAAGCATCCCCGTTGGGATGAGTAACTCTGCACCGACTTCCTCTACCCATTTTCTCAACGTATTTGATGCTCCTACAGCAAATAACAAAATGATAGCAATGGTAATAGCTAGAATTTATAGGGCATAGGCTACAAGCCAGGTGCAATTCTAAACATTTCATAAGCTTAAGCATTAGCATAATCGATCCTCAAATAACCTTTTGAAGGAAAGGTAATTGTTATTTCTGTTTTACAGATAAGGAAACCGAAGCCTACAGAGATTAAGTGACCTGCCCATTGCCTCATAGCTGAGTGGCAGGACCAGAGTTCAAATCCACAGAGCCTGATGCAAGATCCCAGTGTCTTAAGCATACCCATGTTCAAAGAGCTGATGCATAACGACAAGTCTGAATAGACTGTTGAAAAGAAAAAGTGTGATTACTTCATGAATCAAGGCCGGATTCTCTTTTAAAATTTAATTGTTATATTTAGTTGACAAAAATTTCATAATTTGTGATGTCCGACATGATGATTTTGAAATATGTAAACATTGTGGGGGTAATTAACATATGCATTAACATATGCAAGCTAATTAACATATGCATTATATCACATATTTACCATTTTTTGTGAAGAAAACACTTAAAATCTACTGTTTTTGAGGATTTTCAAATATATAATACATTGTTGTTCACTGTAATCTCCAGGATGGGCAATGGCTCTCTTAAATTATTCCTCCTATTTAACTGGAATTTTGTATTCATTGACCAAAATCTCCCCTGTGTCTCCCACCCCTAGCCCAAATCTTGGTAACCAGCACTCTGCTTTCTGCTTGTATGGGCTTGGTTTTCTAGGTTCCACATATAAATGGGGTTGTGCAGCTTTTGTCTTTCTGTCTTTTCTGCCTTCTTCCATTTAACATGAGGTTTTCCAGGGTCAGACATGTCAGGCGATGAGTGAAATGAGATAACTGCAAGGCATGCCTGTGGTGACCTCAAGTCACATCGCCCAACTGGACGAGCATGATGCTTTCTGGGTCTCCTTGTCCTCTGGCTTCTTTAGGGTTTGGCCAATGGCGGAAGCCAGCAGGAGACTGGCATGTGGGAAGAGATGAGCTCCTTCCTTGCCAGGTCATAGAATAGTAATGGCAACATTTCTCTACTGAAGGATTAAAATTCTATAGGGCAGCCAAAAGCTGAGACTCCCTCTCTCCAGCTTCAGGCAGCCCTCCTTCCCTGGTCCTCAATTCTCGGGCTGAAATGTCCCTCTCTGTGGCTGCTTCTGCGGTGCTTTGTCAGCTCTTGTTGGTTTTTCTTAACTTACTACACGCAGCTTTATAGAACTCTCCTCCTTGATCCTTGAAGTGCATCATCTATTTCTTGCCAGGACCTCCACTGCTACAGCAGCATCTGCAGCACCCACATTTACATTTCCAGCCCTCACCTTTGCCCAGAACTCCATGCTTTTAGATCCACCCACCTTTATGATAACTCCACGTATATGTCCCATGCATATCTCCTATTTACCACAACTCCAGCAGAAGTCCTTCTTTCCTACCACTGCACACACTTGTTTCTTCTCTAGCTTTCCCATCTCAGTGAGATGGCGCCATCATCCACCCACTCGCTTGAGCCCCTTAAGCATCATCCTTAATCCCTCTTTCCTTCCCTCCTTTTTTCTATCCCATTCATCAGTGGATCCTGAAGATCTTCCAAGTACATTCTGAATGAGACCCACAGTCCTCTGTCTCCACAAGCTGCTAGCATCTCTCACCTAAGCTATGTCATAGTCTATGGGTCTCTTACCTCTTCTTCTGTTCCACTACCTCCGTTACCTTCCATTCTGTGCAATGTGAGTAGAATAACCTTATGATCATATAAATCAGATCACATCTCCACAGCTCAAAGAGCTGGCTTTCATAACAAATCCAGCCTCTTTCTAACAATGTTAGAAGTATCAACCTCTGCCTTTCTCTAGTCTCATCTCATACCACCCCTCTCCCTCACCTACTCTCAGGGCCACTGGTCCCCATTTGGATTCCTCAGACACAATGGACTTCTTCACATTGTACCTCTTCCTCCTGCCTGATCTTTGTGTGATGAATCCTTACCTCATTTCTGTCTCTGCCCTGGTGCCACCCCCTCAGAGCAGGACTCACTCATACTGAGCCCAAATCAGTGATTCAGTCGCCTTCTTTCTTTCACCATAAATTTTAAAAACCTGTAATTGGCCCTTCCCTAGACCCTGAGCCTCAGGAGAGCAGGGCTTTCTCTGTATTGTTTCCCTGACATGTAATATAGAGCCTGCTCAACACTAACTGATTTTTGAGGAATGGATGAATGAGTATGAGAATGTTTCCCAGTACTGGGCCTGCTAATTTTTCAGGAGAAACCAGTAATAAGGATTTTCATATAAAAGCAGATGACTCATTGCAACTTGACAACTAATTTATTTTTAAATTGTGATTCCTAAAGAGAATCACATCTGCACATCAAATAGAGCCAATGAACCCATTAGACTATGTTTCAAGGTTACTTTAAAAGGAAAATATTTAGTGGCAAAAGTAAAGGACAAGTGCCCAAATGCCCATCCAAAAGTGACATTCTGAAGACTGAAACTGGATGGTTTCACTACCCCTCTTTCTCTAAAGGCCCTGCATCTGAAAGTTTCTATGAGCTACAAGAACTTTTGTTGGTTTTTTTTTTCTTTTTGGCATTGTACGGTGAAAATTCAATACTAGATCATCATCATCTACTTCTCCATTTTTACAGAACTTGTTTAGCTTCATTCAAATCTCCTATGTCCTTTCTGTGGCTTTCTGCAGTCTTCATCTATTTGAAATCCCCTAACTGACAGCATTTGCTCTGACACATCACACACCACTGAAAATTACAGGGTGGTGTTGTAGCTGATTGTGTCAGCATGTATTTGTGAATACCATAAAGCACTGAAATGAGACAGATTGCACTCCCTAATGTAGGAGGTAATTTGTTTTCTGGACTGCCTGGTATTTTTGACATTCATTAGCGAGCAATGCAGTAGGAAATGGAATTACACAAATGGAAGCCTCACGTGATGGTTGGTATCTGGGAGGTGCATGTCACGGATGGGGCCACTGAGCTCCCAGCCTCCCAGGCCTGATGTGAGATACTGCTTCCAGCTTTTGTGTCCCACATCTGGACCAGAACACAGCCTTCTTTTCCAGATGCTCTAGAGAATGGGTTAGTCCCATTGGCCTCCCTTTCCCTACTTACATAAATTTCATTCTCCAAATACTGCTGAAGAGTAACAAGATTCAACCAACACGGTCTTTCCCACAACTACATAGTGTCATTCCTTCCCCAATTTGCAGAATTAAATGTAAGTTATTAGAAAGTTGTTTAAAGAAATTTTATGCACCTCTACCCTATATGTTCTTTTTCCTGAGAATTTCTTTAACTAGTCTGGGTTATTTGTTAGAGTGGGTGAGAAGAAAGAAACTCACAAGCATGCATTGTCAAATATCCTTGTTCTATATACAGAACGTTAATGGGGTTTGACGTTCAGGGTTAGCTTATCCCTTGGCATAAAGCTAAAAGAGCATAGCCTCTAGAGCCTGACCACTTGAATTTAAATTCTGGCTTTATTTCTAGCAGGACGACTTTGGGCAAGCAATCTGTGCCTCAGTTTCCTCAGATGCAAAGTGGAAAAGCCTAATGCGACCTAGTACAAGGTTTGGATGAGTTCATAAACACAAAGAAGCTAGTTAGCACCCAGCAGAGTGCTAGCAAACAGCAAGCCCTCCAAGGGGCAATAGCATTATCACATTTGGTAGAAAGAGACGGGGCTAGAAAAAGATAGACAAGTTCCAGTCTGGGCTCTGCCATTTGTTTAACTGCCCATTGGTCTTGAACAAAGCATTTATCTCAATTTTACAGATGAGAAAACCAAAGCCCTGAGTGTTTTCCAAGATTTTACCTTCTAGGACTGTCTTGAGGAGTAGCAATAGAATGTAGCACACCTCGCACAAGCCTGGATTTGAGTAGGAACCATTAAATGAAGACAGTAGGCTTCCACAAACAACTACAGACCTCTGCAAACAATAGTGTAATATCACTGTTGAGCCAGGCGCCCTCTCTGGCCATTGGCATCACATTTTCTACCAGTAAATTTTTCTGAGTTGCTAGAATAGAATGAAACATAACAATGTTCCATGTCGTACAAAAGTCCTGTGATTCCCTAGGCTCCTTAAATGGGTAGAAGGACACTAAGAAAAATGTCATGAAATGCTGGGGCCTATGAAATCCTGGGCTGTCCTTACAGAGGCTTCACAATTGAAGCCAACAATTTCAGCCACTTATCTAGAAAGTCACAGATAAAATATGGCCCATTTAATGTTCATCTGAAATTAATCCAAACTGTTCGAAATTTCCTTTGGCAGTTAGAGTAAAAAAACTGATCACTGTCAAGGAAGTCTGTCCAGGTAATACTGAGAGCTTTAGCCAAGTAGCCAGTGCACCCTTCGGTAGCTCAGCTAGCAGAGTGGAGGACTGCAGACAAGTAGCCAGTTGTACTGTTGAGTTGGTCTGGGTCAGGAACAGTAAGGATGAACTAAAACAGTCACTGCAGCTCTCTGGGCCTCAGTTTCCTCCCTTGTAGGATGAAGGAGTAGGTAATGAGGCTTCCTCATTCTAAACTTTTATTATTCTAATTCAAAGGTAAGAAACTATGAGAAAGGAGTCTGGAGGAGCATTTAAAAGCACACTCTCTCTCCCCTAAACTTTTGCACCATTTGTGCCCATAGATAAGGTAAGCAGTTGTAAGGCGACAGCCCTGTACATCTGGAAGATGCCCGTGCAGTAGATTAATATGTCTATGGCTGGGCCAGAAACAAAAGCAGATGAAAACAAACTCTTACCTTTTAACTTCTTTGGCATCACTTGCGATGAAAAATCCTAAAGTACCTTCTTGGATCTTAAGATGGTTTCCAGGATTAATTAATATACTGCTCAGTGAACAAAAAACAAACAAAGAAGACACATGTGTGAGGTCATGTTCTCAATAAACTTTTGAAGGCAACACCATACAGTTGTTTTTATAGGGGCCCCACTAGTCTAATGCTTTCCCCAAAGATTTCTTCTAAAGCCCGGTATTCTCTGGCCCACACATTTAGTTGGATAATGCCACTATTACCCTCTACTAGTTCATTCTCATGTTGGCACACTCCCAGTTAAAGAAATCAAAGTAAATCTCAGTTTTAGGGCTGGTTCTCATAAACAGACCCATGCAGCTGCCATTATGGGCATCTGACTTAGTGTAAACTTCCTCATAATGTGTCTGTTTTCAGATTTAAGACAACTAGGAATGGTCAACACTGCAACATTATTAGTCTAATGAAGCTCTTGCTCCACCAGTTTTCCCTTGATGACAGAGCATTAATGGGACCCCTATATGTATACAGAAGCAAACATATATACATACTACATATTACTCTGGGGAATGGTACAAGACACCCATGCAAGAAGCAAACTGAACATGTTTATAACATTGAAAAGAACACGGAAGTAGATTCCATGTATAGCCCACATAGGAGGAACTGGGTCTATCCAAGCAGTGGAAGAGAAAGCATTTGGATATTCTTAATGATTCCAGCCTGCTGGTTATGAAAATGTATGGGGTGTCTGAATAGTATGCACGTCCTAACTGAGACAAACTGTAGTGAGAAAACAGAAATTAGCTCCCCAAAATTCCTCCCTACAGGGAAGTATGAACCTAAATAAACACTGTCCTACTTAAAAGTGGTATAAATAGATTAGCTGACCAAGTTGTGTTTGGACTTGCAGGAAAGATAAACGTATCCTAATTTAATAAATGGATAAAACAAACCCATTTAATTTCTGTAGATCAAAAGCAGAATACAAGGATGTCTTACCCAGACACTGAGAGGAGGCTTTGGGCTTGATAGATACTGAATTTAGACAATCTGAGTGAAGCAATAGACAACAAAAGTATTCTTTGATCTGAAAAGCTGGTGATTAAGGTAATGGATACTTGGAATCAGTGTAAAGGAAGTCCTCAGCTGCCCCAAACAATCAAAATGGAGGATGGTAATTAACATGTAATCTTTTTCTGCTGGGAAGTCCATTCCAGAGAACTGCTGCGGCCAACAGAATGATGTGTCTGCAGCAGCAACACCGGAAGGACCCAGGTGAACTTTTGTTCTGTTGAAGAACTCTGAGCAGATCATTACTGCAAAAATAATTGTTTGTGGTTACGAGAACATCCACCATTACCTGTAACAAGACCTGACAGAAGACAAGCGCTAATAGCAAGAGTCTGTGAAGATATGAGTGTCCTGCCCAGAACCACAGGCTGCAGTGAGATTCCCTCCAAATCTCAAAGCAGCAGTCCTCACTAACAGCACAGCTTGCAATGGGCAATGGCCATGTACAGGCTCCTCCTAATTGCCCTCTGCCAATGTGCACGTCTCCATATCACAAGCCCTCAGATTTGGGGGAAAGGGTGAGAGCTTAGGCAGTTTACCAAGATTTCTTTTTCAAAGTCAGTTAAATGCAACATTTTAGAAAGGCAAAATTCTAGATTTTTCACAGTTTCATAACTTCTCTCCTGCAAAGCAGCTCGTACATGCTCTGAAATAGTCAGAATTGAGTCCTAAGTCCAGAACTGCTAACTGACTTTAGCTAAGTTGCTGTGCTTCTTTCAAAATCACTATTCTTCCCTATAAGAGGAGGTTAATGGTCATAATCATCTTCCTTCTGAGAAATGAGATAATATAGAAAGTTTCAATGCATGTTTGTTATTATTGTTACTTCTATTATTTCATTCTTATAAAAAATGGCCAATTAGATTTCATTTCTAACAGTTATCAGAGAATTTCTTTAGCTGGCTCCATGAAATGGAGCACAGGGCTCCTGACCAAAATACCCTGTCTCATAATAAGATGAAGTTATAGGGTAAAACACTACAGAATAATTCATCACGACATCCATGAAAGATTCCAAGCATTTCCAAGGACCTAAGAGGGCTACATGCTAAAAGTTGGAAAGCCTAAATTTTGATATGTATTCACATAAAAAACGAAAGGACAGCTTCTGAGTTTAAAAAAAAAAAAACAAAAAAACCTATTATCATTTGAGCACTGGAATTCAAAAGCACAAACATCTTGGTGACATCTACGCAACACAAATGTCACATGGACCACTGTTTCCCCTTCCTGTTTTGGATCCTCATTAATTATACTCCAGTGACTGAGCTCACCATGTCACTGAAATACAGTGAGGTTCCTATCAGTCAGACATTTCTTTTCATTATCTCCGTTCTTTATCGATAGCAAGCAAGAATTAATCCATGGGGAAAATTTGAGATTGGCACTCTAGAGAGTACAGATTAAGATAATTCATTAGTCTTCAAGCCTCTTGTAGTCAAGTTAGTGTCATGGAAAGGAAAGACTTTAGGTGCTGATACAGGGCTCACTGGTGTTCACATCTCAGGTTCACCACCCACGCTGATTAAGCATGGGTGAGGCCTTACCAATACAGGGGCTGGCTTTGGACATGGGGACGTCTCACTTGCCTTATCAGTAAAATGGGGTCAGTAATCACTAGTTTGGTATCTGTTAGACAATTAAAGTATACCCTCTGTGCTGAGTGACTAGCACATGTTAGGTCCATAATCCATGGGTGCTATGAAGAGTGAGCAAAGAAGTTATAAAATTAAATGAGAGGAAATAAACTCCCACTGTGCCATGTCTCTGTTCTCCATTTTGTCCTTGATTCCAATAACATCCTTAGATAATACCCTGCTGGCATGCACAGACCTTCTGCCTGATTGCAGCATACACAAGGTTTTATCTCTGTGCCACATCTGGAGATCAGAGATGGGCTAATTCATACTAGCTTCTGGCTTCACAAGGAGTTAACACCTGTCTGTTCAATCTTACATAAGGAACTGAAAGCCCCTGAAATGGCCTCATAGACTATGCAACTCCAACACACCCTCAAGGTCCCTGTGGACAGGGTGAAGAGGGTTTAAATCATCTGTATGTGTGGTGTGAGGTGCCATTTGTAGATATCATGATAAGGCCCAGTAGCCTTCTGGGTAGAATTCAAAAGAATGAGACTGGCTCTGCAGAAGTGAAAGAATAAAATCTAGATACATAAAGGTGCTCACTGTGCTGAATTCAGCTCATGTATTTATGAGTTTCGTAAAGAAGCACATATTTCTGACTCCAGATATCTATGACATCCACCATGCCCTGTATAAGGATACTGAGTTTCAAAGGCTCTTCGAGGAGATATATTACTGTTTCTAATTCAGACATTAAGGCTGGGCCGGGGATATAGCTCAGTGGCGTAAGCACTGGCCTGGCAAGCCTGAGGTCATGAGTTTGATTCCTGGTACCAAAACAAAAAGTCCTCAGACATTAAGTCTTCTATCCCCATTTCTAATCTAGAATTTAAAGTGTCAGTCTCCCTTTTCTTAAAAATAAGAAAAAGGACTCTAGATACAAGTACCTCTTTTTCCTGTAAAGTGCCTACTACCTTTAGAAGTTGTTATTAGCTTTCTAATGGGAATATATAAATTTTCTCCTAAGATTTCCTCTCTCCCTAGGAGAATAAGCAATGCTCAGTGTGTTTTGTTCTTATGCCTGCCAAATGTCCCCCTCCCTGTTTACCCCTTTCCGTCAGTACTCTGGCTCTAACTTTGTCTAATTCACCCGCTTTATCAAAGATAAACTTCAAGATGTGTCATGTGAAGAATCAAAGAAAAAAAAAAAAAGCTCCTATATCCATTAGCAGAATTCCAATAAGGACATGTTCTTGGCAGGGGGTGGACAGTCTCTCATTTCAAGGAACATATAAATTATCCTCTTTTTTTGTATGGCCTTGCTGATTTCAGTGGAAAACTCCCAGTGAGAGCTGGCAGCACACGGCTGGTGTGGTCCCTTCTTCAAAGATACTTGCTCTGTCTTTTCCTTTTGCCTTCAGATTAATTCTGTACCTGGATTTATTCTCTATCCACCCACTCACCGTGTAGAACCAATATATATTTACTGTAAGGAACCCACAGTTGAAAACAAAACAGTGTTGCCTCGGTTCATGAATGTAATTCTTTCCAAGATTCTGGTTGCAAACCAAATTACATGAGAACTGAATCAAACTTCCCCATAAGGTCAACACAGAACATAACAATTGAATTTGATTTGGTTCTTATCCACTTCAGTTTGCAACCAGAGTTGTGGAAAGAATTAAGTTCAGGAACCGAGGTACCCCTGTATCATGCTCTACTTACTTTTGTCTTTTTTCTAGTAGTACACTTAGAGTGCACTGTGCACTAGATACTTTTGAACTCTCTTTTGAATGGATGAAAAGCTAAGTCATCAGTCTCTGTTCTGAAAGTTTTCCTCTTAACAGGAGAAAGGTAGTCACCACTGTTCTTTTAAAAACCAAGCTATAGATCTCATCAGTCAGGCTGATGGACTGACCATGTATCTTCTAGCAGACTGCCACTGAGCTCACAATCTCTGAGACACTAAGTATAAATATGAAAATATGCATAACATAAAACCTGTCCACATGAAATGGATAGCAGGACTCAATCCAAAAGGGGAAACATTTGTATCAGGCCTCTTTGAGAAGTATTAAATAAGCTGCACTGCATTTTTCTGGGCATCTCTTGCTGAGCTCTGTTCAGGTTGCAGGACCGCGACTTGGTTAAGGAGAAGTTATTTTTCCCCTGTCTCTATCAATCATATATAACCTCTGGGAAGCATTTGGTGATCCTGTTTTCAATCATCATACAGCTTACTTACCTACTGTTTGAGCAAACAATCAGTGATTGGCAATGCAACTGAAACAGACATTATTTTAAAGGAAACTTTTATCTACTCCAGACAAATATGATAGGTGTGTATTTCTCTCCTCCTCCCTCCATTTTTGGTAAGTATCATGTACCATTCTCCAAGCAATTAAGGAAAAATCACAACTCATAGGAGACTATAGTTTATACTCAATAGCATGGTAATTACAATTGTGTCTAGCAGACTAATGGGACTTGATTAACTAAAGCAAACAAGTAAGAATCATCCAGGACTTCAGCTCCTGCTACACCCAGATGTATCACACCAGTGCGAAGAGGCCCTTCTGATCACACATGTTCACACACAATTCCTCTCAGTTGGAATTGTGTTTGAAGCAACTTTCAGAGACTACATGTCACTGCAGCTTGTGGGCTATGATAGGTCACAGCTCAGGGAGACCCCAAATTTCAAACCTTATCACCTTTCTGGAACTTTTCATTTCTTCTGGGCTTTAAAATATCTGCTGCTGGAGTCCCACACAACTAGACATGCACATTTTTACTCCAGCATAAGTGTAGGAGACACAGTTGTGTGTTCCATGTTGAGTATACATCAGCCAGTTCATTGACACAGAGACGCAGTAATAAAGGTTGCTCCCAGTTGGTCAGATTCAGTGACCACTGATGTGGTCCATCTCATTAATTTTAGAAATGGAATTTTAAGGTGTATTTTACACATATGAATAATATTAGCCACATGGAATGGGAAAGAGAGAGCTAATCTAGGAATGATAACACTGGATATCTGGTTCTGGGAGCAAGCCATGTCACTTTTTGGTACATTTCAGGACAAGTCATGCCTACATCACAGCATGCCTTCACCACAAGATAAAAGGACTCGGAGGCCAAAAGCCAACAGCAGAGGTGCAACCACTGTGGACCTTTGCAGATGCAAAGAGCTGCAGTAACTTCTTGCAGTTGGATCATAGCAATAATACCAAACTGACAGGAAGCCACCTCTATTTATACACATCTACTTAGAAAACCACAGAGGATCAGGTGTTGGAAGGAGTTACAGACAAATACACACACATACACACAAACACACACACAATTACAAACACGTGACAATGATCACAACCACTTAAAAATATGAACAAGTAGGCACCTCAGTAGTATATTTTCAACGGTACTGTTTTAGAGAACACATTACTGAAAGACTATGTTGGAAATTTTAAGAGGTTTTTGTTTCCTTAAAAAAATGTCATTGATGATGATTTCGTCATGCTTCATGCAACATAAAACAGCAGCAAAACAGAGTGAAGTCACATGGCAAAAGTTGAGATATTTTGAATTAAGAAATATGTCCAAACTCAGGAGCGGGGAGAAACCATGAGTTCGTCCCAATAAACAGTATTCATTCAGGGAACCAAGAGCAATAATCTAGCAATTTAGTAACAGTGGTCTAAGTCTTTATTGAGCACTGCCCAAAACTTTAAATATTCAGAATGAGGTAACCGAAATAAATATAAGGAAAAACAGAACTATGAGGGCTTGGTCTCTGTTTTGTGGATATAAAGGACAGAAACTCTGCTCTACAAAGTGGAAACTGGACACAGGGAGGAGGAGGTCACTGGGAATGTGGATGTGGGATGCAGACAAAATGGCACTCGCGCCTGGTGGACACCGAGACACATCAGGACGACACATAAACAGACATGAAGGGCTAGAGAGAAGTGTCCTCCTTTTCAGCTTTAACAGTATTTGTTCCCACCATTGGTGCTAAGAGTGAAAACAGGATCATGCCTTTCCTTTTTCTAGGTTTCCTGCAAAGAAGTTAGTGCGTCATCCAAAAGAACCAACAAATCAAACAGGACAGCAATAGGATAAATGCAATTTTATGTAGTCTAGTTGGAGAGGGGATATATCTACATATATATATATATAGATAGATATATTAGACAAGGGAATGAGATTATATACACATATAATCTCTCTCTTCTTGAATTCTTGGCAAATGGTTAGTCCTGTGGTTAGGAGTGAAGACAGAGGGTAGAGTTGGAAAGGTAGTTAACGAAGAGTGCATACCGCTTTCGGCTTCTGCAAAACGACAAGAAAAGAATTTAAAATCAAACAATTTGATAATAGATTGACTGACACCAGAAGGAAAGAAGGAATAAAACCTTTGTTTCAAATCATTTAAAGGATGCATGTGAAAACAAGGTTTTTCGGCAAAGCATGAAAACATTATCATGAGGTGAAACCAACAACAAAGGGCGCAGGTAGTTAAACGCAGGTTGAAGGCAGCAGGGTAGGGAAGGAGAAGCAGGCGCCTCTGAAATTTAACACCTGGTCAGTTATAAAATGTGAGTGGAAAAGCAATGGGAACTTCACAAGTGCAGAAAAAATTAAAATGGTTTTCTCGGAAAAGATCAAAAAGTTATTTATTTTTAACACACATTGTGTCTTCCAAATCCTGTGTTTTCTCAGGGGCATGATCCACATTCCCTCAAACACACCTTTTTCCTCAAGAACCAATGTGCTTCCACACTGAGACCAAGCCACATTTGAGGGTTAAAGCTGGCAACAGCACACAGAAAGCCAAAAGAAAGCCAAATTCTTTCACCCCTCTTCTAAAAAAGAGTAATCTGACATCTAATCTACAAATATGGCTTTGTTGAAAATATCTCAGGTTTGTAAGAGTACTGAGTTCGTTTTCTTAGATGGTGACAGTGGACCCATGCTGAACCATTCACTGCTTTCCTATCTCTTTCTCTGTGATCGAAGTTCAACACTTAGAGTTGGTGGCAAACGGGAGGCCAATGGTCACGGTTCTCGGTGCAGATACTTGCCATAAAATTATTCCACAATTGGTCCACCTATTATTTAGCGTTAGCATCACCTACATCATGAAGCAAACTCTTTTGAGAGATGCACAAAAGTGATAGAGAACACAAGTTACACAAAGATTTACTGATTTGGCAATACAAAGAATATCATTTGCAAAAACGTAGGTTACAAAATCCCCCACTCAGCAACAGGTGAAGAACGGTCAAAAAGGTAAAGGAACCGAATCCTAGAAAAGTTCCCCCTTATCTGTGGAACAGCAAAGAGCCAGGATTCTCTCAGCTTTTTGCAAACAATATTCTTCACTTTGTCAACATGGAAAGAAAAATGTATATTTATATACATATTTGTTAACTGTTGCAGCCATGTTCAACACGCGGCCGCCAAATCTACCATTGCATCTTCCTCTTGGTTGATTTGGATCTTCAAAGTAGCTTAGCATTGGATCAGATTGACTTTGTGTGCAATCTGATCTGGTGGGCAAGGTAAGAGAAAACATTGGATTGATGTGCACACAATCCAGCGTTTTGGGTTGCTTGGTTGGTTGGTTGGTTGGTTGGTTGGTTTTGTTGTCATAGACACAGATTGCACATTTGGAGTCTGTCTTTATTGGGTCATTCACACAGATAATGCAAACTCCTTAAATGATGAGAGTAGGAGACTTCTAGCCTGGCCATGCACTCTGCTCAGCTGTAGAGGTATGTGTGGTCATTGTCTGTACCCTAGGATTATTGATCTGCAGGATCAAATGATATTCTAGGGGAAGAATAGACTGCATGTATCATTTCCAAAAACAAAACCTGAAGCATCTCTCAACTAGTTCTCTCTCTTCCAAGCTATTGTTAAAAGCTGGGGAGTGAAGATTCATCTCTATTTTCTCTATAACACACACATTTCTCCATCAAAAGAAAATTCCTTGTTAATGTGATGCTGCCCCCCCTCCAGCGCTGAACCTTTATATTGACTGGGCTGTTATCTATTTCAGCAGATCCTGTCCCTCATCAGTCTGCTTTGCACATAATTAAGTGAAAATAAATAAATAAAGAGGGTTCCTGCCTGTGAGCTTGGCTCTCCTGGCTAATTTACATGAATCCAAGATTCTACCACCTGGATTTCGGCAATACCGGGAGAAGCACATATGGTGTACGATAGGCTGCTTATAATTTGGCTATGAAGAGAGCTAGTGTCTCTCATCCTGGCTCGACATCAGGCCTGCTGCAAAGGAGGCCAGAGTCCACCTGCTTTTTGCTCGCAGCAGTACAAAGGGGTTGAAAGACAGGGTCTGTCCCAGGTTCAACACTTAGAGGATGAAAGGCTCAGGTTGACATGATTGGGTGGAGGTACTTCAGTGGCTGATTCCTCTCCTCTGGGGAAATCCTCTGTGAATGCCCAGTGGGGCTCAAGATGCCAGGCTGCTCTGGGACAGAGGCTGGTTGAGCATGCCTTAAAATGTACCCTAGGATCAGAGAGATATTGTACCCAGCTCCAAGCAAAGAAATCATGTGCAAAACAGGGGACATGGACTGGATATTTCCACAATGTACTTTCACATCATAAATGTCAACAGGCTACTGAGTCACAGCAAACTTACTTACCGGCTCTCTCGGTTGGCGGACTTGTACTCAATGGCTATCATTAGGAGCTTGAGCTTCACAAAACACAGCCTGCAAATGAGATGGAAAGAAGCCTCCCAGTCAGTGTTTCTGGTTGAGCAGTCACATAAGGAGCACTGTTATGACCTTTCGGTCTCGTAGCACTCATTATCCAAGGGAATCTTTATTCCACCAACCCAGTGCCAAGGGGTGCCAGGGGGCACCTCCCAGTCTTCCCCATTAAATCTGTTTTCTCCCAAGTGATAAGGAGCTGGATGTTCAGAGTGTAAATTGCACTCAGGCCTGGATGTCTAGACACAGACCCCAACCAGGGATTTGTGCCTAGGGATTTACACCGGGCCAGATTCATTAGTTACGCGGTCAGGTAGTAAAATGTTAACTGCAGGGGGAGGGGGAGACTGGGAGCAGCTGGACCTGTTATTTGGATTCTATTTTGGTCTTTTGTACAAATGGCTCATATTGTTGTTCCGAGCAGACCTCTGTGTGCTTGGAATGGTGGTAATAATACTTAGCCTCTGTGTAAGTGCCCAGCACATGACTATGTCTTTGTCACTCCTGGCTCCATCCAAGCTGTCTCACCTCATCTGCCCAGTGCTCTCCACTGCGGGCCAGACTGTTTGGAGGCTGGCTTGCTCCTGCCTCCCTGCCTTCATTAGTGCCCAGCCCTTAGCAATCCATGCCTTCTCCTCTCCTTCTGGCCATCCTCCCTGGCCATGTCACACCTTCCAAGTGGTAGGTCTGCTCCGGTTCATGCTACCCCCTGGTTTTTATTCTCACAATTCCTCTAGGACTGGCCTGGAGCTACATCATCTAGCACTTAGCCAACTTTACCTTGGCTATGGTTGTTTCCTATTGTTTCTTATTTCCTGTGTCTGCACTTTCCCCTCTTCAACCAGAACAACTTCTTTAAGAGTCCTGGACTTGTTTGAATTCCCAGAGTACATAGCGAATGGGTCCATCCATACACAGAAGCTCAATTAACAAAAGACTTCCACTTACTGGGTTTCAATTCCAAGAAAACAATAAGTACAGTAAAATACTTATACATAAAGATGTTCAAGGTAGTGTTATTTATAAAGAGTAGAAAAATCTAAAGCAACCTAAGTAATGTGGTAATATGGTAATAAAGCAATGGAAATGTGGTATTAGGCAGTGTTCAAAATGACTTTTTGCAGAATATTTCAAGATATGAATAACAAATACTATATAACAACATACAAACATGTAAATGACATGGTATAATTCATTGAAAATGTATATTTATATACTGTTAGAAATAAAAGCTCACATAAAAATGAATCATGTACATCATATATTATAAGTTTCTGCAGTAGACATATTTATTTATATCTTAAAGACTGGATAATGAAACATTGCTTAATGGACAAGCTAAAAAATGCACTTGTGGTTATTTAGTTCCAGCTGAAAGGGGGATAATGTAGTATATCAAAGGGCAATGTCTCCCTTGATACCCCCACTTATTCATTAAGATATTCCAGAGGGAGAGACAGACAGACAGACAGACAGACAGACACAGAGAGACACAGATGGAGAGAGAGACAGAAAGAGAGAGCCCTGGTTGTTAAGATTTCTCTTAGGCGCTCTATTGCACAAGTAATAAAACTAAGGCTCAGAAAATGCAAATAATTTGCCCAGTAGTTAGATATTAGGTCTGTAGCCAGTGCCTGGCAGGATATATCACATCTTCATCTCCAACAAAAGCTGTTTTGCATTGGAAGAGATCGGCAATCTGCAAATATACTGAGTGAATAACACATTTCCAAATAATGACAAATGTTATGATGAAAATAAGAGAGCTAGAGATGATAAAGTACAACAGGAAAAGGAATGTGTCACTTATGAATGTCCAGGAGGACCATTCGAAGGATGCAAAGGGTCCAGGAGCATGATGGGCAGGCAGTGAGAAGATACAGGGAAAGAGCCTAGGACAGTAGAGGTGAACCCATGGCACATGGGTCCCCAGGAGGCTGTCTGTATCGCTGAAAGCTCTAAAAGGTTTGCCATCACTGGTCGAAGGAGTAGAACCACTAAATGCAAAGGCTCTGAGGCAGGAAAGGGCTCCAAGTATTTGAAAAAGAGCAATAAAACCAGCAAGGGTAGAGCTGAGAGAGCAACACTGAGAGTGATAGTGGGTAGGTCCAAGAGCAAGGTGGGGGGCAAGATCATGAGGACTTTGCTGGCCGTAGCAAGGACTCTGCGGCTTATTCCAAGTGAGTGAGAGCCCTTTATGTGGTTCCAAATGGAGAAACCACAGGACCAGAGAGGCTATACTTGGAGATATGTTGCCAGCAAAGAAGGCACTGGTGAAGGCCTGGTGCTTTCCAGGCGGAAATGAGACCAATTGCTCATTCCTATGTGTGAGGTCCTAGTTCCCAGGCTCTGCCTTTAACAGACAGTCAGATTTCAAAGGACCACATTCACACAAGCATGTCTCTGCTTTCCCGGAGATTTGCAGGTTTTCTGCCTTCTGCCAGCAGACTCTAGGGAGCGGGCCTTTGTGCCGATAATATAGCTTGTTGAAATACCAACACATATATTCAACCACAGTAAGAAAATGCCATTCTTAATTTATGTCTCATAGGATTCCACTAACACACACCCTGTATGGGGCTGTTACTTCTAGAACTTCAATCGTTTAAAACATCAGAGAGCTTATGCCATGTTTAATGAACCAAATTACCAGATTAAGTAGCCACTACCTAATGTAAATAGTAGTTAAGTGCCAAAAAAGTCAAGGATAAAGCTGATCTTATCTTAGCATGGATCACGCAAAGGTCAATTTGCTGATATCCTGAGTAATGACCATTCCATGGGACGCTGATAATTCATGAGATCAAAGATCTTAATTGTTTTCTTAATCCTACTGGTACAAAAGGGGAAAGCAGTTCACAGTAATGGCAAATTATTTCTTCCAAGTTTACTACAATGCCATTTCCCCACTGGATATAAAAAGAAAGGAGCCTCCTAATGCAGAAAAGTCAATAAAATCTATGCAGTCTTGTATATATTTCTTAACTTTATAAAGGATGACCGGCAGGCCAATCTCCTCATCTTCTACCAAGTTTTAAATCCATAATGTTCTAACTCTAAAATCCATACCTAAGAGGATTCTACACTGACTTTTAGAAGCCTTTTAAAAGAAGCCTTTTAATACAAGACAAGCTGTTGCTCACTGGCTGAAGGAAAGACAGGAAAAAAGGCCAGTGATGTAATAGTGAATATATGCAGGGCCACACTACAGATTTCCAAGCTCTGGTCCTTCAAATTGACTGGTCCTGCCCTTCTTATATGTAAGACAAGCTGAAGTCCAGAGAAGGCAAAGCAACTGGCTCAAGATCAAATGTGTTTTACAAAAAGCCATAAGAGGCTATCAAGTCCCAGTGTAATATATCCTACAGGTATGTCTCACAAGAACAGAAAAAATGCAGCGGTGGTCCCAAGCTCACATGAAAGCACGTTTTGTTTTATTGGCACAGTTGCTTTTTAACAACTAGAAATAGATACTAACGGTTGGTTTCATAAAAAACAAAACAAAACTAGTTCTTTTGCTTTTCTTGAAAAATTAGATATGGCCACATTGGAAACATAGCCAATGTGGCTAAAAGAAACTGGATCTATGATGCACTCACTTACACCTTAGAGAGAGCAAGTATTCTCCAAGGTGCACAGTCCCCACCAGGTGCCATATTTTTCTCTGACTTTTCACTCTTCACTCTTTGTTACTAACTGCCTGCAACCCACCGGCTTCTAAGTTTTTAATCTCTGCTCCAATAGGTGTCCTCTGTAACTGGCAAAATACAGGGAATGATAAATCAGGATTTAGAGTGGAAACAGAACTATAACTCCCCTGGGAGTGTTCATATCACACTTTTTGTGCTAGATCTTGCATAAGGCAGCAGCAGAGATGAAGCCTCTGGTAGAGGGGTCCAGTGGGGGACAGCAGATTGAGGTTGGTGTGGTCGTTATCAGTTTACTTTTCTCTCTTTCCTCTGGACTGAGGTTCTCTAGTATAGGATGGAGGCTTTGCCCTGACCCTTGGCATTTGGTAAAGTGCAGAGAGCATGTTTTCTTGCATTGTCAATGAAGGCTAAATAAGCAAATGCATGGATGAAAGGGCAGTGGATCCTTATGAGTTGATGGAATAAGAGAGAAAAGGCAAAGTCAAAAACTAAGAACCTCTACAGGGAGTATAGGAAGCAGGGACAGGATCTTGATATAAGAAGCTTCTTAACTTATCCTGTTTGCTATAAGCAGACATATTGGAAAAGAAGGACATGGAAGGAAATAACAGTTGTTTCATGTTCTGGGAATCTAATTTTTACTTAAATCCATTGTGCCAAGATGCAAAGCCAGTTCTAAGAGACAGACAGAAATTAATCCTTGAGATCATCTGGAGATCCTGCCACATGGCTACATGCCTAAGAATATGCCCTCAGACTACCCAGAATTGCTGTCCTGTGGTTAAATATTTACTTGTATCATTCAACACCTTTTGAAGGGCAAAGCAGAAAAGGCATTAACCATCAAATTTTTATAATTACCTTTGTGGCTTTACTCTGTCTATGGTGTTTCAATGTATACAGTGCCAATACGGGATCAGGAAACAGGATTAGTATAAAGTAAAGTATAAGGAAAAGGCAAGAAGCCCTTCACAATGTGATAAATAGGACAAAATGTGCCATAAGTTAGCAAGAATTTCATTCTGGGCTCCTAAAATAAAATGTCCCAATATGTCCAATGCAGGAAGTTGTCACTGGCTGCAAAAATAATTACAGAGGAATAGAAATGACTTATTTTTTCCAAGAAAAATGCCACTTGTCACAAAAAGGTCTTAAACCAGCAATCTGCAATGAAACTGTTGTAATAACAAGTTAGATTGCTTTCCAGATAATTATTAAGTAGAGGTCTACCAAATCTGACAATGACATTATACAAAGCCCCCCTCTTTTTTTACTGCCTGCATCATCTGTTAACTATAGTAGTTTCAACCCAGATGTTCCTGAACAAAGGCTCTTAAGAATTAGAGTCCAACTGTTTCCACCTACCCAGAGGGAAATAAATTGTTCTTGCCATTAAATCAGCCCCCTTGACTGCAAAGATTACTTGCTGGTGTGAATTTAAACATGAAACCTGCCACAGAGCTTGCACTTCCTAATGTGCCCAGGAAGAGTCTAGAGAGATGGCATTTGGAGCGCCGAAGATGACTCACTCCCCAAGGCAGGTGGATGAGGACAGAAGCAGCAGTTCCCATCATGCCCCCTAACCCCAGCTCCTCCCCCAAGCGCCAGTTCCTCTCCAGCTACCCAGAGACCCTTGGGAATGTCAGGCCTACACATGTGATCAGAAGAGATGTGCTGTAAGGTCTGCAGCTCGGTCCTTAGAGTCAGGGAACTCCAGTGGAAAATATTTGCATTCAGGGGTTTTGATTGGATATGACAGCTTCCTGAGACAAAAACATCAAGTTAAAGAAATTGTTTGGAAATCATCAGGATTTGTAAGACCTACATCAGGAAAATAATATCACTTAAAATGCTTATGGAGGGGTTGTTAAACTCCATTCTTTCATACCCCTGGTAAAGGTTTAGTGGAAAAGTTTTAGACTACCTTTACTCTCAAACACATACATGCACACACATACACACACACACACACACACACACACACACACACTGACCCCTATGCTTAATATCTCCTCCAGTACACCTAAGAAGCTTAAAGTAAAAAATAACTGCTTTCTTCATTCTGGATAATTAGCATTTGCCTAAAGTGTAGAGAAATCCATTTTTGATATTATTATTAATCAGATACACGTAATGTAAGAAATCCCTGCTCTGTGCAACCTAGCATCCACCTCAGCTCCAACTGAACTCCCTCCTGGCCCTTCTGTAAAGCATTCTGGACCTGCCACTGAGCATTGCAGTAGGTTTTATGATCATTGGTTTATTCACTGGCACATAGAAGGATTACTGGCCACTTTCTTGTTGCCTAGAGCAGAAATAATCATTAATATTATACTTATATCTAGGTTCGTACAGGTTCAGTCCTAATTATAAAACTCCCTAAATAAATGGATGGATAGGTCCGTTATGTTAGAGAAAAATATTTTTTAAAAGACCATATTTGCGCCTCCATACAAATTTTCTTAAAATGCTAATGTTTTGCTGCCAGGCCAAAGAAATCTATCGCATAACATTTGGGTTTGCCTCACTTATTTTGGCTCCATGTTCAAGTCTGGATGTCTTTCTTTAAAAAGTAACAATTTTACAAAACTCAGCTAAATTAGTTATAATACTTTTCATTGGGAAGAGGCTCAGCTTTCACTGGGTACTCTTTTAAAAAGCTTCCTCCTACTGCTTTTTTGGAAAGATCAGTCCAGGCAAAAAGAATGAGGACGTGATTTTCTGAATTCTATGGGCACTGATTGCAGGGATGTAGGTGGAAGGTGGAGACACCCCTACTCCCCTTGAACTGTCTGCAGCCAGCAGAGTAGCAGCCACACCAGGCTCGGGGACAGAACTCCTGCCCTTCAGCACAGCCGAGGAGGATCCAATTGGAGTTCCCCAAGTAACCTGGGCATTAAATACTCTACATCGAATCTGAATTTTAACTGCTCCATCAGCTGCAGAGGGACAGGGAGACACATCGTATTTTAAATACATCTTTTGTCCTAATCCCCTCGGAGCTGTAAAACCTGATACAATTAAGCTTTTATATTTTGCAAGTGATGAATGACTGACTAATAGCCTCACTGTGAGACTCAGAACCCGGAACATGATGTTCTTGCCACAGCCCAGCTGCTGAAGTCCTGGCTTCCCCCACCTCCTCCTCCCTCCTCCCTCCTCTACCCTCAGGCTCCTACCTGGGGCAAGGATGTGTATCCTCCTCTCTTGCCAATTCTCAAGATAAAAACACTATCACTATTTCCCCCCAAAGCATTACAGCTCAAAACATCAGATATGTCTCTTTCTCCCATGTAAATGGGAGAAGGAGGTGAAACCAATTTGCTCTAGCTGGAAAGCCCCATAGAGACCTGGGTGTTTGGAGAGCTCTGTGTGACTATGCGGCCCAGCCTTCCATCCCAGTTCCAACCCACTTCCTTCTTTTCTGCCCCTCTGAATCTGAGCTCCTTCCCAAGCACAGATCAAATGGCATCTCTTCTGGGAAGCCTCCCCTGGTGATCCCCAGCCCAAAGAAGCTTTCCTTCTAGCACTCAGCATCATTACTCCAGCTAGGTGCACCCACCAAGCATCTAAGGGGCACCATGTCTCCCTGAGCGTGGGTATTCTTCCTCTTGACCACAATACAAACTGTGAAGGTAGCCCACTGCAGGAAACTGAATCCTTTCCCTGGCATTTATGAGTACTGTTATGCATCTTTCCACGTGCACACATTTGATCAAAATCTAACTGCAGTTCCCTCTAGAAGTGGCACCAAGCTTGGCACGATAGTGATCGTGCATATATGGCAAGTTCATTAAATGTCTGGTCCATCAACTGGTGACAGGAGAATTTACTAAAGGGTACATGTGATGTGGAAAATGACACAGTATATTTCTTTCCAGGCATTTATATTCAGTGAGTAGGGCAATGTGATGGAAGAAAATGGAGATGGGAAAGGGATGTGATTAACCAGTACACAGTGGTAAGTAGTGCTATCCTTACCCCTGCAGAGTAGAGGAAACTAGAGGTATGCACCAAGCCCAAAGTCAGGCAGCTGGTGCTATCAAGGCAGAGAGTTACACATAAATTAAGTGTCTCTCCCCCAAGCACACACCCAGCGCATGTTTGATCTGGAGGTTTGTGACTCCACAGTCCATACTTATGCATCGCACAACACCCTAATGTGGCTACTGCTCAAACACCAGATCTTTTAGGGGCAAATGGGGCATACCAGTCCTGCTCATCGTACAGGCTTGGTGCTGGGAATCCGTACTTTCACTGTCACCTGCTGAGGAAGGTGGGGAGCAGAAAGGATAGGAGAGTAGATGGTTTGTTAGGGGAAACCACAGTGGATGGCACTCTTTCCTTCAGGTCCCAAAGCTTCATTTCCTTGATGTTACTGCCATACCTAGGGACAGGTCAGCTTTGTAAACCAAAGGAGTACTCAGGAGATACTGGTCTTCAAAAAGAATATCCTAGAGGCAGCTTAGGAAAAGCATGGGTCATGCCCACCATGGTCTCCAGGGCCATGTGATGACTTTGGGGGCTGCACCCTCAGCTGCCTTTGCCCCCCCCCCCGGACTTATCTGGATTTAGCACTTATTTGTTTTTCCCAACCAGAAACTTCTTTGCTTATCCTTAATGGAGACCCGAGTGCAGGCACTAAAGGACTCAGCACCCCAACTTTTTTTCTTGCACTGATCTGGATTAAGCATGGATGTTGGGAAAGCAGTCAGGGGCGTGCCTGGCACGGCACAGTTCAGACTCATTCCTCCGACCCTTGAGATTGCAGAATACCCAACTTGAAGGGGGAAGGATGGGAAGGAAGCTCCCATAAAGTCTGCAATCTTCGTATGTGCTTGTAAGCTGTGGCCCACCTATGATTCTGTGATTCCAGTAACTGAGCTCAAAGCGGGAAACAAGAAGAGGTTGTTTCAGAGTCAGGGGTGGGACACTGAGGTAAGATAGGACTTTCCAGTCCTCAGAGTTTGAGTCTCCTGGCCTGGAAGGGAAGAAAGAGAGAAAGAAAGAAAGAGACAGAGAGAGAGACAGAGAGACAGAGACAGAGAGAGACAGAGAAAGAGAGAGAGAGAGAGAGAGAGAGAGAGAGAGAGAGAGAGAGAGAGA